>NW_005369181.1:676151-691487 GCF_000412655.1 Myotis brandtii
ATATCATTATATATATATATAATTTATTGGGGTGACATTGGTTAATAAATTTATTTTAGATTTCAAGCATACAATTCTATAATATACCATCTATATATATTATACCAGTGGCCTGTTGCATGAAGATTCGCGCAATAGGCCTTCCTTCCCCTGGCTGCCGGCACCGGTTTTCCTCCGGCATCCAGGACCCAAGCCCCCAGCCCCTACTTGAGCAGTCCCAGGCCCCCAGCCCCTCCTTGAGCAGAGTCCAGGCCCCAACCCCTCCTTGAGCGGAGCCCAGGGCCAGCGGGAAGCTTGGCTTCCTCCGTCGCTGGGAGCAACCCAAGCCTCCTGCTCGCTCCAGCTCCACGGCTGCCGCCATCTTCAGTCATCTTCAGTCTTTGCTCCGTGCCTGTGTATGCAAATTAACTGCCATCTTTGTTGGGTTAATTTGCATAGTCACTCTGATTAGCTAGTGGGTGTAGCGGAGCAACGGAATGATGGTTAATTTGCATGTTTCTCTTTTATTATATAGGATTGTCTGTTCACTGTCCAAAGTCAAGTCTCCTTTTATCACAATTTACCCCCATTTTTCTTTCTTCTACCTGCCCCTGCCCCCTTTCCCTTTCAGATAGTTCATCATTGGCATATTAAAATACAACAGATTTCTGGATTATTATTTTTTATCCTGCTACTTTACTGAATTTATTTATCAGTTCTAGTAGATTTTTGGTGGGATCTTTAGAGTTTCCTATATACAGTATCATGTCATCTGCAAATAATGACAGTTTTACTTCCTTTCCAATTTCGATGATTTTTATTTCTTTTTCTTGTCTGATTTCTGTGGCTATGACTTCCAGTACTATGTTGAATAAGAGTGGTGAAAGCAGACATCCCTGCTTTATTCCCAATATAAGGAAACACTTTTAGTTTTTGTCCATTGAGTATGATTTTGGCTGTTGGTTTGTCATATATGGCCTTTATTACATTGAGAATTTTTATCATACATGGGTGCTAGATTTTATTAAATGCTCTTTTGGCATCTATTGAAATGATCATGGGATTTTTATTTTTCATTTTCTTTATGTGCTGTATCATCTTTATTGATTTTCAAATAGTGTACCAACTTTGTGTCCCCAGAATAAATCCCACCTGGTCATGGTACGTGATCTTTTTAATGTATTGCTGGATCCATTTTGCTATTTTGTTGATGATTATAGCATCTATATTCATCAGATATTGGCCTATAATTTTATTTATTTGTAGTGTTTTTATCCGATTTTGGGATTAAGATAATGCTGGCCTCATAAAATGAACTTGGGAGTCTTTCCTCCCCTTGAATATCTGGAATAGTTTGAGAAGAATGGGTGTTAGTTTTTCTTTGAATGGTTGGTAAAATTAATCTGTGAAACCATCCAGTCCAAAACTTTTGTTTGTTGAAATTTTTGTGATTACTGCTTCAATTTCATTAGTTGTATCCTTTCTTTTTAGATTTTTTGATTTTTTATGATTCAGTTTTGGAAGATTGTGTCATTCAAAGAATTCAATTTTTTTAAGTAGATACCCAGGAGAAGGATTGTTGTTTCATATGGTAACTTTATTCTTAATTTTTTGAGGAACCTCTGTGCTATTTTCCATAGTGGCTGTACAAATTTACATTCTCACCAACAGTGAATGAGAGTTCCTTTTTTTTTACCACAACTTCTCTAACACTTGTTATTACCTGTCTTGCTGAAAATAGCCATTCTAACAGCTGTGAGGTGGTATCTAATTGTAGTTTTGATTGTCAGCCTTCGCCTTGTAGAAGAAAACCACAACTTAATTAATTAGAACTATAGTGACTTTTTCACCAGCACATTTATTATAAACATATTAAGTGGTGTGCTTGTGGTCTGGTCTTTCTGTAGAACACAATCTTCCTGTGGGTCATCCAACCATAGATAGTACCTTTATTCCAGGACATTAACATTCCAGAACCTTAAAATTATTCTGCCATTGTTTTCCTTGAAATTTTTAGCATTTCAACTTCACTTAACATAGAACATTGGTTTCTCCATGTTTAAGGTACCCGTTCTATTGATGACTTTGTTGCATATACTTGATCTGCAGCAAGTGACACACACAACATATGCTTTTCTCAACAGCCATTGAGAAATAAGTAATAAGTAATAAGAAATAAGTAATCACACTAATGACATTATATATATATAATATGGAAGTACATTTTCATTAAAATATTTATTTATTTATTTATTTATTTATTTATTTATTTATTTTTTGCTGGTGGACCAGTTACACCCAGAACCTCATTGATGGAGTTCCCATTTTGCCATTTCATACATGCATAGGGGACTGTCTCTATGTTTTTTGAAGCCAAGAATTCCATGGATGTCTGCCTTCATCATTACTGATCAATTGAAAAATGCCAGTGAGGTTCCAGAACCCGGCTATGGAACACATGACAGCCTTCCAGCCTGGCTCTGAGATCATGCATGGCACACAGACCCTTCATGGCAACGCAGACAGCAGGAGGCATCAGAACAGGGCTGCTGACTGCTATGCTAGAAAAATACCAAAGCCGTCAGTTATTCCTAGTGATAGGGCAACGTCCTACACAACAGGGTTCAGAAACAAAGTCCTTGTCCTAACCCTCCCTCCTGTGAGCAAGAGAACTTCTGAGAAACAAAAGTACCTCTCACTGAGCAAAAGCTAGGGGGCTCCAGAAACATACATTCAGATGAGCTAATGGGGCACTGTAAGCTGCTATTCCCCCTATGAGCTCCATGAAAACAAGTCTGGTGTCTGTCAAGTTGTTCACTATTGAAATGTTAGCACCTAGCATAGTGCCTGGTACATTTTAAAAAGAATTGGCAAATACCTTCTGCTGAGAGGCCGTAGCTGCTTTAGTGAGCTCAGAGCAACCAAAGTCTGGCCAAGGAGAAAGGAAATCAAGGGAGGCTGTGAGGAAAAGGTGACTAGGAACCTTAGGATCTGACCAGGATGGAAAACAAGATTTGACACAGCAATTTGGTGTATCTTCCCCCACTAGATTCTAGCTCCATATTCACCCTTACGTTCGAAGCAGCACATATCTTTTAGGGACTAAGAAATTAATGATGATGGTGGTATGACAGATACAGGGTCATACAGATGTCAGTGACAAGGTCAAAATAAGAATTTAGTTTTTGAGTCCCTGAATCTGATCACCGAGTCAGTAGAATGACCCCACTCCTTTGCCTCCAACAACTTTTTTTTTTAAAATGGTATCTAGAAAAACATGCACATGAGGTATGTTGGAGAAAAGTAGTGAAGTTTCAAGATCCTGTAATATTTGCAACGTGTAGCTGTGATGAGAGTCACTCCTAAAATTCTAAGCTGTACAGTTTACCAAGTCATGCTTTGTCATGAATGTATAAAATTTAGGGCTTTATGTAAAAATTATTTGGGCTGTTAAGAATTCAGTTCAGAAGAATGTTTTAAATCTATATAGTAACCTATGAGCATTACATTTACCACAATGCCATGCTAAGAACATCTGTTTAAATGGGCATTTGATGCTATACTTGCTGTGCTCATCTGAAGTGTGTCTCTGTGTATGTGTTATATGTGTGTACATGCATATATCTGTGTGGGTAGATAGATGGAAAGATAGAGAAGAAAAGCCTCTCCAAAAAATAATTCATTTGATGTAAATTTTTACACTAATTTAGAGAGTAAAATAATAAAATATATGTCCAGCAGCAGGCATTTGATTTATATTGTTATTTTTCTTTTCTTAAAATAAACTGTTCTATTAAGCAAACAGAGTTCTGTTATAAAAGAAATGCAGAATATTTATTTGCCCGTGAAAGTGTGGATTGAGAAAGCAATGAATAGAAACTATTGCTATCTATTTAGTCACCAGCATTTTAAGTCAAATTCCTATGTGCTAAAATGATAAAGTGTTTGGCACATAAGAAATCCATCATGTAAATATAGTCTTGATACAAGTTTGAGCAGGAAAATTATTATGCTGTTGTAAGAAATATTACTATCCAGTAAAACTAGGATGAAATATAAAAATACAAAGCAATAAAATACAAATACAGAAGGATATTCTTACCATACTTTTCAATAAATGATGCAGAAAAAAAAAATTCTGAAAAGTAAATCACAATTTGAAGTCTTGAGTCATAGGACCTAGGAATGTTTCCAAATTCGTAGTTAATATGAAAAAAAAAATCTGCTTTCATAATTGCATTCCCTATAACATGAGACAAATTTTAATTCAAAGTACAAATGTGTATTTTACTGATTGCTATTGCTGCATAGTAAACTATCCAAAATTAGTTGCATAAAATAAGAGCTTGATTAGTATTAAAAATTCAGTTGATCAAGAATTTAAACGTAATATAGCAAAAATGATTTATATCTTTTGCATAATGTCTGTGACCTCAGATGGGAAGACTCAATGGCTGAGATTGATTCAAACAGCCAAGAATGCCTTACAAGGCTATGGGCTGGAAAAGGTGAGGATGAGGGCTTCAATTTACAGATAAATTATTCTCTTGCATATTTACCTCTGTGATAATGAGACTCAGAATGTGGAGTGTGTGGACTCTTCAGTGGCTTGAGATTTTCAGCATGATGACTAAGTTCCAGGAAAAAGTTTTCTAAGAGAGTGGTCATTCTAGAAGCACCATGGAGAAGATACATGGTCTAACCTGATCTTGCTTTGGATGGAATTTATCATAAATTCTGCCATACTCTATTACCTATGACATTCACAGTCTTGTCCAGATTCAAAGGGAGAGGACACAGACTGAATTCATGAGATGAATTTCAAAAATTATGTGCCATTTTTTAAAAACTGACACAAGCAGAGTTAAAATAATAGGAGCTGATTTTTGTGATTTCAATAATTAACCCAGATGAATTCAAACATGGTGGTTGATAGAACAGCAGGCAGGGAGAGAGTGTGAGTGAGTAAAGACGTGAGAGGGGTGTGTGGATGTGTGATGTGTGTGTGTGTGGGGGGGGGTGAGAGTGAGGGACAGTTAGTCATCATAGGAGTCGCAGGGACTGACAGATCAGGCTCTCCTAGACAGGGAACCCCTGATACTGCCATGAGCACTCAAAGGCTGGTGCAGCTTTAGCATGAAACCCACACGATGTTGTACAAGGTATCAAAGGAGTTCAGAAGTGCAGCCACACCAATACCCAGACTGACCTCAGACACTACCCCCAGACTTGTGCAGGAAGCCACTTGCCAGCCATAACCCATGTGGAACAACCAGCGTGTCCTGGCAGTGAGCAGTGCAGTACTGTGCCACAGGTCCCAGATGTCTACAGTCAGTGCAAGCCATAGAGATCTCCTGAGCTGCACCTCCTTGCTGGGGCCCAAACCCAGGTTCTGAAGATCCCACCTTACAAGTCCTAACACTGTAAGTGCAACTGAGGGGTTCACATGCTGGCCCCATCCCCCAGTCCCTGTACAGAGCCTTCTGGCTGGCCACGCTCAGCCCCCAGCACAAACTGAGCTGTCACCCAGCGATTAACCTACCCTCAGCCCAACTCAGAGCTGCTGCTGTGACCTTGTGTGCTCAGCCACAGGTCACAGGACCATGCTGCATGTGCACTGCCAGAAGGCCTTAGGGTGTCATCCTGCTTGGGGTGCAGGGACCACACAGGAATTGCATGCCAGAGGAATCTGGGCCCTCACAGGGAGTTGCACACCAGAGGAACAGTGCATAGGCTCCCGTGAACACTGAGAATCTGAAGTGAACAACTGAGGGACCAGGACCATGAGAGAACAGGGTACAACTCAGAGCAGAGACAATAAAGGTGTGAAAATCAAGGCAGACCCCGGCTCCGGGCTAGCAAGTCCCGGATCATTGAACTACTAGTTGCTTCAATCTCTTGGACCCCAAGCAGGGAGCCCAGGACCAGAAAGTGACAGCAAAAATGGGGAGACAAAGAAACAACCCCCAAAGGAAAGAAAAGGAGGAAATTTCCCTCTCCTGAAAAAAGGAAACTAAATGAAATAGAGGTAAGTAATATGTCAGAGAAAGAATTCAGAGTAGGGGGTCATAAAGACCCCTAAACCAGCTGAATAAGAAAATCAACAACATAAGTAAGAATCAAGAGGAAATGATGAATAGCAGCAATAAAAAACACACTGGAAGATTTCATCAGTAGACTAGAAGAAACAGAGGACTGAATCAGTGATTTAGAAGACAGAATAGTAAAAATACCCAATCTTAACAGCAATTGGAGATAAAAATTAGAAAACAGGAGAGCTTAAGCAACCTTTGGGACAACATGAAATGAAGCAACATCTGTATAATAGGGGTGCCAGAATGACAAGAAGAGGAGAAAGGGCTAGAAAACCTATTCAAAGAAATAATATCAGAAAACTTCACTGATTTGGGGAAGAAAAAGTTACCCAAGTGCAGAGAGTTCCAAAAAGATGAACCTAGAAAGACCCATACCAAGACATGTAGTAATTACAATGGCAAATGTTAATGACAAAGAATCTTAAGGGCTACAAGAGAGAGACAGAGAGTTACCTATAAGGAATCTCTGATTAGATTATCAAATTATTTCTCAACAGAAACACATCAGGAGTGAAGGGAACGGAATAAAATATACAAAGTGATACAAAGCAAGGGACTGAATCCAAGAATACTCAATCCAGGGAGGCTATCATTCAAAATTGAAGTGGTAATCAGGAGCTTACTGAATCCAAGAATACTCAATCCAGCGAGGCTATCATTCAAAATTGAAGTGGTAATCAGGAGCTTGGCAGACAAAAAAAAAATGTCTAAGGGAGTTTATTACTACCAACCCAGCAATGTAAGAAATGCTAAAGGAAATGTTGTAAAAATAAGAAATAGAAAGGGAAGTAGGAACACAGGCATAAAGAATAAAAATGGCCACAAACAAGTACCTATCAATAATAACCTTAAACATAAGTGGACTAAATCCAATCCAAAGATATAGAGTGACTGAATGGATAAGAAAACATGACACATATATATGCTGTCTACAAGAGACCCACCTCATAACAAGGGATTTACATAGGCTGAAAGTGAAGGGATGGATAATATTTTTGAGGCAAACAGAAATAAATAAAAAGCTGGGGTAGCAATACTTATATCTGACAAAATAGACCTCAAAGTGAAGGCCATAAGAGATAAGGAAGGCCACTTCATAATACTAAAGGGATTGATACAACAAAAGAATATAAATCTGGAAAACATATATGCACTCAATATAGGAGCACCCAAATACTAGTACATAAAAAAAACTTCTGGAAGAAATCAAGGGAGAGATCAACAGGGATACAATAATAGTATGAGACTTTAATACCCCATTGACATCACTGGATACATCTTCTTGACCAAAAATCAACAAAGAAACAGCAACCCTAAACAACGCACTACATCAGATGGACTTAACTAACATCTTCAGAACTTTTCACCCCAAAGCTACAGAATATACATTCTTCTCAAGTGCACACGGGACATTTTAAAAAATAGACCACATATTGACACAAAGGCAGTCCCTTCAAATTCAAGAAGATTAAAATTATATTAAGCATCTTCTCAGATCACAATGGCATAAAATTAGAAATCACCAAAATAAAAACAATAAAAAAATATCAAGCACTTGGAGGCTAAATAGCATGCTATGAAACACTCTTTGGATTAACAAAGAGATAAATGAATAAATAAAAAACATCCTGGAAACAAATGACAATAAAAACACAACAGTACAAAATCTATGGGACACAGTGAAAGCAGTCCTGAGAGGGAAGTTCATAACACTACAGACATACCTCAAAAAACAAGGAAAAAATGGTAATAATTTATCTAACCCTACAACTTAGAGAATTAGAATGAGAGCAACAAGAAAAGCCCAGCCCAGAGACCTAAGGAAGTAAATAATAAGGATCAGAGCAGAAATAAATGACATAGACACACAAAAAAATACAAAAAATCAATAAAACAAAGAGCTGGTTCTTTGAAAGGATAAAAAAGATTGATAAACCTCTAGCCAGACTCACCAAGAAGCAAAGAGAGAGGACCCAAATAAACCAAATCAGAAATGAAAGAGGTGAAGTAACAACCAACCTCAGATGATTGTAAAAAATACTATGAACAAATCTATTTCAAAAAACTGGAAAACCTAGATGAAATGGACATATTTTTAGAAAAATACAATCTTCCAAAAAATTCAATCAGGAAAAATTTTAAAAAAAATCTAAATAGGTCAATCACTATGGAGGAAATTGAGGCAGTAATCAAAAACTTCCAGCAAACAAAAGCCCTGGGACAGATGACTTCACAGGGGAGTTCCACCAAACATTCAAAGAAGAACTAAAACCAATGCTCCTCAGACTATTCCAAAAAAATCCAAGAGGAAGGCACACTTTCAAGCTCTTTCTATGAAGCCAGCATTACCTTAATCCCCAAATCAGGTAAATACACTACAAAAAAAAGAGAATTATAGGCCACTGTCCCTGATGAACATAGATGCCAAAATCCTCAATAAAATTCTAGCAAATCAGATCCAGCATTACGTTAGAAATATAATACACCATGACCAAGTGGGATTTATTCTGGGAATGCAAGGCTGGTATAATATATGCAAATCAATAAACATGACATATCACATAAACAAATTGAAAGACAAAAATCACAAAATCATATAAATTGGTGCAGATAAAGCAAACCCAACACCCTTTCTTGATAAAACTCTCAGCAAAGTGAGAATAGAGGAATCAGACCTCAACATAATAGTAGCTTTATATGGCAAACCTACAGCCAACATCGTACTCAATGGACAGAAGCTAAAGCCATTTCCCCTAAGAACAGGAACAATACAAAGATACCCACTTTCATCACTCCTGTTCGACATAGTATTGTAAGTGCTAGCCATAGCTATCAGAGAAGAAGAAGAAATAAAAGGCATCAAAATTGGAAAAGAAGTAAAATTGTTATTATTCACAGATGACATGACATTGTACATAGAAAACCCTAAAGACTCCATCTAAAAACTACTTAATTTAATAAATGAATTTAGCAATGTAGCAAGATACAAAATTAACACCCAGAAATCAATGGCATTCAACAATGAAGTCACAGAAAGAGAAACTAAAAGAACAATCCCATTTACCATTGCAACAACAACAACAAAAAATTAAGATACCGAGGAATAAACATAACTAAGGAGGTAAAAGACCTGCACTCAGAAAATTACAGGACATTGAAAGAAGAGATAGAGGAAGATATAAACTAGTAGAAGAATATACTGTGTTCATGCATTGGTAGAATCAACATCATTAACCAGTTAACTGCCACAATATTTTTAATTTAATTAATAAAGGTCTGCAGCTTGCATCTATAGATGCTTATGGAATACAAATGGTTAAAATGTCCATACTACCCTAAGCAATCTATACATTCTAAGCAATCCCCATTAAAATACCAACAGCATATTTCACAGACCTAGAACAAACTCTCCAAAAATTTATATGGAATAAAAAAAGACCTCAAATAGCCACAGCAATCTTAACAAAAAAAAGAATAAAGTTGGAGGGATCACAAATAGCAGACATCAAGTTATATTACAAAGCCAATGTTCTCAAAACAGCCTGGTACTGGCTCAAGAACAGACACATAGATCAATGGAACAGAACAGAGAACCAAGAAATTGACCCAAACCAGTATGCTCAATTGATATTTGACAAATGAGCAAGAGCATACAGTGAAGTCAAGATAGTCTCTTCAATAAATGGTGTTGGGAAAATTGGACAGATATACGCAAAAAGATGAAACTTGACCACCAACTTACACCATACACAAAATTAAACTCAAAATAGATAAAGGACATAAATCTAAAATGGGAAACCAGAAAAATATTTTAAAAATCCATAGGCAGCAAAATATCATATATAGCTCATAGCAATATGTTTACTGATATATCTCCTAGGTCACAGTGATTCTCAACCTTCCTAATGCCATGACCCTTTAATACAGTTCCTCTTGTTGTGGTGACCCCCAATTTCATTGTTACAAATTGAACATAATTAAAGCATAGTGATTAATCACAAAAACAATATGTAATTATATATGTGGTTTCTGATGGTCTTAGGCGACCCCTGTGAAAGGGTCGTTCGACCCCCAAAGGGGTCGCGACCCACAAGTTGAGAACCGCTGCCCTAGAGCCTAATTCTTTTGGCAAGCTGGTTTTTCCGGACTTCTCAAGTTGAGAACTGCTGATCTAGGACAATTGAGGTGAAGGAGAAAATAAACAAATGGGACTACATCAAAATAAAAAAGCTTCTGCACAGCAAAAGAAACCATCAACAAAACAAGACAGCCCACTGCATGGGAGCACATATTTGCCAATGCTATCTCAGATAAGGGTTTACTCTCCAAAATTTACAGGGTACTCATACAACTTAACAAAAGGAAGATAAACAATCCAATCAAAAAATGGGCAAAGGTCCTAAATAGACACTTTTTGAAAGAGGACATATAGAAGGCCGAGAGACAAATGAAAACATGCTCAAAGTCCCTAATCATCCAAGAGATGCAAATCAAAATGACAATGAGATACCATCTCACACCTGTCAGAATGGCTATCATCAACAAATCAACAAATGACAAGTGCTGGCAAGGATGTGGAGAAAAGGGAACCCTCATACACTGCTGGTGGGAATGCAGACTGGTGCAGTCTTTATGGAAAACAGTATGGAATTTCCTCAAAAATTTAAAAATGGGATTCCCATTTGACCCAATAATCCCAGTATTAGGAATTTATCCCAAAATCAGAAACACCAATCAGAAAGAATATATGCATCTCTATGTTGATAGCAGTACAATTGAAAATTGCTAAGATCTGGAAACAGCCTAAGTGCCCATCAGCCAATGAGTGGATTAAAAAACTGGTACATCTACACAATGGAATACTATGCTGCTATAAAAAAAAAAGAACTCTAACCATTTGCAATAGCATGGATGGACCTGGAAAGCATTATGCTAAGCAAAATAAGCCAGTCAGAGAAAGATAATTATCACATGATTTTACTCATTTGTGTAAAATAATGAATAAAAACTGATGGACAAAAACAGATCCATAGACACAGAATCATCAAACAAACTGTCAAACCTCAGAGGGAAGGCAAGAGAAAGGGGGGAAGAAGGGGTATGAGAGATCAATCAAAGAACTTGTATGCATACTAAAGGCCCAGTGCACAAATTCGTGCATGGGTGGGGTCTGGCCAGCCCACCCCAATTCAGCGGATCAGGGCCAGGCCTGTCAGGAGGAGGAAACAGCAGGAGGTTGGCCCTGGCCAGTCCCCCTTGATTGGGGCCCCAATTAGGGCTATGCAGGCTGGGGGGGAGGGGCTGGGGGCAATTGGCTGGCATGCCCCACCCCTGATTGGGGTAGGGGGACTGATTGGAGGCAGGGCCAGCCATGGGGAGGGGCTGTTGGAGGTTGGCCAGCCAGCCCCAACCCCAATTGTTTGGCGGGGGTGGGGGGGGCTTGATCAGGAGTGGAACTGGCTGGGGTGAGGGACTGTGGGCTGATTGAGGTTGTGGCATCCCATCAGAGGTGGAGGTGGCCAAAGGAAGGGGCTGCAGGAGGTTAGCTGGCTGGCCCCACCCCCTATTGGGGAGGGGGAGGCAATCAGGGGCAGGGCCAGGCGAGGGGTCGGGCTGCGGGTTGATCGAGGTGGTGGGGGCCCATCTAGGTCAGGGCAGGCCAGGGGGAGGGGCTGCAAAATTTTGGCCAGCTGACCCCACCCCCTATTGGGATAAAGGGGCAATCAGGGGTCGGGCCAGCCCAGGAGAGGAGCTGTGGGCCAATCGGGGTGGGGTGGGCCAGTGGAGGTGGGGCCGGCCAGGAGGAAGGGCCACGGGGATGTTGGCTGGCCACCCCACCCTTGATCAGGGAGGGAAAATTCAATATGGAGCAGGGCCGGCTGGGGGTAGGGGCTGTGGGAGGTTGGCAGGCTGGCCCCACCCTCAGATCGGGCTGGTTTGCTGGCCATAAGGACCTCTCATTTCGTTCGTTAAGGCATTCCAGTCACTGTCTTTTTATATATAGAGACATATAGATAAGCATAACTAATGGACACAGACAATGAAGGGTGGTGAAGGCCACAGCTGGAGGGCAGGGGCAGGCTGGGAGAGGACAATGGGGGGAAGGGAACATATGTAATACTTTCTACAATAAAGAATTAAAAATGAATTAACTCAGATGAATAAAAAGGAAGATAGATGAAAGACAAAGTCAAATCTTTCTATATACTCCAACACAAATTCAATGATTCCATGACTTCAGATAGTACTTCAAATATGAACAGCCTGGCTTTGTTACTTAACTAAAGTCAAATGAAATAGAGCTTTCAATATGTTGATATTAAAATTATTCTCTTAAGTTCCTATCAAATAATACTGTGACATTAGAAAAGTATTGGAAATCATCAATAGCAAAATAAGTCAGTTCTGCCCATAAAAGGATCCTGTTTGAATAATGTTGTGGTAATGTATTTCTTACTTTATAATGTCTAATTATAAGTAGTCTTATTGATACTAGCCCCATTAAAATCTGTAGAAGCATATGATTAGTACTGCCAGATATCTGAATCCCATCTTACAAAGGCAGAGGGCAACAGAAGCAACATTCACGAGATAGGGTTGAATTATGTGATTAATGACTGTTTAACCCTGAGATATTATTTTAAACTTAAAAAGATTTCAAGAGCATGAATTAGGAATTTCCAATTATACTATGAACACATTCCCTCATAATATATATGCATATACACCCTACAGAGTTGAATGGCAGCTCATGAGAAGCAAGAATAAGCTATTTCATAAAATAAAATTTCAGAGTCATAATGTTTAAAATATTTATCCCTCTACATTTGGGCCACTTTAAACTTTCAGAGTTGATTTTCTACCCATAGCTTAAACTTATCCAATGATGAAAAATCATTAATCATCTAAAAAGGAAGAGAGGGGGAGGAGTCCTAAAATATACTTCCAGATTTTTCTATATTATATAAAAACCCTGGGTGTAACATCACAGCCAGAACTGCAACCAACCAGAAGGAAATCAGTCCTGCAGGGGTAGTCCTGGAAACGGCTGCGCCCCCCCCCCAGCTGTTTTCTGAAGGGTGAGGTTTCAGGCAGGAACCAGCCCTCAGAGAGAGAGGTTTCAGGCAAGAACCAGCCCTCAGGGTGAGGTTTCAGGCAGGAACCGGCCCTCAGGACGAGTTTTCAGGCAGGAACCCATCCTCAGAGCGGAGCATGGAAGTAAAATGATTTGTAATGGCTCTATTATTGAAGCTACGTTTGGAATTCAGAGAGAGAGAGGTTTCAGGCAAGAACCAGCCCTCAGGGTGAGGTTTCAGGCAGGAACCGGCCCTCAGGACGAGTTTTCAGGCAGGAACCCATCCTCAGAGCGGAGCATGGAAGTAAAATGATTTGTAATGGCTCTATTATTGAAGCTACGTTTGGAAATACTATATCTATAGATCAGTGGTTCTCAACCTTGGCTTCACATTAGTCACCTGGGAATCTTTTTAAAATCTTGATTTCTGGGCCTCATCCTCCGGAAATTCTGTTTCTTTGTTACTAATGTTGTGGCCCCGCTCCATAACAAAGAAACAATTTCTGGAGGATGAGACCCAGGAATAAGGATTTTAAAAAGATTCCCAGGTGACTAATGTGAAGCCAAGGTTGAGAACCACTGCTATAGATAATATTAAAAATATATCTAAACGTGCAATTCTTTGTCCAAAAAATGAGCATGTTCAAAAATTAAATGAAAATTTGATATACTCCATGGAGATTTTCACACATATTTGAGTGGTGATTCCATTAATTCCACAGATGATGCTGAAAAGGAAAATTTTCCCATCGAATTTCTTAATATTATTACTCCTTCGGGAATGCTGTGTCATAAATTAAAATTAAAAGTGGGAGCAATCATAATGCTATTGAGAAATCTCAATAGTAAATGGGGTCTTTGTAATGGTATCAGATTTATTATCAAAAGATTATGACCTAACATTATCGAAGCTGAAGTATTAACAGGATCTGCAGAGGGAGAGGTTGTTCTGATTCCAAGAATTAATTTGTCCCCATTTGACCCTGGCCTCCCAGCCTGCACCTTCTCCAATAGGGGATCCCTTGGGGGATGTTTGACTGCCAGTTTTGGGCCTAAACTGGCAGTCAGACATCCCTCTCACTATCTGGGACTGCTGGCTCCTAAACGCTCACCTGTCTGCCTGCCTGATCACCCCTAATCAACTCTGCCTGTCTGCCTGTTCACCCCTAACTGTTCCCCTGAAGGCCTGATCTCGCCTCCAACCGCCCTCCTCTGCTGGCCAGTTTGCCCCCAACTGCCCTCCCCTGCCAGCCTGATGGCCCCTAACTGCCTCTGCCTCAGCCCCCACCACCATGGCTTTGTCTGGAAGGAAGTCGGACATCCAGAAGATGGCCGGTCGACCCGATCTAATTAGCGTATTACCCTTTTATTAGTATAGAAAGATTATATAGGATAGGATTGCTTAAATGTGGGGGGAAAGCCTTTTTCAGCAGGAGGAGATGCTCTTGGCAGGCAAAAATACATAATCCCTATATCTGGACTGATAGCCAGCCATAAGCACTACACTGCCAAAGTGGTCATTAAAAAATTGAACCGCTTTCTTACACCTTACACCAAACAGCTGTTGCCCTTAAAACCCCTCTTCAACCCCACCTTCAGTTCTGCTTTCACAGTTCACCCAGATTAGGTTCTGATTGGTCAGTTTCTATGCCAGTCAGCATCTCTGGGCCTATCTCCAGGCCTATCTCTCAGCCTGATCCACAGCCACTGTGGCAGCTGTGCATTGGGCCCTGCTTCTCTCTCCGGGCCTCTCTCCAGGCCTTATCTGCAGCCACCATGGCAGCGGCGAGGTCATTAGGCCTTTGACCGGCCCTGGGCCAGAGGCTAACAACCTCACTGTGCCTGCCATACCCTGCCAAGCCCTCCATTCCCCACCCACCCACCAGCCACCAGCCTTGCTGTGGTAAGAGCCTGTGGGTCACCAGGGAGGGACCTAGAGATCTTCCATGCAGTTCCTGGTGACCAGTCGTCCATCTAGTCATTTAGGTTGTGATGGGCCCTGGCCTTTTATAATGTAACTAGAGGCCCGGTGCACAAAAATTTGTGTACTGGGGGGGGGAGAAAGGGGGTCCCTCAGCCTGGCCTGTGCCCTCTCGCAGTCTGGGACCCCTCGGGAGATAACAACCTGCTGGCTTAGGCCTTCTCCCAGGTGGCAGAGGGCACGCCCAATCCCTAGGTGCAGCCCCT
>NW_005369181.1:692109-699280 GCF_000412655.1 Myotis brandtii
GATACAATGTTTCGGTCTGGCTGGCTGAAGCCTGGCTGACTAAAGCAGGTTTCTGGGGTTTTGTTTAGCTTCTATATTTGCAACATAGTTGCTTAGAGTTGCAGCTGAGAGGCCGGCAAGTCAGGTGGGGAATGTTGGAGTCCGTTGTCACTGGAGCAAGCAAGCCTCCCTGCTCGCTTCAGTGCATGGCTGCCGGCCGCCATCTTGGCTGACAGTTAATTTGCATAAGGATATGCTGATTAGCCAATGGGAAGGGTAGCGGTCATACGCTAATTACCATGTTTCTCTTTTATTAGTGTAGACTAGAGGCCCAGTAAACGAAATTCTTGCATGGGATATAGGGCAGTTATTCAGCCCTGCTTGCACCCTCTAACAATACAGGACCACTGGCTCCTAACTGCTTGCCTGCCCGGCCTGCTGATTGCCCCTAACCACTCTGCTTGCCTGCCTCATTGCCTCTAACCACTCGCCTGCCCCATCACCCCTAACTGCCTCTGCCTGCCTTATCGTCGCTAACCACTCTACTGCCTTCCTGATCAACCCTAACAGCCTCTGCCTGCCTGCCTGATAGGGTAGCGGTCGTACACTAATTACCATGTTTCTCTTTTATTAGTGTAGACTAGAGGCCCAGTAAACGAAATTCTTGCATGGGATATAGGGCAGTTATTCAGCCCTGCTTGCACCCTCTAACAATACAGGACCACTGGCTCCTAACTGCTTGCCTGCCGGCCTGAGTAAACAAAATTCTTGCATGGGATGTAGGGCAGTTCTTGAGCCCTGCTTGCACCCTCTAACAATCCAGGACCACTGGCTCCTAACTGCTTGCCTGCCGGCCTGCTTGATTGCCCCTAACCACTCTGCTTGCCTGCCTCATTGCCCCTAACCACTCGCCTGCCCCATCACCCCTAACTGCCTCTGCCTGCCTTATTGTCGCTAACCACTCTACTGCCTTCCTGATCACCCCTAACAGCCTCTGCCTGCCTGCCTGATTGCCCCTAACTGCCTCTGCCTGCCAGCCTCATTGCTCCTCATATTACACTTTTATTATTATAGATAGTTGCCTTGGTCCAAGTTGTAAGGACCTGCTTGTCATAGAGATAGAAAAGTTTTAATTTTTACTCTTGATTATGGCAATTAACAAACACAGATGGCCACTAAAAATGGGACTTACCAAAGGGACTATAGCAAACAGTGCTGTTAAGTCCTCTTTCGTGAAAACGTTCATGTTGTGCATTGTATCTGCCAGGGTACATGAAAGAGTGAAGTTTCTGTCTGTCTTTGCAATCATATGAGTAAATTGTGTGAGACCCCAGCCCAGTCTGGTTTGGTGCTCACAGAATAATAGAGCTCTTTATTTTTTTCTTTGCTCCATTGTGGAGATTTCCTAAAAGTTGCAGAATATCTTCCTTTTAATTTTTCCTTGACATTCTGACATGTCTCTCACCTTTGCTTTCCCTCAATCCCCCACCCGCAACAGTAACTTGCACCAGGCTCACTTCTCTGGAGTGTCTAAGAGATCACGCAATGCATTCGCCACCAGAACCATGATTCTTAGCATTTCTGGTGCTCCCCTCACTCTTGGCTTCCGCTTCTGGTCCAGGGGCTGACACAAGAACTACAATTCCCAGCATTCCTGGTTCTCCCTGCGCTCTCAGCTTCAGCTTGTGGCTTGAGGCCCCTCCCCTCCTGCCGCCCGGCCAGGACAGAAACGCTGGGCTCACGTCGCTGTGAGCCCAGTGTCCCTCGCTATGGCCCAAGGCCCTCACGCCAGGGGCAAGGAAAGCCCAGCATCCCTCGCCCAGGCCTCTGGCCAGAAGCCCCAGCCCTCATGCCATATAGCTGGGGCGTGGACGCTGGGCTCGCATGGCCAGGGCAATGCCGCCAGCATCCTGCTCTGGCCACTATGAGCACCGCCATCTTTGTCTAGGAGTGATGGTTAATTTACATAATACTCTTTTATTAGATAGGATAATAAGGCAAGTACTTTTATTTCCATTAAGATTATGTAACTGGCAAGAGTTTGCATCTTTCAGGATGAGTCACAATATTGTTTCAACTACTTTTGATTTTGTTTTCTAAAATATTTTATAGGCTCAAAATTATTTATTATAAATATCCTATCTAATAAAAGAGTAATATGCAAATTGACCATCACTCCAACACAAGATGGCCACCCCCATGTGGTCAAAGATTAACGTCCCCATGTGGACACAAGATGGCTGCCACAAGATGGTCCACAGGGGAGGGCAATTGTGGGCAATCAGGTCAGCAGGGGAGGGCAGTTGGAAGGGACCAGGCCTGAAAAGGAGGGCAGTTGGGGGGGACCCAGGCCTGCAAGGGAGGTCAGTTAGGGGGAACCAGGCCTGCAGGGAGGGCAGTTGGGGCTACCATGCCAGCAGAGGAGGGAAATTGGGGGCTACCAGGCTGGCAGGGGAGGACAGTTAGTGGTGACCGGGCCTGCAGGGGAGGGCTATTAGAGGCGACCATGCTGGCAAGGGAGGGCAGTTAATGGTGACCGGGCCAGCAGGGGAGGGCTGTTAGGGGTTACCAGGCTGGCAAGGGAGGGCAATTAGGGGTGACAGGGCCAGCAGGGGAGGGCAGTTGGGCGCAATTGGGCCTGCAGGGGCTCAGTTAGGCATTGATCAGCTGGCAGGGGAGTGGTTAAGGGCAATCAGGCATGCATACAGGTGAGCGGTTGAGAGCCAGCAGTCCTGGATTGTGAGAGGGATGTCCGACTGCCCGTTTAGGCCCATCCCACCAGGATGGGGCCTAAACAGGTAGTCGGACATCCCTCGAGGGGTCCCAGATTAGAGAGGGTGCAAGCTGGGCTGAGGGACATACAGCCCCGCCCCACCCCATGCACGAATTTCATGCACTGGGCCTCTAGTTATATAATATTTAATATTGTTTTCCTAAATATTATATGGTTCTCCCCACATTTATAAATACTAAAATGTATATAATAGTCCTATTCCTTCATTAGAAGTTTAATTTTCCAGTACTATGTAAAAAATGTAAACAATTTTCTTAACCTCCTTGGAGCATTCATTCAATGAAAAAATTCCCCTTATGATGATTCACTAGCATATTGGATTTAAAGAATCTCAGTGGTTACTGTACTTATTCTAAGGATTTTCTTTAACCATTTACATTTTCAGAAAAAAGAATTTAATCTTCCTTCACTGTGACCAAATAATTACACTGTGTTATTAAACTATAACAATGTACTATTGTCAGTGTTCCATAAATGTGCTGTTAAGTGTTATAGAATAATCACATAGAAAAAATAAGCGATAACCTTTTTTATAAAAACATATATTTAAGTTGTGACTCACAAGAGATGTCTGAGGGGTCTCATAAAGAAAAAAAGTATTGTTTTAAATTGAATAGAAATGGAATGAGTAGTGGGTTAAACAAAACAAAAATTCTGGAAAATGGGAGATACATGTTTTCTATATTTTTCCTCACCTTCAAGGAAGAAGGATGAGGCTAATGCACAGGAAGGAGCAGAACAGTGAAATGTATATTGGACAAATAGAAATTGGAACTGGAATATGTCCTATGAAGGAACAAATAATTCAAGTGTACCCGGATAAATTTAATAAACTAAAATTTTTTTAAAGAAACAAATGCTTAAAATTTCTATTTTTAAACCAAGAAAGTTTCACCTGTCCCTATGAATGTTTGATGTCAGAATTACCACACATCAGTTAACATTTAAAAAACAGAAGTTGCCGAAACCGGTTTGGCTCAGTGGATAGAGGCACACATCAGTTAACATTTAAAAATCAGAAGTACTAAAGGCTTCTTTGTAGTAAGGACAAGTAAGAACAGCCTGACCACTGGTTGGACATTTGATTTCCAAAATACTATGAGAACAGAGGTGTGGAGGTCTTGGTGAGGAACATCAAACTAGGCCCACTCTTATGTAGCATCTCAGAGCTACTGACTGAGTCATGCCCCGATAACTAAATATTAAGACCTAATTTGAGAAATACGATAAATGACCTGATGACCAAGCATGCTGTGTAGGCATTGCATGCTAACAGTTGAGTTGCTCACCGTAATAGATCAATCAAGTTTATTCAGTGGCAACTACAAATATGAAGATAGAGCCCTATCTTCACATTTTCCCATAGGTCCTCAGTTTCTTTTGCAATCACTAGGGTAAGTGTCCACACAACATGACTGAGATTATCATGCTAAAATCAAAATTATTTGAATCATATTTAACTCTATATACACCTATTAAAAAGTGTCATTTTATACTCTTCCTTCACAGAGCAACTGAAATACTCTCAAAAATATAAATTCTCAATGAATAAATATATTTACTGTTAAAAAAATGAAAAATCCTAAATACTTTTTTAGTGGCTCATTTGATTATGCCTGGCCCACCCACCCACAGTAATTTCCATTAGATAAACTTGAAGTCAAATAATAAGGAAATGCAATCACGTCTGCAAAAATCTCTTTTGTCACTTAATAACCAAATCATGGATGTGATATCGCATTATATTCACTATTTCCATACATATTCAAAGAGAAGGAATTACATAGTGCATGTGTGTCAGGGGCAGGAATCTTGAGAGCCACTTTAGAATTACACACACCACAACGGGAATTATTAAAAATGGGCCAGTTAGTTTAATAATTGATTATTTCCTAGTATATTAGGATACATGCGGAAAAATAGCACCATGAACAGGTGGAGAGATTTAAAATAAGAAACTAGTTTCAAGTTTGTTGGCAGAGATGAAAATGTGAAAGGTGAGGCAAATACAACAGGAAGCTGTAATGAGCTTTCGGTGGATGGGCAGAGGGAGAGCATAGTACTAGAGCACAGTAACAGTAAGCAGTTTTAGTATCAAATCCTGCTATTCAGAGGCATCAGGCAGGAGCTGGCACTGTGAAGGAGTCATCTGGCTGAAGCTGAAGCTAAGAGTCCTCAAGAAAGTGTAGAAACTTGGACCCTTAAGAAAGGTTACACGGCATTATTTGGGTTCTTCAGAGGAAGAGGAGGGAAAGTCCTCTGGTCTCTCTTCATCTTTCCCATAAATTTCTCTTCAATGATTTTCATTGAATGAACCTAACCAGGAGACAGTTCATAAGGACTTCCAGTAAATGTAGCACGTGGAAGTCATCCCAATACCAGAGGGTGCAGAGCAGGGGAAAAGAAGCAGGGAATCAGGACCAACAAGCAAATGACAGTGACACTAGTTTTGGGTTACATATAGGTCTTGGGTTAAATAGGTTAAATATATTCTAGTTTGATTTTGCAAAAATACTAAGTATATATGTATATTAACTTAATTAATTCATGATTTTGTTTTCTTTATTTAATTTTGTTTCTTCTCATTAAAAGATATTTTGGGGGAGGGTGGACACAATTAGACTCACAACAAATCACATAGATATTATGTTTCTCTTTAATACTGTCTCAAATCAGAAGTGTCCTAGAGACCAAAGAGAATATTGTTTGGGATATATGATATTTTATAATTACAAAATTTTAAATCTTTTTAGTTATAAATAAAATCTATAAGAGTTTTATTTTGTCAATAGGATAGCTTATCATTCGTCAGAATTTGACTCATAGAAATGTAAAATTTTGAATTATTCTCTGTTAGGGATTGGGCAGGTGACCTGCCATAAATCCAAATTGTTTATTATAAGAAAGAAAAAAAATTGCTGTATAATAAAACAAAAACAGTTGATTTAACCTTAAATCAAACAATTCTCTACCAAAGAATATTATTTTTGTGGTTGGTTCAATATACAGATTAGTCCAAATAAATATCTACTATATATATTGAAACAAAATTACCCCATTATTAATATGAACTAAATGAGAGATTTGCATGGTTGCTATGCTTCCTGATTAAATTTTTAGATTAAAGAAATTTATTCACTGTGAATAGAACAAACTATTGATAAGCTTTAGACAAATAGCAAAGCTACATATTGGTGTGTGATATCAAACTTGATGCAGTTCAATATCAGGTTGTTTCATAACAGCTTCTAATAAAGGGGATCTATTTTATTAGATTTTTCTTTAATAACCATAAAATTACATAATAGATCAACACATTTTAATGATAAATATTTATATTATAAATCAGATAAAAATCATCTTAATGTTTCATGCTGCCAGGAGCATTTTGAAATTTTGTATTTTTCAACTTACCTGTAGCTGCTAAGATACAATTCAACTAAATCATTAGATAAATTAATATTATAACTGGGTAAAAATACCTCATTATATTTTAAAAACCCAGAGATACAAATTTAAATCTAAAATTAATGATGATCTCACTCTAAGTATGCCTTTATATTTCACGTCATTTCTGTCAAATAGATAACTTATCAATGTTCAAATTAGGGTGTGTCTATAATAACCATATAAGAATACAATCCTATCTAATAAAAGACAAAAAGGGTAAATAACCGTACCTCCACTATGCTTCCCATTGGCTAATCCGCGAGATATGCAAATTAACTGCCAACAAAGATGGCGGCCAGCAGCCACGCAGCTGAAGCAAGCAGGAGGTTTGCTTGCTCCAGTGATGGAGGAAGCCAAGGTTCCCTGCCTGCCGCGGCCTGCTCTAAGCTCCGAAAGCAACAGCTCCAAAAGCAACAAAGTTTCAATTATAGAAGCTAAACAAACCCCAGATACCTGCTTTCAGCCAGCCACGGCCTCAGAACTGGGAGCACCAGTGACGACAACAAAGTTTCAATTATAGAAGGCAAATAAATCCCAGAATTAACAAAAAAGAGAAAAAAAGGAGAGGCTGGGATCTTCAGTTGCCAGCCAACCTGAAAACGGCCCTCAGCCCCTCACCCAGACTGGCCAGGCACCCCAATGGGGACCTCCACCCTGAAGAGGGTGTGACCAGCCGCAAACAGCCATCCGCCTCTCACCCAGGGTGGCCAGGCACCCAAGCGGGTCCCCCACCCTGAACCGGGACACCCTTCAGGCCAAACTAGTCCGCCCCCACCTGAGAATCCTATATAGTAAAAGGGTAATATGCAAACTGACCCTAACAGCAGAAAGACTGGGAATGACTGGTCACTATGACACACACTGACCACCAGGGGGCAGACGCTCAATGCAGGAGCTGCCCTCTGGTGGTCAGGGCGCTCTCACATGGGAGGAGCTCTGCTCAGCCAC
>NW_005369181.1:699629-718378 GCF_000412655.1 Myotis brandtii
CATTGCACAAATTTTTGTGCACCGGGCCTCTGGTAATTACATAAAATGTTCTATTTAAATTGAATGTTTGTATTCATTGTTTGAAACTCAGTGAGCTGGTGTAAAGAATGTCCTAAATGCTGAAAGTGTTCCACTATTAAACACTTTTTCCTTCTTAGTTTATGTTGGATTTAAAAGTAGGTAAAATTTCGTAATTAAGATTATACTAATATCACTGCAATGTAGTAATTATTTAGAACAAAGACTAGAATGTGTTGATGTGACATTTTGTTTATAATTGCTGGCATTCCAAAAAGAGCATTAAAACTAGTTAAGAATTCAGATTATTTTGAAAACTCTCAAAGAAATTCAAAACTAAAATCTTACTAGAGGTTGGTTGAATTAACTATATTATCTTTTGTTTGTCGTTATTGATTTTAGAGAGAGGAAGGGGAAGGGAGAGAGAGAGAGAAACATCAGTGATGAGAGAGAATTAATGATCTGCTACCTCCTGCACATCCCCTACTGGGGATTGAGCCATAAACCTGGGCATGTGCCCTAAACAGGAATCAAACCATTACCTACTGGTTTATGGGTTAACGCTCAACCATTGAACCACACAGGCCAGACAACAGTTTTATTATTTTAATTTTATTTAAAATTGATGTTTCTCTTTTCTCTGTGTAATATAGTAAACATATTAATAAATCCCTTTGTGAATGTTCCCCCACATCCTGCATGGTTCAGGGTTCAGGATCTGGAGAAGGGGCCGTATGCAAATGAAAGAGACGAGACAAGAAATAATAATTTGGAAATATTGGGGGCCAGGTGGGCAAGCCCAATGCAAGAGAAAGGAATTCCACTGGTGCCCAGGCCTCGCCAGCCTTTTATTCAATGTTGGATACACATCTAGCTCTTAGGCAGGTAATTGCAGTACATGGATTCAAGTTTCACCAGCATTCCAGGATCCTTGTTTGCACTTCTCTGATAGTGAAGACAATGGGTGGCTTCCTGCATCCCTTTTATAAAATAATCAAAATATTTTTTTAATAAGAGGGAGGAGTATAAAGAGATACACATGCATTATGGAAAACTATTAAAGAAAATTAAAGAAAAAAGAAATTCTAGAACCATATAGGCTGGTAAGGAAGCGACAAAGTCCTAGTCTCTACTTTAGACACTGGAATGCTCTGTAGAAGCAAGAGAACCTGGTTATCATTCAAATGATACACCAGTGAGGGTGTCATTATGTTGAAGTTCCAGGGATTAAAAATCTTTTTAAAAGGAGAAAAGGTAAAGCTACCCTCTCTGTATATATATGGAATACTATTCATTTATGTACTTATAATTCTGTGAGGGTCTATACATTGGTAACTTATTAATATTGTGGCACAAACAACTCTTGAAATATCATCTCCTGAATCTAATTCATAATAAAGAATCATAGCTCCCACACTGTAAACATAATTATTTCTAGCTAGATTTATTTTAGAAAATAGCACTTGGAGTGGCAAAATGCCCAGGGCTAACACTGCAATTTTATAACTCTGATACTAATTAATACTGTAATACCAAATTAAATAAACTAAAACCATTTCTTAGAAAGCAACATTTCATACTCCAAAATTTATTGCAGCTAATATTACTTTTTAATGACTTCGTTTATATTCTAATGAAATGAAGTTTGGACCCTTGCTGAGAATGACCATTCTTTCTTATACAACTGGGTTCTTTGAAGCCAAGGCTTGCCACAACACTATTTTTTTTTTAATTTTGTGAAGTATGAAAGTTAATTTGGATCATTAATTTTCTTTATGTACTCAGTGTATAACTTTATATACTCTATATACTCTTACATTGATATTGGCTGAAATATTAGAACAATTCCAGGAGAACTTGTTCCTTTAACTATCTACATCTCTATCTGAGATTATTTTCCTCATTTAATTTTTATATAGTTCATTTTGTCTACTCTTTTATAGGCTCAATTATGAATTGAATATTAGGTACATCTCAGAATGGGATATTGAATAAGTTGAAATGCATTATGCACAAGGAAAACAAAGTACTGAAAAAACACAGTGGGCATTTCATATTTATTTACATATATATTTGGTGTTGCTGCATAAGAAGTAATTTTTGAAGCTATAAAACTGAATTATTAAATATATTTGCTACAGGTTGATGTGTAAACATGACATTTTTAGAAGATTTTTTGTTTGTTTTTTTGAGGGTTGAGGGGTGTAATGTTTTTCTTTTTCTTTTCTTTTCTTTTTTTTAATTCCTATTCCCCTACCCCCACCTCTTTGGAAACCATCAGCTTGTTCTCTGAATCTATTGGTCTGTTTCTGTATTGTTTTGATTATTCATTTGTTATGTTTTGTTTAGATGACAGATATTAGTGAAATCACATGGTATTTGTGTTTATCTGACTTATTTCATTTAGCCTAATACCTTCTAGGTCCATCTATGCTGTCACAAATGGTAATATTTCATATTTTTCTTTTAAAAAATCTTTGCAAGTTTTTGTAGATACCATTTGTTGGCTATCTCAATACTTATTCTAATTTCCTTTTGAAGTGTCTTCTTGATGGCACATATAGAAAAACTAAATTCTGTATTTCCACAATCTTTTGAAAAAGCTAGTTTTCCAGATATGATTTAGGGTTAGCCAGTCAGATGTAGTGGTATGAGACTGGGAATCAAAACCTAGGTAAATAAAGAGAGGAATATTCAAACAATCAGATAAAATACAAATGTCAGCAACACACAAATCACTTAAATGAATCCCTAGATATGTATATAGCCATAGTACCCCCAATAAAGCAAATTTTTCAGTAAAGCTAGTAGGAAAAATAGGTAAAGTTAAATAAAATTAATACACTTTGAAATATTTTATGTATTCCAGCTTATGTATTCAAGAAGAGGACATATTTCACTGAGAATCAGTATGCAGAAAGCAAAAGAGAAAAAAAAATGTCTAATAGAAATTTTACTCATAATCCTGTTTATGCTAGAAGAACAGAAAATAAAAACAAGTACCACTGATATTTTCAAATGTATCCTTCACATCTGGAAAGTCATCATCTTAAAGGTAAATTTTCTTTCCACCAAACCCAATAACCAGGTGAATCTGTTGCTGACCAAGAGTCCACTGGAACTGCCCTCAAAAATGCCACTACATAGCTCTAATCCCAATGCTTTTTTCAACATTGATTATACTAAGCTTACACCCTTTACTTAAAATTTTAATAACTTTTAAAGGGAAAAAAAAATACCTTTAAGAGGCATCATTTACCTTTCTTTTGACATTTTGTGTTGTAGCATGGCATCATCAGAAAGTAATAGTTTATCCAGAAATTTTTACCATGTTATATATGCTATCTTCAAATGCAAGTATTGCATTTGACTTATGCATTTTAAGGCAAAATTGATTATATAAATCCAGTTCCAAATATTATATGAACATTTTGATATCTATTATTTGCCTAAAATTTATGGATTACTATTTCTCTTTCATTAATATTCCATACATTAACCTATGTGATATATAATCTGCAAAACAAATTTGAGAGATATATGCTGTCATTTTTTTTTCCATTTGTCTTGAATCCTTTTCAATCCTATACAATAAAAGCCTAATATGCTAAATGTCCAACCGTTCATTCAACCATTCAACCATTTGACCATTCAACCAGTCACTATGACATGCACCGACCACCAGAGGGCAGATGCTCTGACGGGTAGTTTAGCTTGCTGTTGGGGTCCGGTGATTGGGACTGGGCAAGACGGGCCAGACACACCCTGGAGCCAACCTCCCGCAGTCCCTCCCTGGGCAGCCAATCTCCTGATGTCCCTCCCTGGCCTCTAAAGTATTTCTTCTAATTAATTTCCTTTCAATGTGCATGAATCCATGCCTTGGGCCTCTAGTTTTAATATAATAATCATGGGATGGAAGTTGAATTCTGTTTTTATAACCATTATTGGAAATTGCTTAAATTATAATTTATTAGCAGTAAGTATATTTACCCTTCCATATATTTTTTTAAATATGAACAAATTTAGAAAGGAGAAGACTTTCTATTTAAGAAACATGAGTATGTGGTCAACATCCCATGTTATTGGCAGAAAGGAATATAGAACTTCATTTTTTTAATGACTTCAACATTCCTTTGGACATCTTTGACTAATCTTCCACAGAATCCCTCTTGCTCTTCAGTCTTTCTATTTCTCGGCCCTGTTTTCATCTAGTCTGTTGATGCCTTGTTGACATGACTTCAAAAATATTTTGCTGTATGTTGTTCTGCACCTCAGTAAATAGATAACTCATTTATACTTTATACATAAAGTATATGTACTTTATGTAAATAGTCTAAACATGTAGATAAGCAAGGCAAACTGTCATATTGGTTAAGAGCATGGACTCTGAACTCTACTATTTACTACCAGTGTGATCTTGGGAAGTGACTTATTTTCGCTTTGCCTCAGTATCTTCATTTGTATAATAGAGTTTATAATAATGCCTACCTCATGGGTTTTGTGAGTGTTATCACAAAACAATTGGAAACTTCTGGCAGGTTTTAACTTCTCAGTAAATGTTAATGTTGTTGTTATTATTGCAATGCCTCTTCTGCTGTGAGTAAACAAAATTAGATCAAGGAAAGCACTAGTTCTGAATTATACTTAGTCAATTAACCACCTTTGAAATAGGTGGTTGGGTAGTTACAGCCCACAGATAAGATGACTCCTCCTTTCATGCCCATATTGTTAGGCAGCTGAGCATATCTACTCACCAGTCAATCTCACCAATGTGGTAGAAGCAGACCCCATTATCTTACACTGGGTGTAGATAAACTTTATTTGTTAAGCCACTATGCTGTACATTACATCCCTGAACTTATTTATCTTATAATTGGAAGTTTGTACCTTTTGACCACCTTCACCCATTCTTGGCTCTGGCAATCATCAATCTAGTTTCTGTTTCTATGAGTTTGGTGTTTTTTTTTTAAGATTCCACATAAAAGTGAGATTATACTGTATTTGTCTGTCTTTGTCCTTTAAGCTCTTAAAAGTTCCTTGAATCACTGTTACCAAGGGACCTTTTTATTCCGATTATATATGCTGCAACAAGATCAGTATTTGGAAATATTATATATGTATAGAGAAGAATTAATTTCATATAACTCAGTTGGAAAGATGCAAATTAATAAAAAAATACCACTATAAGCTCTATTTTAGACCTTAATTTTATTTAATACAAAGCCTTCTATATAATATCAGTAATTTAATAATATCTTTATATTATTACAACTCATTTGGCAACATACTGTGAATGCTATTGCTGCTAAAGCTACTGAATAAAAAATCTTGTAGTATTTTCAACTGTTAGAAGAGGGAAACCAGAAAAAAAAGCAGTTTAAGACTAAAAATGATTAATCTAAAGTTTCCATTTAAATTTTAAAAAGCTTATTATTCACTTCATGAAATGCCTAAAGACTCGTTAGTTCTTCCTAAGAACTTGTGGTACTAGATCAATGTTCCCTAGTTGAACTTGATTATCCCTAGTCATAAGTCAGAGTCTTCACAGGCTGCCTCTACTCTTTCATACCAACAAGTACAAAGTAATGCATTGAAGTAGTAACTGAACACTATTCTGGTAACTTGTAACATCTGATGCAGTTTCCAAAAGTAAGTAATTTCCAAATAGGCAATACTTTACTATTTAACTAGCCTAGTGCACAAAATTCGTGCATGGGTAGGGTCCCTAGGGCTAGTCGGCAATCAAGGCCGATCTGCAGGGCAACCAGCAGGGCGATCGGGGGGGCCCCTCCCACTGGTACCCGCCTTGGCTGGCCTGGGGCCTGCAGGCTGGGGACAGCTCCTGCGTTTAGCATCTGCTCCCTGGTGGTCAGTGCGTGTCATAGCAACCGGTCGTTCCGCTGTTTGGTAGATTTGCATATTAGGCTTTTATTATATAGGATAAGTACTGCTTCTATAGACTAGAGAATACCTTGATGGCCAAAAACAGCTATTGCTCCTTCTAAAACATTGGGGTTAATAGGAATAAAACAATAGTGTTTTCCACCAAGTCATAATTGAAATATGACTATGCATTACTATCCTAACCATAGTAACAAGAATATGAAATGCTCTGAAATAGATTTTAAATTTATTTTATATGTACTAAAGGTATGATAATATAAAAATTTCACCTAAGCTTTAGAAATAGATAAATATGTTTTGGCTAATTGAAAAATGCAATTAAACCTACATCTTATTTTAAAGATGAAGTTATAAATTCAAGTTCAAGGAGTTTATAATTTCTGAATTAATCCTGTTTCTCATTTTTGCATTACCTAATATATGCTTTTTAGTTTTTACTAGTAAGAAACAAATTTAAAAGTACAATGTCAGAAAAGATTTTACTATAGTTTTATATATTCATACTAGGATCTAATAATGTATCTCAGTTACCATGATTTACATTAATAGTTGAAATAATTATATACTTTTTAAGTACAATAACTTTACAAATAGTTTCTGTAACTCAAATTTAGTTAAGCTTGATAGTAGGAACTAATGCTTAAGTTCTTTCTGTCTCCTTTGCTAATTCCTGCAACAACCACTAGCCTTTATCACCCTCCTCATACTCAGACCTTCACTATGTCTGTAAACATAGTCATGGTTTATTTGAGTTATAAAGTCCCACAGTTACCCATAATACTCTTAATTCCTTTATCCCTTGATGTCTCTCCCACAGCTCTTGCAATCATTCCCATTCAAATTAAATTCTAAAATATTTAAGATAATTAAATATATAGGTAAATATGCTCATAGGTGTGAGTCTTTGGGGGAATGGGTACTTGGTGTGTATGTATGAATACTTCAAAAGCCATCCATAAGTCTTTGAGATCACATGCATGATGTTTTTGTTAATATTGATTATTATAATATTACCCTTAAAATTTTTTTCAAAGGGTCTTTACTTGTCACCACTTGCTCATTCTCACGGAGTAGCACTACCAGTGGCTCAATAGCAATAACAAAAGTAATATATACTAGAGAAAAATTCTGAAGTAGATTATTTTACACCAATGATTTTACAGTAAATGTGGACAAGAGGTAGGTTATATATTGGGTATTCAGTTAGAATCTTTGGACTCTCTTCCTGCAAAAAAAAAAAAGTATATGCACTTATAAACTCTAATTCATAAACTAGTTCTAGTGAATTTCTTAATGCTAAAACCCAGATTTGAATTTCTTAGGGGCTCTCCAACTTCAATTTAATGAATCTGCCCTAATCTAGTCATTATCTTCAGTCTAACAAATTAAATTTGATTGAACAAAAAAGCTTGACTATATATTTCAAATGGTTCAAGAAAGGAGATTTTCAATCTTCAATTATATTAACAACAGTTTATAACTTTATGTCTTGCATCTTGTAACAATGTCTTAAATAAAATAGGAACTCAACCTCTTCTATTTCTGAGCTTTAAAGTAGCATAAAATAGTTGCCAAATTCTCAGCATTCTATAGATCCTAATGCACATAATTTCAATGTAAGAACTGTTGATGCCCTTCCAAGGTACTGTTGACAGTCTTAAAGCTAAGCCATATTTTTCTCTATTGAAGAATCAGATACTGCACACAGAGAAAATTCTGTTGAGATTGAAGGCTAGGGTTTCTGTGGGTATATATATGATTGTGCAATTCAATTCTGCATTTAAAATGCTACATCAAATGTGTAGATAGTATATACTTCAAAGCTGATTGTCCCAAGGGTGCTTGCTTTTGGTAAAAGAAGCTGTAGCATATCTTCTGTATGTAAACTTTCAAAATAAATGGGCTGCCTTATCAACATTAACACAGAAGCTCAGCAGTTTCCTCTTATTCATTCAGGTAATGAACCTAAACAATTGGTACTCCTCCCCTGAGGAGAGCTGGGTCTGCATCTTGGCCTGTTTCTTCCTTAAATTTTAAAATGCCAGGTATATTAGCTTCCATGAAGCAATATGAGCTTGTAACGTATTCATAAATGAAACCTCCAGCACAGCCTCTCAATGGCAAATAAGCAGCCATAACATTTTGCAAATTCTCCATCTGAAATCACAGAGAAGAAACTTAATATACTCATCAATGACCCTTATCAAATAGCAACTTTGTGGAATGCTCTCTGCCTTCATAGTCTCTCTGGAGGTTACTAACTCTAATGGGAAGTCAATGTACCATTGGCTACTCTTCTTAACAGCTGTGAAAGTTGAAAAAGGATACATCCAATAATTCTGTGTTCTCCTTGCAGAGTATGATATCCCAGTGGAACTATCTTTGGTTTTCTTTGAAAATTAATGGTAGTTTTTGGTATTTATTTATAGCATATGCTTAGATCAATGCCCTTAGAATCTTAAACCATCAGTGTGAATGATAGTTCATTGTATTTTTTTCCCAATGTTAATCTCACAATATTCCTTTGAAATTAATTTATAAAAGATAGAGACCTACTTTTCCTGAAATGACAAGACAGATTTCATACTGTTTCTGAAACATCATGTTGTTAAAAAGAATAATATTATGTTAAGAAGAGGGAAAGGGAGTTTTAGTAAACAATGTTTTGGTAATTGCAGATGATAAACATATTAAGTTGTGTGGGGGTTTTTTTGCCTCTATAAGGCAAATAATTAATGAGACATTGTATGCAATTGCAAATAACAGACTTGCCTATACTGAATTAAATGATTTAGTTTTTTTATATGATGACAAGTCTAAGGTAGGCAGTGGTGATCTTAGATATACTCACAGTTTTTTTTCTCATAGTGTCAAATAACTCTTCTGTCCTTGCCATCACATACTAGTTAACAGGAAGGAAAAAGAGGGATAAAGAGCAAAAGGCTAGATTGTCTCTAAGGAACTTTTCCTTAATCCTCACAAAAAGGTTTTGTTGTACTTTGTTAGTTTTCTTAATCTGTAGTAGACTTGTCACTATTTAGCTGAGCATAGCACTACACCATCAAATTTTTGTTTATTCTACATAATAAAGAGGCAATATGCAAATTGACCATCACATCCTCATGCAAGATGGCCGCCCCCATGTGGTCACAAGATGGCCGGCTGGGGAGGGCAGTTGGGGGAGGACCAGGCTTGCAGGGGAAGGAAGTTGGGGGCAACCAGGCCTGCAGGGGGGCAATTGGGGGCAACCAGGCCTGCAGGGGAGGGAGGGCAGTTGGGGGGGGACCGGACCTGCAGGAGAGGGAAGGTAGTTGAGGGTGACCAGGCTGGCAGGGGAGGGTAGTTAGGCATGACCAGGACAGCAGGGGAGAGAAGTTAGGTATGACAGGGCCGACAGGGGAGGCCAATTGGGGGCAATCAGGCTGGCAGGGGAGGGCAGTTAGGAGTGACCAGGACAGCAGGGGAGGGAAGTTAGGGATGACAGGGCCAACAGGGGAGGCCAATTGGGGGCAATCAGGCTGGCAGGGGAGCAGTTAGGCATTGATCAGGCTGGCAAGGGAGTGGTTAGGGGTGATCAGGCAAGCAGGCAGAAGCAGTTAGGAGAAATCAGGCAGGCAGGCAGGCGAGCGGTTGGGAGCCAGCAGTCCTGGATTGTGAGAGGGATGTCCGAAGGGGTCCCAGATTAGAGAGGGTGCAGGCTGGGCTGAGGGACATGCCTCCTATTGCATGAATTTCATGCACCGGGCCTCTAGTAAGAAATAAAAATAGAATGGATAATGGATAAGCAACTCCAAGTCTCTTACCAATAGACTATTTTTTATTTGATTAGATTGAAAGACATGGAATTTAAAAATATATATATTTTGACTCACAATAATAATGATTATTGCTAAAATTTCTTAAATATTATCTACATGAAAGTAGATAATATTCAGATCATAGATATTATGTCATTTACTCTTTGTAACAATCCTGGGAATTAAGTGCATTGCAGATACAGAGTTTGGTATTACTGACTCATAATCCTATGGGATAAATTTTGTTTTACTTAATAAAATTATCTTTAATTTTAAGCTAAGGATTCCTGTAAGTTGTATCACTAACAGTTCTAAAGGCAAATTGCATTTTACTGTGTGTTTTTTTCTAGTCATTGAAACAAATTAAAACACATCATGAGCCCAGTCATGTCTGTGTCTTTGAGCTAATGTCACAATTTTTACTTAATTGTAAGTCTCCAATCTGACCCTCTTTTTTAGGTGGGGGTGGGGGCGCGGCGAGGGAGAAACACTAATTAATTCTTTATTGCACACCTTCTCAGAGCAGTTAGAACTCACACATGCTTTCGTTGTGGTTTGTTTGTTTTGTTTGGTTTGTTTTCCCCAAAGATATTTTTACTTTTTTTTGTATTTTTTTTCTTTATTGATTAAGGTATTACATATGTGTCCTTATCCCCCCATTTTCCCCTCACCCCCCCACTCATGCCCTCACCCCCCTGGTGTGTATGTCCATTGGTTATGCTTATATACAAGCATACAAGTCCTTTGGTTGATCTCTCCCCTTTACCCCCACCCTCTGCTACCTTCCCTCTGAGTTTGAGCATCTGATCGATGCTTCTCTGTCTCTGGAACAGATCCTGACCCTCTTTTGGAATGTTTCTCTATAATAGCCTGGCCAAGTGGCTCAGTTGGTAGAGCACTGAAAGATGGTGGGTTCAATTCCTAGTCAGTGCACATACCTAGGTTGGGGGTTTAATCCTTGGTTGGGATGCATGCATATGGAAGACAGCAAATTGATGTATCTCTTTCACATCAATATTTCTCTTCCTCTCTCTAAAGTCAATTATTTCAAAAGTGTCCTCAGGTTAGGATTAAAACACACACACACACACACACTACTGAGATTTACTAGTAATATAGTGGCTTATAATGCTAGCTTACATTTATACTTTTAACCTTTTAAAGCTGTATTACATTTCTATAAATAGTCCACTGTTCATAAATTATGATAATTTTAATTAAATTATATATTGATATGGAGGTCAAAACTACAACTGTTTTCAATCATTGAAAGAGGATGTCATTAATCAATGTCATTAAGTTCCTTTAATGACATTATTCTGTAGTGTATATTTTCTTTTCTAAATGTTATTGAAATCCTAGGGAGGGATAATAATGATATATTCTATTATGATGAAGTGGGGAGAATTCCTATCTATTTGAATATTGTTATTTTAGTTACGTATAAGGAGGTTGATCTACAAATATCTCAATATCATCAAGAATACTTTGAATAAAAAAGGTTTTGCATATAAAACATGAATTATTTATTATTACTGTGCATCTATATTCAAAGTTATATCTATGTGTGCTGTTTTCTCAAATGTATATACTCTTCTAAGAGAGTGATTTATAACATGACATATATACACTTCAGAAAAGTTTTTATTCTTGTCATGCATTGACTATATAGTAAAATATTATAATATTTTCCAAAGCACTTTGAAAATAAATTGTAAGAAGAAAACATTATTAAATAGGAAAAGATGCATGCCTATGCATTAGGTTGAGCCTATGATCTTTTCTTTAGAACCTTGTAACGGGTTTCATATTGTCTCAGTACATAATATGCAGGCTGCACTCTTTCTGTCAGGTATTCTTAAAGTTACAAGACATAAAATTTGCCTAAACTTTGTATTGTTATCTTCCATATATTGCTTCCTGTACAGTTGTTTTTTTCCTGTTGGTATGTATTAAGGCTACCCATAGTCTGTGAATTGAGAAATTTGTATGCAAAGTACTTCAAATGTATGCCATTTATATGGATTATGACCCTTAAAATCCATTTATGTTCCATGTCTTTTGGATCCTCTACCTATCAAATGTGGGCAATATTTTCTCACTTATAGGCAAAATTGAGTTAACTAAAGAAATTTATAATAAAATAATCCATTCATTTATCTATTCAATAATTTATTAAGCACTAATATTGAACCCTATATATGCTAGTTAGTGTAATGTGTACATATACAGTATTTTTCCAATGCCAAGGTAAACCAAATGCATACATAACACTTTTAAAACAATAAAAATTACAAATAAATAAACAAAACAAGTCTTCTGAGGACACAAAGTAGATACATAATAACTATATACTTAACACATTGCATACCGCATAGAAATCTCTAAGACATACGCCAAGGGCCGCACGTTTTTGGGCAAACTGCAAGTTATTTAAATCATCATAATGCACTTTAGGTGTTGTTTTTCAATAATTATAACATTTTTATTTACAAAAAGTGGGCAATATTTTCTCACTTATAGGCAAAGTTGAGTTAACTAAAGAAATTTATAATAAAATACTCCATTCATTTATCTATTCAATAATTTATTAAGCACTAATATTGAACCCTATATATGCTAGTTAGTGTAATGTGTACATATACAGTATTTTTCCAATGCCAAGGTAAACCAAATGCATACATAACACTTTTAAAACAATAAAAATTACAAATAAATAAACAAAACAAGTCTTCTGAGGACACAAAGTAGATACATACTAACTATATACTTAAATTCATGAAATTTTTAAAGAAAATTTCTCTCAATGCTTCCTTTAGTTGAATATGTTTATAATTATTATTACTAGAGGCTGGTGCATGGATTTGTGCACCAGTGGGGTATGTCGGCCTGGCCTGCACCCTCTTGCAATCCAGGACCCCTGCCAGTTTTGGCCCGATCCCCACTGGCCAAGCCAAGGGACCCCACTTTCCTCCCTCCTCTCTGGGTCCAGGGTGTGGGTCGACAGGGCCCCAGCAGCAACCTAACCTACTGGTCGGAGCATCTCCCCCCTGGTGGTCATTGCCTGTCATAGCTACAAGTCGAATGGTTGAAAGGTCACTTAGGCATATATATATATGTATGTATATATAAATTTGAATTATCTGGATTCAACAGCACATCATATGATAAACAAGCATTTCAAGAGCTTGAGAATATGACATCTAAGTATCCAATTATCTATTTTATGTGTCTGTTAGAGTCAATCTAAAGATTCAAGAAAGTGATAGCTGATACCTTGACAGTGAGGAAGGAGTGAAGACTACAGTGGCTGAAAAAAATAGCATTTCTGTTGGGAATTTAGTATAGCAACAAATGTCACATTTAAACTTAATAATAGCTCCAAAGAATAAGCACATATTCAGGGATGGATTGAAATATGTGGGATCCTTGAGAGACCAATTGTGTAGCTCTTGATTCAAGTTATATACTATCAATCTATGTATGATATTTGGATAATGACAGCAAAATGAAATAGCTTATTAAATACAAAATACATAATTCTGTCTTATATTTTATTTATTTTTTATTTTTTTAATATTTTTTTTATTGATTTCAGAGAGGAAGGGAGAGGGTGAGACCCGTTAGTTTCCTTCTTGGTCAGAAGGGACCTGGGGCCCCTGGGGCGCCTCCTTGACATGTGTCCTTTGGTGGCCTTTAAATGTCCCCAGTTGGCGGAAGGCCTTGTGGCAATGGGGACACGGGTAGGGTCTCTGGCCCGAGTGGGTGCGCATGTGCACGTTGAGGTTCCCGCGGTGTCCGAACCTTTTCTGGCAGACGGCGCACTGGTAAGGCTTCTCCTGGGTGTGGACCCGCTGGTGGCCACGCAGCGTGGACTCGTGAGTGAACCTCTTCTGGCAGACTTTACAGCAGAACGGCTTCTCCCCCGTGTGGATCCGCTGGTGGACGTGGAGGTCCGAGGCCTGAATGAACCTCTTGGGACAGTCAAGGCACTGGAAGGGTCTCTCTCCTGTGTGTGTCCTCAGGTGAAGTTCTAACTGTGATTTGTAGCTGAACCTTTTGCTACAGGCTTGACACTCGTACGGTATTTTTCTCCTGGGTTCTTTCCCAACAGGGTGACCAGTTTGCTCCACGGTGCTTGATGCACCCACTGAAGTGCGCCGGTGCCGTCTGGTGACTTCTCCTCTGTCCAACGACACTGCTCCTTCTTGAGGCCCCTCTTGGGGGGTGGGAGTGCTGCCCCTTTTTCTCTTGGGGGCACCTCCTAAATTCCCAGAACCTCTTCTCTTTGGAGACTGACTCAAAGCCTGTGTCTCCGGAACGGGGGTGGAAGGTACGGCACCGGCATCCACACGCTCCAGGCCAGTTCCTTCCCGCGGGCTCTGCTCCCCCTCTGTCTGCACCGAATCTCCAGGACGGCTGGGAAGCGGAAGCTTGGGAGATGTGAGTACTGCTGCCTCTACCCTGTCTTCCATCACATCCTTCTCCAACTTCACCAAATTCTCCATGGGCCTCACACCCTCCAGATCACTTTTCGTGGGAATCATCTCCGGCAGGAAGACGTTCTGCCCCTGTCCCCACACCACGTCACTGGTTCCTGGCTGGTTTCCTGGCTCTCCATTGACCTCCTGGTTGTTCTCAGGATGTACCCCCATCTGACTTATGGGGGATTGGGACTTTCTGGACCAGTCCAACACATAGTCTGTGTCACCAACTTCCTCATCAGCCATCTGGACATCGGAATTCTCCTGAAGGTACTTTTGCCCTTGAAAGGTGATGACCTTCCAATTCCTGGGTTTCTCCTTATTTCTCAGCAAGACCTTCAGTTCCTCGCAGCTCTGCACGCGCCTCTCCTTCACCAAGACCTGCAGCTCCGGGGGCATGCAGATCATGAACTTCTCCAGCAGAAGCTTATCCAAGATCTGCTTCTTGGTGAGCACATCCGGCCTGAGCCAGCGATGGAGGAGCGCAGACATTGTGTGCAAGCTCTGGAGGGGGTCTGTGTCCTCCTTGTGTTTGAAGGCTCTGAAGAGCACATGCCCCTCCTCAGAGTCCTGGTGCTGTTCTTCAGTGAGGTTTCCCTGGGGCGGTTCGGCCAGTAGCAGCTGCCAGCACAGGTTGCCCTGGGGGTGACCATGACCATCGGAAAAGGCCTGGTCTGTAGCCATATTCCCTGGAAACGTCTCCAATGGGACTGGAGCAAACCGGGCCTGAAGTGAGCTCCTGATGGTGAGCGACCGAAGGGACGCAGACGCTGACACCCGCCTGTTTATATACCCGCCCTGGGCATCACTTCGTGTTCCCGCCTCGCGCTGTGATTGGTTAGAGACCAGGGTTGATCCCTTTTTCATAATCCGCTTAGTCATTGTTTCCTGGAGAGAAACGCCCTGGGGCCGCATGGGGTGTGTTGGCTGGTGAGCTGCTTAGCACGGGTCTGAAGCGTTTGAATGCCCCAGAAATGCAGACCCGGCCCGGGCCTGGGTGCCGGGGGGTCACGGAGGGTCGGGTGTTCGGTTCCCTGTTTGGGCACATCCCAGGTTTTGGGTTCAGGCTCCATAGATTCAATGGTTCTGTCTCTCTCTCTTTTTCTCTCCCATGGGCTGCAATCATGGGCTATGCCAGTGATGGTGAACCTATGACACGTATGTCAGAGGGGACACGCGAACTCATTTTGGGTGACAGACATCGGCAGAGACAAAAATTGCATAATTCAAATATTTTTCTCTTACAACGGCCACAGTTGGGCATCACTCGAGTAATATTATTACTCACATTACTCATGATCAATAATGCAATTCTAAAACCGGATGTAAACATGTACATTGGTGTTGTGTAGCAAAGATACATAGTGAAAACATCCAAGATACATTGTTCTAATATTGACATTAATATAAAAAGTTTAAGAATTGCACTATAGAGAGATTAATCTTTACTCAAGACATTTTACTTTTACTCGAGTGACAAAATGCCCAATTCTGGAAACAGCCTCGTTATTGTCAACATGTGCCTCAGGTAAGCTTCCCGTGCCTTTGGGTGCATTCGGCAAACGAACGCACTTGATCGCCGTGTTCATTAGAAGAAAAAGATATACAGTGCAACAGTGCTCAAGGAGACTGCTGGAAGCCGATCCACCCTTGCTGCTTGACACAGTCACTGCAGGGAAGAAACATGTGCACATCTCATGTTTCAAGGGACCTGGCATATATGGCATACTGATCTTAATATGTTTGCTCCCCTTCTTAATGCTATGTGTTTTAAAAGGGACCACCTCCCCGAGAAAGGTTGTTTCCCCAGATGAGGATTTTTATCAGTAAAACCCCTTAACTAAGTGCCAGGCGGGAGTTAATCACTTTAACTAGGAACAATCACGCTTAAAGTACATAATATTTACTTAGAATGATCTTCTTCAGTTACTTCAGTAGCTTAATAGAACAATGGAGTAACCTTGGAATGGTGATAAGAAATGCCCTTTGGAATAGAATGGATGGGATTAAGATCAAATAGGAGACATATGAATGTAAGAGGACAATAAAAAGAGGAACCTGGCTAAGAGGAACCTGGCTATGATGATCACCTGAACGCTGCCTCCTTGTCATTCCTTCTTCGCCGACTCCGTCCACACCATGGTGAACCCTTGGACATGTTGGGGCTGGACCCCAACAGGAGACATTCTGCGTGTCCATAATTAATTACAGCACCATATATTTGTTGGTTATACATATTATCTTTGAATTGTTTTGCACCAGGAGTCAGTGCAACAGCACTGCAATAAGTTAATAGGTAAGAAACCTATCAACACAAGGCATTGGAAGGGTCTCTCTCCTATGTGTGTCCCCTGGTGAAGGTCTAACTGCTATTTATAGCTCCAGGGGCATGCAGGTCATGAACTTCTCCAGCAGAAGCTTATCCAAGATCTGCTTCTTGGTGAGCACATCCGGCCTGAGCCAGCGATGGAGGAGTGCAGACATTGTGTGCACGCTCTGGAGGAGGTCGGTGTCCTCCGAGTGTTGGAAGGCTCTGAAGAGCACGTGCCCCCTCTCAGAGTCCAGGTGCTGTCCTTCAGTGAGGTTTCCCTGGGGCGGTCTGGCCGGTAGCAGCTCCCAGCCCAGGTTGCCCTAGGGGTGCCCATGACCATCAGAAAATGCCTGGTCTGCAGCCATATTCACTGGAAACATCAGTTCCTGTCCCCACACCACATCACTGGTTCTTGGCTGGTTCCCTGGCTCTTTGTTGACCTCTGGGCTGTTCTCAGGGTGTACCCTCATCTGACTTATGGGGGATCCGGACTTCACGGACAAGTCCAACACGTGATCTGTGTCACCGATTTCCTCGTCGGCCACCTGGACATCGGAATTCGCCTGAAGGTACTTCTGCCCTTGGAAGGTGACAGCCTTCGCCTCCGCAGCGCCCACACCCACAGCTCCTGCAGCCCGGACTGGCGAACTCTGTCCTGTCTTATATTTTAAATAAATATTTATTATAATATTTGTATGTGATTTTTTTGGCCAAGCAACTATGTGAGAAACATTTCTTAACCTGTTTAAAATTTAGGTAACAAAGCAGACCATTCCCCTTAAGTAACACTATATATGTGTATTATTTGGTTTTCATTTGAATTCTGACTTCAGATAATGACTAGTTATAAATTATTCTCATATGTATTAGTCTCTAACCTATGCACTCACAGTCATTCTGTCAAAAAAATCAATATTTTTTTGCCACATGTGAAAAAATGTTTTCTTTTTGTTATACTGTCTGAATCTGTCGAAATTTTCTCCATGTATTAGTACATTCAACCACTTATATAGAAGTTTCTATGTGCAAACCTCAGTTAAGGGGCACAATAACTCCAATGTGTTTACAATAATATTTTAGCATTCCTATTAAATCTGTGCTCTGGACATCTGCCTTGCTGGCCAACACCTTAAGCTAGTTCAACATAGAATGACACAGATAAGACAATGTCTCCTAATGGCAAAGTGCATGAAGTTTAGAGTTAGATATATTAGGATAAGTCCAGGCACCTTTGTGACTTAAAGTAATTTTAAACTAAAGGACTCATAAGGGCTCAATTTCTTAATTGATAAAATGGAGCTATTAATAGTATCTACTCTAGAAATAATTGTAAAAAAGACATCAGGTATAAATGTAAAGTATAGTTAATTTAAGCTCAAAATCATTAAACTATGTTCAGTATTTTCCATGAATAAATTTTAGTAAGTGTAATATTTTAATAAGTATCCTAGAAGATGGTATATATTGTTTAAAGAGATTTTTCTATGATTTGGAGAATTTGATGAATTGCCCATATGTTTTTGGTTATGTTAGAATCTTAAATGAGCAATTACTTGCCTCTGTTCTTTCAAATGTTGGAAATAAAAATGATTCATGCTTTAAAATACATATGCCACATAGGACTAAAATATGGAATTAAAATATTTAAAAAGCACATTAAGGTGAGCTGTGATGAGAAGTCTTTGAGAGGGAAATTAAGCTTGAGTCAACTTCTGAAATGGAAAATCATAAACCATAGTGTGTAAAAGAATTGAGAAAGCTTGACAAGGATCAGAACTTCCCATAGTACCTGAGATTTAGAAATCTGAGTGTTCTAAGAGCATTAAGGATTATTCTGAAGCAGATGAAGTTCAGTCCACACTTTGGGAATACTGTTCTAAAAGATAAATAAGATTTACATAGAAAAATATAACATAGGATTTATAGGAGGCAGGTGTAATACTTTAATTTTTTAAAAATGTTAAACATTTTGAATATAATAGTAACTCTAGTATAGAAAATTATTTTATTTTTTCAATACTGTAAATTTATTCACATAATCATTGTTTGACAGCCTAGTCCAGATTTGAGGTGATTTAAATGCCAATCTAAGAATGTTGAACTAAATTCTGTACTAATTAAAATCTATTTTATTTCAGTAAGTAAACTGTTATGCAAGATGTACTTTATGTATTTTTAATTACAGTTGACATTCAATATTATACTTGTTTCAGGTGTACAGCATAGAGGATATAT
>NW_005369181.1:718423-728735 GCF_000412655.1 Myotis brandtii
ATATATATCTTACAAAGTGATCCACCCAATAAGTATAGTACCCCCTCGACACCATACATAGTTATCACAATATTATTGACTATATTCTCTATGCTGTATTTTACATCCCTGTGACTAGCATGTAACTGCCAATTTGTACTTCTTAATCCTTTCACCCTTTACACCTAGCCACCCAGCCCCCCTCCCATCTGGCAACCATCAGTCTGTTCTCTGCATCTGTGAGGTTGTTTATGTTCTGTTTGTTCAATTATTTTGTTTCTTAGATTCCAAATATAAGTTAAATCATATGGTATTGGCCTTTGAGTGACTTATTTCAGTCAGCGTAATACCATCTGTATCCATCCATATTGTCCTAAATAAGATTTTACTTTTTATGGCTGAGTAATATTCCATAGTAGATATGTATCACTTCTTTATCCAATCAACTGTCAATGGACACTTAGGTTGCTTACCTACCTTGGCAATTGTAAATAATGCTGCAATAACATATATATTTATATATGTTTTAAAATTAATGTGTTAATACTTTTCTGGTTTGGTAAGGACAAAAGTAAGGTCAGAAAGATAAGTTAGAAAATCAGGACAGTAATTAAATGGAGGTATGGGATCTTGATCATCTTCATTGGTTAGGGGTAAAGAGACACAGAAACATCATTGTGATTGAAGAGGTGATCAGAATTGATAAGGGTTTAGGTATAGAATGAGAGAAAAAATAGGTAGATACTGACTGACTTTTGATTTAAAGTTTACAAAGTTTAATGTGTTGTTCAACAGAGAAAAAAAACTGGGCCCAGTTTCATGGGTCCTATGTTTTAGACATATTTTTATTTCCAAGTGGAGTAATCCAGCAGAAAATGTAGATGCATTTTATAGTTTTGAAAAAGATTAGGATTAAAGACAGAGTAAAAAGTAATATCCATAGCAATAGGAATCAAAACATCAAGATGAAAAACTGGTTTTAAATACATAAATTGACTTTTATTTTATCTCTCTTTTTTTTCCTTCAGATTAATTTTAAGTCACCTCTGTGAAAAGCAGTGTATCTGTTGAAATGGGTTTAGGATGGAGAGAGAGGAAGAAGGATGATGAGGAGGAAAAGTAATGATGGACAGTTCTTTACTATTTTCCTATCATTTTGCAGCATTATGTTCCCTAAGCACAAACTTTGTTCCCACACCGACACATGTTTGAAGCCCATAGGTAGCCATGTAGAGCACTGGATTACACTAGCCATATTTATCTGGTGTCACATACATCTGCTATTTATAAATACCCAACTTCCACTCACCCAAAAACTGAAACCAGCTCCTTGTTTACTGTGGAAAGCCATGTGTGTTCATTAAATTACACATGTAAGTGAAATCATACAGTACTTCTCTTTTTCTGGTTGGCTTATTTGACTTACCATAATACTTTCCAGGTCCATCTATGCCTTTGCAAAAGGTGAGATGTTCTTCTTTTTTACAGCTCAGTGGCAGTCCATTGTACCAGAGCTTTTTGTATCCACTCATCTACTGATGGACACTTGGGCTGCTTGACTCATGGACACTGAGAACAGACTGAGAGCTCTTAAAGGGGAGGGTGTCGGGGGCTGGGTCAGAAGGTAAAAGAGATTAAGCAAAGGAAATAAAGAAAGACTCATGGACACAGACAACAGTATGGTGGTTGCCAGAGAGAAGGGTATGGGAGGAGGTAGAAGAGAGTAAAGGGAGCGATAAATGGTGATGGAAGGAGAGATGACTTCGAGTGATAAACACACAATGGAAATGATGTATTGTAGAACCATATACCTGAAACCTATATAATTTTATTAACCAATGTCACCCAATAAATTCATTTAAAAAATATTTCCTTGACTTTCAGTCTGTGGTACTTCAGTCCACCTGATATTTCAGCTTGAGTTATGCACACATAACTCAATTAATGCAATTTATTTATGAGTTACAATGATCAATTCAAAAATAAGTATATGGCCCAAGTGAGGCCAAAGTGATTGTAGTAGTTCCCCATAACTGCTGTAATGAACTACCACAAACTTAGTGGCTTTAAGCAAGAGGAATTTATTCATTCAAAATTCAAAGGGCAGAAATCCAAAATCAGCTAAAAACCAAGATTTCTGGCCCATGTTTTTCCAGCTGCTGGGAGCTGCCAGTATCCCGTGGCTGTGGCTGCCTCACTCCATTCATGCCTCTGTGGTCTCATGGCCTCCTCTCGGTCTTATATTTCCCTCTGCCTCTCTCTTATAAAAGTATTTATAATTACATTTAGTGCCTATCCATATAATCCAAGATAGCCTTTGCATCTCAAAATCCTTCATCATATCATATGGTAACATTCACAATTCCTAGGAATTAGAATGTGCACATCTTGGGGCGGGGGCGGGGGGCGGGTATTTTTCAGACTATCACAGTGACCATTTTCAAGGATTTTATTTTTCATTGTTTGGGTAGTTGGGTCATGTTGGAAGATGAAAGTCATACTGTTTTCACCTGACTTGCCACTATTAGAAGAGAGTCTGAAAGGGAATACAATCCATCTATTAAATGAGGGACAGGAGAAAACAAGCTTGAGAACTGGTAACATCATTTTAGTGCCTATATCCAGCCACATCTGAATTAATCACAGCCCTCTGGACTTTTCAGGATGAGATTCCCTAAATTCCTGTTTATTGTGGCTGCTATTGTCCTTGTTTAAACCAATTTCAATTTGAATGTAAACATAGATATCTCGCTACTCCTTGCATTTCCAAACAAATATTCCCAATGTGTTATTTTCTGAGGATCGGTATGTATTTAATACCATACAGAAAGAAGGTGACATCCATATGTCAAACACAAATAATCAAAAAGGTTGCCTTTCTTCCCAATTTTCTCTCTTTAGTAGCCTATTGACATAAGTAGAAATAAAGAAAATGTGACTCAATAAATATGTTTTTACTATCTTCTAACTTCTATGCTCAGAAACAAAGTAAGCACACCAGTATTTGGTCTCTAGTAAATACAGAAGGCATGAACCAATATTTTCAGCTTCAAACAAGCAGGGTATTTATCTTCATTGTAGGGCCATGAAAGAAACAGTCATATATAAGCCTTCATCCTTCTTGTACATATCGTTCTACATTTATGCATAATTTTTGCAAAATTTTGAACTTCGAAGAGTACATCTCGGTCCGACTATCGTGACTTGTTACTGACAAGTTGTAATAGCTGAGTCTCTTGTTGTCAGCGGTAGCCAGAAAAATGGCCCCAGGGATGTCCAGAACCTGTGACTATGTCACCTTACATGACAAAATGGACTTTGCAGATGTAATTAAGTTTTGGGGTTTTTTTGAGATGGAGAATTATTCTGTGTTATTCATGTGGACTAATATAACCACAAAACCTCCTCATAAGTTGAAGACAGAAGAGTCAGATTCGAAGAAAGACTGGAAAATGTTTCTCTGGCTGTGAAGATGAAGGAAGTAGCCTTGAGCCAAAAAATGCAGAACCTCTAGAAGCTGGAAAAGGCTAGGAAACAGATGCTCTCCTATAGCCTCTAAAAAGCAGCAATACTACCAACACCTTAACTTTCAGTGAAACCCATTTTGACTTCTGACCCTAGAACTATAAGATAATAAATTTGTATTCTTTTAAGACACTGAACTTTTAAAAAATTGTTGCAACGCCACAATGAAACTAATACTGTACCCCAACCTGGTCACCATGTATGTTAGTATCTCTATCTCTTTGCTGCTGCTAATGCAGATACTTAGATTAAAGTCTCTCAAGTGCACCCTTTCTGGATAATTCTCTTTGGTTATTGAAGCTGCATAGTCCTGTGTCCTGGGATTTATGCTGCACCCACCATACTGGTAGCACAACTCCATAGGCTCTAACTGACTTGGATGGAAATATATGTGGCCCATAGCCCTGTCTCAAGTGTGAGCAGACTCAGTAACACAAATTACATTCCAGAAATCACCATGGTCAGCAAGACTTCTGAAAACAGCTTATTCCATAACTTCACCTCCCATCTACTGCCTTTCTCACTCCTGTTCTCACCTGTTCTTTTTAGGGCATTGGTGAAAAAAGAAGTGATCACTTTTATAATATTTTAATTCTGGATTATTTACCTCACCACATCTAAATTCTAAGACATTAAACAAAATGTTTTCCATTGAAATTGTGAAGTGTTAGACAAAATAAAAATCTGTCATACTGGTTGGTATTTTTTCATTCTTTCACACAGAAGTGAGTTCTAGAGTTCGTGTTTAATTGCAAAAGGAATAGCAACAGAAATGTATTTAGAAATAATACAGTGAGTGGAATAAAAAAGGAGGAAAGTTTTTTTTAGCTCAAACAATTTTAGAATCTCAAAAAGATATTGTGACTACACTGAGGTACATTTACTTTAAATTTACAACAAATGAATTATGTTGAAATTAACTCAAGTTCTTTATACTTATAGATGCAGGCAATAGTAAAAACATCAGGGGTTTTGTTTTTATTCTCCTTTTGTCTTATTTTCACTTTCCTTTCTTTTTTTTTAATCTGAAACTCCTTTCACTTTCTTTGCTTTGAAATTCCAAAAGAAGAAAACAAGTGTCTTAAAAATAAAGCATTTTTAAGATTGCATATCATCTTTCATGAAAAATGTTTCCCATTGAAAGCAACACTTTAAGGGTATTTAAAATATAGCAAAAACAATACACAAAATGTTAAATTCCCTGACGAACAGGTACACTTCAAAGGATACTGCATAATAAATACTGAATTGATAAAAATCTTGTAATAGCACCGATAAAAACCAACTTGATATATCCTACCTATATATGTAGACTGTTAATTAGATAACAGAAGCATGCTAGTGTACTAAGACATTAAAATAAAATTATTACTTCTTTTGAGCAATAATTTTTAATAATGGCTTCATTGCTTTTCATTTTTTGTGTGTCCTTAAGCACTTTTTTCTTGCATTCTTACTGGAGACACAATTATGCTGGCAGCTTTATGTATTCCTTTTGTATTTTTAGAGCAGACATTTTATTTGCTTATATATGGGAATGGCTATCTGACTATGTTAGGAGACTATCTTAATGTCTTTCTACTTATTCTCTGTTCCAGGAAGTTTTTAATAAAGTATTTCTTAAGGATAAAGTCAATGTATATTTTCTTTTTTATACTACTTAATTTCTGTCTACATTAAAAAGCCATTTGTTTTGATTTTTCTGTGTCAAATAATAAAGTTGATCTTTAGAAATTATGTATTTACCAGAATAGAATAACAAAAATCAAATGCCTACTGCCCACTAACTACTGTTCAGTTGCTCTGGAGCCTTTGAATACAATATACTCTGTGGAAGTTGGGCATAATTGCACGGATAATGCAGCTCCTTAAAAACAATCCACTATGTCTGTCTGTGGAGAGTAGAGGGCAGAATTAAGATGAACATTCAGCAGATCTGAGTTGGCTTTTTTTAAAGTTGGTGTTGAACCATAAAGGCATTGGGAAATTCCCAACATCATCTACACTAATAAAAGAGAAACATGGTAATTGGTGTACGACCGCTACCCTTTTCATTGGCTAATCAGTGAGTATATGCAAATTAACTGTCAGCCAAGATGGCGGCCGGCAGCCAGGCACTGAAGCGAGCACGAGGCTTGCTTGCTGCAGACTCCAACATTCCGGCAAGCTTGGCTGAGGGAACCCCCTCCCCAGTGCACAAATTTTTGTGCACCGGGCCCCTAGTGTAATTATAAACTTCTGGAAAATTATATAAAGAAAACCACACACAAAACCACACACACACACACACACACACACACACACACACCTCCCAATATTCATCATCAGGAAATTAACATACCTAATTACATTTTAAAAGATCCTTTACTCATCACAGCTACGTTAAAAAATATGCCAAATTCTAGGCAGTTTTGGATGCTGAGTTAAGAGCAGTGGCAGAAACCATAAACTTTTCTTTAATATAGTCTTTATTTTAACAGGGAAAACTGAGAATAAATATGAGGGGGTGATATGGGATGAAGGCAGGTGGTCACAGAGACTCTCACTGAAAAGGCAACTTTGAGAAGACAGTGAAAGTGAGTCGGCTAGCCATAGTAATGTTCTGAGAAGTTCACTTATGTCAGAGAGATTAGCAAGTATGAAAACTGGAGGCAGAGCCTGGCTGGTATGTCTCGGAACCACATGGGGAAACTGTAGTGGCTGGAGGTGTCAATGCAGGGGAAAGGGTTGAAGACACAGAGCTGTAATGGGACACAAATCATTCAGGGCTAAGTCCTGTTGACGATTTCTGCTTTTACTTTGAATAATTTGAAAAGCCGTTTAAAGCTGTGAACCTGTGTGATATGTGCTCACTTGGTTTTAGCAGACCATTCTGGCTACTGTGTACATCAAACACAGAAGAATGGAAAGAGGGAGTTAGGATGCCAGTTAGGAATCTCTTACAATGTCCCAAGCCAGAGATAACTGTGGCTTTAACTAAGTTTGTGGTATTTGGGATGAAGAGGATAAATTGCTAGAATTTTTTTTTTCTGGAAATAAAACCAATAGGATTTTCTGATGAAATGTATATGGAATACAAACTAAAGAAAAATATCAAGAATAAATAAATTTTTCTATCTAAGACTCTTAAACATATGGAAAATGGAGTTGTCATTATCTGAAATGAAGCATACTGCAAGGGAAGCAGGTTTGGGGGAAAATTCATGGAATCAATGTTGGACATGTAAAGTTTGAAATGCCTATAATATATTTAGGTAACTGGATACATGAGTTTACAATTTACAAGAGAAAATTTTTCTGGAGATGAAAGAAGTCATCAGCACACAAGTAGTACTTAAAACCTACAGTAACAATGTTGTACTATACAAAAAAAGCATATTCGCTTTATCATTTATTTAAATGTTTTTTCTTTATTAAATAAAAACTATAGTAAATAATGTAAAAGGCATGGATACAACAGCTAGAATTGCCATTTAAAAATTTATTATTTACTTTACATATGTTCTTAATAATATTAATAAATATAAAGTAGAAATTCCTTTTGCCCCCTTAATGCAAATTTGATGGACTCATCCTGTTCCCACAATTTTATTTATTCTATTGGTATATTGATTAGTTTTTTAAATTCTATCAAATATATTGTAAATGTTTAAGAATACTTTCAGACGTTGATAGTTTTTCTGTTGTGTTTTTATTTCATAGATGTGTTATCGTTTTGAATATAGTGATTTTTAACCTTTTTGCTCTTGCAATATATTTTATGATCAGTATTTTTTCACACTAGGGATATTTTTGAAATGTCTAGCAATCATTGACTGTTCATAAATATTTAGCAGGAGAATGCTAACAATTAAAATGACAGAGGTTAAAAACAAGATTTTTCAACTGTTAGAAATGTGCTTTTTGGCGATTCAAGATAGAGACAGCCTGAGAAACCCTCAAATTTAAGAATGTCAAGAAGCTTTTTATTCTGTATAAGCTTTTCATTCCTTTTACTTTGCTAGTGTCCTGTGCATATCACATAAAAGATGATTAGAAATCCATTATTCCACCTATAAATTTAAAAAATAAACATCAATTCCCTATCTGCTCCACTTCTCTGCTACTTCAGGCATTCAAAAATACGGAGCCATGCACTGTTCATGGGTTGGGGAGGGAAACTGGGAAAGGGGAATTAGCCTTCTGGCTCATTGTTCCCCGGCCTAGTTTCATTGTTTATTATTACTATTTCTGAAACCACTTTATCTAACTATCTATTTGCCTGCTAATAATCCCTCTCAAGTTTTATTTTTTATGAGAGTATCTGGAGTTACATATTACTTCTATTCATACATTTTATTAGTATTGTTTCAAAATGAACAAGAAATAAACGCATTTATCTATACCATTTTAAATATATTTCCTATGTAATCAATAAATTCTATGTCCAAATTACAATGAAGGGAGGTTATAAAAAGTATAGGCCTGTATTCCCTGTGAGTTTATAATCTATTAAGAAGAAAAATATGTAAGCCAAAAGTGAAATGCCTGGACTACAAGCCAGATAATACAGAGCAAACTGATAGTTCCTCATGCTCACCTATATGAACCTTGCACATCCGCTGCCTGTAGCACAGAGAAACCCCAGAGCCTCCTTATCCCCAATTCATGAAAACATTCCCAGTCTCTGTAGGTAGAGTCAGCTTCCTTCTCTTCAGAATCTCTCTGAATACATTTACAATTCAAATCACCCCATGCTGCTACATCAGCCATTTCTCCTCATTTGTTCCATCTTCCAAAATCATGTTGATAACTCCTGTCCAATGACGCCGATGCCTCCTCTAGTGTTCTTCCTTCTCAGTGTATATTTTTATGCCTCTTTTTTCAAATTGTGGTTTAGAGGATTTGAGAATGAGACAGAAATAAAGATAATTTAACTGGAAGTCTATGTTTTTTAACAATGGAAAATCCAATAAGCATGTCTGTTTAGTGGATTCAGAGGAGCAAATTTTGACATTTATATTAGGCTATATCCCTGTATTTAAGCATTTTGTTCTCTTACAAATTTATATTATTTAGAAATAGGCTTGAATTCAATTAAAATATAAACCATGTCTACAGTACATTATACATAACCTGTTTCTCCAAGCTTGAAAACTTGAAATGTTTATATTGTTATAGACAAAAACATATATATGCTTAGTTTATATATAAACACACACACAAACACACACACACACATATAGATGCTTATTATAACAGTATTATTTAGTATAATGTTATTACTTAATCTAATTTTTAAAGTATTACTTTAATTATAAAATAGACAATTACTTAGTATGTCTGTATATTTGCATATTTTCACATTTCTTCAACCCCATTGCTATTTACAAAAAATAGTGCCAGTTTGACATCATATTACACCATTTTTTCTTGAAAAAAACTACAATAACAAAAGTAATTATCAACAGATCATCTATAATAATAAAAGTGTAATATACTAATTAGAACAGACAGCCGAAAGACCTTCCGGACGTCATTCCAGACATCCTTCCGGATGAAGCCACAGCAGGGGCCAAAGTAGAGGTGGTTAGGGGCAATCAGGCAGGCAGGCGAGCAGTTAGGGGTGATCAGGCAGGCAGGCAGAGTGGTTAGGGGTGATCAGGCAGGCAGGCGAGTGGGTAGGGCCGATCAGGCAGGCAGGCAGAGTGGTTAAAGGTGATCAGGCAGGCAGGCAGAGGTGGTTAGGTGTGATCAGGCAGGCAGGTGAGCAGTTTGCAGCAATTAGGCAGGCAGGCCAGTGGTAAGGGGTGATCAGGCAGGCAGGTGAGCTGTTAGGTGCAATAAGGCAGGCAGGCAGAGGGGTTAGGGGTGATCAGGCAGGCAGGTGAGCTGTTAGGTGCAATAAGGCAGGCAGGCAGAGGGGTTAGGGGTGATCAGGCAGGCAGGTGAGCTGTTAGGTGCAATAAGCAGGCAGGCGTGGTTAGGAGCCAGCGGTCCCAGATTGAGAGAGGGATGTCCCAGATTGCAAGAGGGTGCAGGCCGGGCTGAAGGCTCCCCCGCCCCTGTGCACAAATTTCATACACCAGGCCTCTAGTATTAAAATAAAGAGACATCACAGAAAAATAATATGGAACTATACATTGACTGTATGTATTTCAGGTCATGTTTATAATTAACTAGAGGTCTAATGCACAAAATAAGTGCAAGGAGCTCGGGCCTCGCAGGCCTGGCTGCCTCAGTCCTCGCAACCCCAGCTGCCTCTGCCCTCACAGTCCCTGCTGCCTCGCAGCCCCGCAGACCCACTCCCTACCCACTGGTCCTTTAGGAAGCTTGTTCCAGAAGGTCATTCTACCGTCCAGTCTAATTAACATACTACCTCTTTATTATATAGGACTAGAGGCCCAGTGCACAAAATTCATGCACTCAGGGGGTCCCTCAGCCCGGCCTGTGTGCTCTCGCAGTATGGGAGCCCATGGAGAGCGCGCCTAAGCTGGCAGTTGAAGAGGCTCCCGCCACCACTGCCGCTGTGCTTGCCAGCTGTGAGCCAGCTTCTGGCTGAGTGGCGTTCCCCCTGTGGGAGCTCTTGCATTTAGTGTCTGCCCCATGGTGGTCAGTGCCCATCATAGCAACCTGTCATTCTGCCATTAGGTCTATTTGCATACTAGTGGCCCATTGCACGAAGATTCGCGCAATAGGCCTTCCTTCCCCTGGCTGCCGGTACTGGTTTTCCTCCAGCACCCAGGACCCAGGCCTTTGGTCCAGCCACAGCAGTGAGGCTTGGCTTCTCTGCTCCAACTGCTCCCAGCCCCTCCTTTTTTTTTTTTCC
>NW_005369181.1:728775-757088 GCF_000412655.1 Myotis brandtii
ACCCAGGCCCCCAGCCACTCCTTGAGTGGAGTACAGGGCTGGTGGGAAGCTTGGCTTCCTCCGTTGCTGGGAGCAACCCAAGCCTCCTGCTCACTCCAGCTCCATGGCCTGCACCACCTTCAGTCGTCTTCAGTCTTTGATCTGCACCTGCATTTGCAAATTAACCACCATCTTTGTTGGGTTAATTTGCATAGTCACTCTGATTGGCTGGTGGGTGTAGTGGAGTGGTAGAGTGATGGAGTGATGGTTAATTTGCATGTTTCTCTTTTATTAGTGTAGATTAGCCTTTTATTATGTAGGATTCCTCAATGACCTCTATTTTTAGAAGCTACTCATCTCAGCTACACCACAGTTGTACCCTTCTATTTTCTGGCTGATGTGGAAGACTTCAGAAGTAGTTCTTGTTTTCTTCTCAGGCCATAGCATCTTAGCTTTCCAAGAAAAGCACCTCCTTTCTCTTGCATTTCTGATTGCTGTCCAACATGTTCAGGTTTGGAACTGTATGTTTTCCTCTTCTAGAAATTCAAAGTCAATACAATAGTAGCATGTGCCTTGTCAGCTCTTGGCTATGGTCCAAAATTTAAAACAGGAAAAAAGTATGCTATTTTGGTTTTTGTTCTTATTGTAGCAGTTTAGATTAATTTTAATCTTTTATGACTTTGCTTGCTAATAAAAAACATTATATTTTTCTATTGACTTCTATTTTTACCCAGAAATATTCTACATTTACTTTTTTTCTCATCACCTGACTGCCAAAATTCAAAGTACCACTTTTTTTCAAGTTAATTATTTCAGAAATAACCATAGTTAGTTTTTCTGACTGAAATAATTGAAAAATGTTTTGGAATTATTTAAAATGCATCATACTAATTAGAAAGATAAATATTTATTCTAAAATGTCTTCATAATTTTAATGATTTTATTAATAAATTACAAATTTCACACCCAATAAATATACCCATTAAGGGAAACATTTTGTTTAATTTAATGAATGAACATTATGCTGTAGGTATTGGAGAAAGAAAAAAATTTGCCAATCATGATCCTTTTTTTTTTTTCTTAATGATATTCCTGCTACTTTGCTAAATCATGCAACAAATAGTTATGTTCTTGAAATATTATCTATTTATTCTAGATTTTAAATATAGCATTAAATAAAATATATGCTTACTCTCAAGGAGCTCTTATTCTGGTGTCATATAATATTAATTTAGTGCTTTAATTTGAAATAACATAAGTAATAGATGTCATTATTATTTGTATGGCTATGTCAAACAATCTTTGTATGTAGCCATGAAGAATTATGGCTAATCACTAATATTACTAGCATTCACTAATAATTTGTTAAACTACAGTGACTGCAATTTAACAGAGTATATTAGATTTAAATTTTACATTTAAATAGAATCTAATACAATAAGATTAATTATAAAAATATATTGATTACCTGTCCAAAAGAAGTTTTGCTGCTATTCCATTGCTTAAGATGGTTTTGACAAAGTAAAACTAAAGAAAAAGTCTTTCACCATGAAAAACTTATCACTGATTTTTTTTCAGCCATTTTTGTGCAGGTTTTTCCCTAACCTCCACAAAGCAATCCCTAATATCAAAGGGATTCCTTCTCATGCCAAAAGTCAGCCATGAAACATATGGCTTTGCCATGCAAATATGTAATTAACATTTTTCACTAAAACCTCAAGGAAAACATGCAGTAGTGACTCTACATTTTTAGGCATTTTTTAAATTCCGGAACATTTTCAGGGAATGCAATTGACAAACTGTGCATCTTTTAGTAGGTCTTTTCATGTCCTGGTTATTTAGATTATGAAGGAATACGCTTTCTTGTGAGAGCTTCCTAAGTACTCAGATGGAAATATATTGCAATAACAAAGATAAGCCCATATGCTATGAATTGGCAACAGCTGTTTCACTTTCACCCTATGGGATGAGGGAGGAATAGAAACTGGAACACCTTGATTAATATTAAGATTAGAGAAATAGGATAGTGGCATGATAATTCTAGAGGTATCACCATGTTTGTGGAAATATTAAACATAATAGCAGAGTGACAAGATATCACACTTACACATTACGATTATCTGAAAATTGCAAAACTTCAGTCTAATAGATATGTGTGTAATAATGCAGCCTCAATTTCTTTTAGTTATTTTACTCATTTAGCCAGGTGTCCTGAATCATTATACATACAATCTTAGCAACAGCATATGTTTAAAACTGAACATCAGATAATAATTTCTTTTAAAACCTAAAATAGATTGCAGTTAGGGTCTTTATCATGTAAGGTAATAGGTAAAGTTGTATAACTAATAAAGCAAGGTGTTTCAGGAAGTATATAAAATTATATATTATCTTTTTTTTAGGGAGATGTTTTGTTCTATAGTCTCAATACAATTTGCATCTGCCTAATGGTACCTATAAACCTCCATTAGTGATAAAGGGCACAGGATATCAAGCCAGATGCCAAGAATCATATTACAATTTTATAATTAAGTAGTTGTGTGACCTTGGGCAAGTAACTTAAATGTTCTATGCCAAAGCTTAATCATCAACTCTAGATATGATTGGAGATTTATCACTTAAGTGCCCATAATTACATCTGGTACAGTGTGAATACTCAATTAATTGTAATACTTCAAGCTGTAGAGGACATGGGTTGCATAAGAACTAAAGAAATGACATCTTAGCTATATTTTATGAACACAAATCATAAACATCTTCAATTGTAGATTTTGGTGTTTTTTTAAGACGACTACTAATCATAAATATTTTAGGCTAGGCAAATGTTATCATTTGAATTGACGTTAGGAAAAAAATCAGTAAATTTATAAAGACACTTTGGAATAAAACATTTAAAAAAGAATTATGCCCTAGCCTGCTTGACTCAGTGGATAGAGCATCGGCCTGCGGACTGATAGGTCGCGGGTTTGATTCCAGACAAGGGCATATGCCTGGGTTGTGGGCTCTGTCCCTAGTGGGGGGCATACAGGAGGCAGCCAATCAATGATTCTCTCTCATCACTGATGTTTCTAACTCTCTCTCCCTCTCCTTTCCTCTCTGAACTCAATAGAGATATGTTAAAAAAGATAATTATAACTAGGAATCAGAAATTTGATTATCAAATTGATTTAAGCCAATAGCATTAAGACTTGCTTTAGGAAGAAGAAATGGAATAGAAAGGCAAGCTAGGGTTTTTTTATACACGAGATTAGATAGAGTTTAATGACTAAATGTGAATAGAAAAACCAAATAAAAGAACCTCAAGATTTAGTAATTAGAAAAACAGTTGTACACTAACATAGTAAATGCATAAAAAATTAAACTAAGCTAGCCCGGCCAGCATGGCTCAGTGGTTGAGTGTCAACTTGTGAACCAGGAGGTAGGTCAAGGTATCATTCCTAGTCAGGGCACATGTCTGGATTGCAGGTTCAATCCCCAGTGTGGGATATGCAGGGGGCAGCTGATCAATGATTCTCTCTCACTAATGTCTCTCTCTCTCTTTCTCTCTTTCTTTCTCTCTCTCTCTCTCTCTCTCTCACTCTCTCTCTCTCCCTTCCTCTCTGAAATCAATAAAATTACATTAAAATAAATAAAACTAGCTTAAATAAAAATAAATCAAGATTAAAGATGCTGGCTCCTCTCATTTCCTTGATTATATACCATCTAATGGCTGAACAAATACATATCAAATACTTTCAATTATATACTGGAGAGAAAAAAGTAAGTTAAGAAATTAAAATCATGAATTTAAATATTTTAAAAGGTACAAGTGCAGAAAACAGCATTGCATATGACACTTAAAATTTATGATTGAAGACCTTTAATTGAACTCACTGGGGTGAATTTGGTTAATAAAATTATATAGGTACAATTCTATAATAAATCATCTGTATATTGTATTGTGTGTTCACCACCCCAAGTCAAGTGTCCTTCCATCACCCTTTATCCCCCCTTTTATCCTTTCCTACCTCTCCCAGCCCCTTTCCCTCTGGTAATCACCATACTGTTGTACATCTATGAGTTTTTCTGTGTGTTTTTCTGTTTTTTGTGTTTTGTTTTTTTTCTTGTTTAGTCAGTTCTCTGTATCTGCGTCTGCTTCTATTTTGTTTGCCAGCTTATTTTGTTCATTAGGTTCCACATATAAGTGAAATCATGATGTATCACCTCACACCCTTCAGAATGGCTATAATCAATAAATCAACAAACAAGTTTTTGCAAGGATGTGGGAAAAATGAACCCCTCATATACTGTTGGTGGGAATGCAGATCGGTGGAGCCACCGTGGAAAGCATTATGTTATTTCCTCAAAAAATTAAAAAAGAAACTGCCTTATGATTCAGTGTTTCCATGTTTGGGAATAATATCTGAAGAAAACCAAAACACTAATTCAAAAGAATAAGTTGCACCCCGATGTTCATTGAAGTGTTATTTGCAATAGCCAATATTTGGAAGCAGCCCAACTTTTCATCAGTAGATGAGTGGATAACAAAGCTGTGGTACATTTACACAATAGAAAACTAAAGGAAAGCTTACCTTTTGTCTCAGCTTGGATGGACCTGGAGAGCAGTATACTAAGTGAAATAAGCCAGTCAGAAGAAGATAACTATATTAATTTTTAGAGAGAGGTAAAATATTTACATAAAATAAGTTTTATAAGTAGAGGAGAAGCAAGAAAATGAGAAGATAACTGTGTAAAAGAGAGAATACAACATCAAAGATGGCAATTTACAACATGTGGTAATAGACAAAGGTAGGATGAAGTTGAAAAGGGCACAGTAAAGAAAATAGTCCTCAAATGGGGAAGGGGACAGACAACAATATAGATGAAATTATATTTATATTAATTTTTAATTAATAAGAGGACAAAGATGAATTAATGTACACACAGGGGAGATGCTTGTGCTATAAAGTGTTCTGCTTGGTTTTTTGTTTTGTTTTTAAATCTCAGATAGAGAATTTATTTATCCTACAAATGGCTCCAAATAAAACTTGAGTTAACTTACAAAAATAAAATTCAGGCACTATAGGTTTATTAAGCTAAAGTGTATGCTGAAACAAATGGAAGAGATAAATGTGTTGGGAGAGTATTTTGCCAGAAAACCTAGCATAAATTCAACATTTCTACAAGATAAGGTAGGAGGCAAATATATTACAGTACTAAATGTGAACTGTCTAATAAAGGGCATTCTAATTATTCAAAGGGAAATATTTATTTCTTGCTTTAATATCTCAGAGTAATTGATTACATTAATTGTTTCATAAGAAACTTTGAACAAGATAGTTTTAATAAAATTCAATAACATCATAGTAAATAAAAAGTAGCTTATGAAAAATAAAGTTTTCTCTTCCAAATATAGTATGTACCTTACTAAGTTCATACTGAGAGCCAAATAGTTCGCATCATAGCTATTCAATTGTTGGCTAGACTACTGGAACCTTGATTTTCAAGATTTTATTTTATTTTCATAAAGCCTTGCTTTGGCGGAGGATACAAGAAAGAGGCTTCTGTGAGTGTGCCTTGCAAAATTAGAGGAAATTGATAAGGCAGTAGAATTTTACTCTAGCTGAGCTTACATATTTTGTACCCACTTCATCAAACTTATATTGAGTCTAGTTTAAGACATGCATTTCAGTGCATTTCTAAGTTGCTCCTTGTATTTCCTGTAAATGTTGCTTCATTAAAGTAGTTCCTATGCTATTTGATGTATAGAGATATTCATGCTACATCTTCATTATGGATTGTGATTTTCATTTGGAAAAGATCCCTTCATTTTCAAGTTTAATATGTTTAAATATTAATTTTTCTTTGATTAATTCCAGAATTGCTACTGCTGCTTAATTATTTTGTTCATTTGCCTGATATATCTTTGTACATCCTTTGATATTTAGACTTTTAAAATTACTATTTTAGATCTCTCTTACACAACATGTGGTTGTGTTCTTTAGCTTTATGGTTGTTTTGGGGTTAATTCTCATCACTTGAGTATGCTGGTAATCATTTTCTCATTTTTTACAATAAGTAAGACATATAAACCTGTTTATATTGTGGAAGGAGAGAGGTTTGCAGAACTCCTAATTAACATCATCTGTCACTGCAGCAAATTTAAGTTTCTTCAGTGGATGTGTTTGTTTGTTTGTTTGGTGGGGGGATTGTGTGTTTTATAATTTCAAATCATAAGGACTTTTAATAACATGAGGGCAATCTTTTCTATATATATGTATGTATATGTATATATATGTGTATATATATGTGTATATATATATATATATATCCACCACATTGTATACTTTAAATATTGTCAAATATCATAAGATTCAATAAAGTTGAAATAAATAGATAGATAAATAAATAAATAAAAATAAAATCATAGGTACCTTTAAATCATTAATCTACCAAGTAACTTATTTGTGTTTTTACTTCTGGAGGAACTTTATCTTGCTGAAGGTAGTTTTTAACTTATTGAAGGTAGTTTTTAGTTATTAAAATCAAATTCACTGGTTCCTTTTTACTTTATAATTGTGGTTAGTGACTATTAAAATTAGATTATATCTGGAATTATATTTATTTTGGACAACACTGATGTAGGCACTTGATACTATCTGGGGTAGTGCTTATTTTTTTGTTTTGTTTTTTCTTTCATTAGAAATTTACATATTTTGCATTTATGGTACTAGTTTATGTCCATTTTTATGTTCTGGTACACAGTTCTGAGAAAATACATTTTTAAATTATTGGACATGATGCTTTATAAATTACTAGAGGCCCAGTGCATGAATTCGTGCACCAACCTGGCCTGCAGGATCAGGCTGAAACCAGCTCTCCGACATCCCCCGTGGGGTCCCAGATTGCGAGAGGGCACAGGCCAGGCCCAGGAACCCCACTGGTGCACGATAGGGACCAGGGAGGGACAGAGGAGGTTGGCCAGCAGGGAGGGACCACAGGAGGGCTCCAGGGCATGTCTGGCCTGTTTCACTCAGTCACGATCGGCCAGACCCCAGCAGCAAGCTAACCTAGGGTCGGAGTGTCTACCCTGGTGGTCAGTGCACATCATAGCGAGCTGTTGAGCACCCTTAGCATATCATTAGCATATTATGCTTTGATTGGTTGAAAGGATGACCAGACAACCAGACACTTAGAATATTATCCTTTTATTATATAGGATTACAAACCAAAATATGCAATCTAAAAAAATATCATGAACAATACTGGAAAATACATTGTTTTAAATTAGCTCCCTTCTGTTGACAAAATTGAACTATGAATTATGGCTTTTTTGGAACCTGAGAAAAAAAATTTAAATGTATTGATTATAAATATTATGCCCATCCAGTGTGACTCAATGGTTGGATATCAACCCAGGAGCCAAGAGGTCACCAGTTCCCTTCTTGGTCAGGCACATGCCCTGGTTGGGGGCTTGATCCCTGGTAGGAGGCGTGCAGGAGGCAGCCGATGGATGCTGTTTCTCTTTCATCGATGTTTCTATCTCTCTATCCCTCTTCCTTTCTCTCTCTCTAAAAAGAATAAAAACATATTTTTAAAAAGTAACCTGATATGATTATGTAAAAATAATATTTTTAAATCTGTGAAATAAGTCTAAAGGGAAGAGTGTTACTACTACTTTTCTGAATGCTGTTAAGCCACTTGAAGCTATTTATACAGATCTCAAAACTTTTTTCTTCTGAGAACATCTTGATAAATATCACACTTTCAAAATACTCATACAGTGTACTGTTTAAATATTTAAGTAAAATTTATAGAATCATTTAAAACAAAAAATATGCCTTGATCTAAGAGAACTGCTTATACATTTTTTTCATTGTGTAACGAATAATAGTTAAATTCACCAACTTAAATAGCAATAAAGTCAATTATCTCTCCTGTCTAACACAGCAATTGCTTGAAAAGTTGATGATAAAACAAAAATTCAGATCCAGATCAATTTTTCACTATGAGATTCAGCTTATGAAAAATAGAATATGCAACATTTTATGCTATTTTAAACTCTGGGAACATCCTTAGAATAAATTCAAGAACTTGAGATTTAGTATCATTTAAATCTAAAAAGCATTCATTTGATATGTAAATTAGACAGGAAAATATAGAAGTGGGAATAGAATTTCACACTAACTGAACTCCCTGAAGCCCTTAGCTATTTCAATTTTATTGAAGATTTCATCAATTGCCTACTAACCCTAATAATAAGGAGCCTAATGATCCTTCAGAATGTAATTTCTTAGTGAATTTCTTTTCTAGTTTTATGTCTCCCTATTGTACCCTTTATAAACTTAAATTCATTTGCTTGATTTTTGTAATGCAATTGTATTATTAATTTTAAATAAATGAAAACTTGTGAGCCACATAGGCTGTTCAGAGGTTTTTTTCCCTCCCTTTTACAGATTGGCCAATGACTATATATATATATATTTAAAAATCAGTTGAAGATATCATTTCCTCTCTTCATTTACATAAAGGTTCAATATGACATTTTAGCATAGATGACCACAAAATTAAATAATGTAGTTACAAAGGTATAGCTTGACCATTTACAAATGTTTTAATAACAGAGCATGCCAGCAAGCAATCTTCTGATATAATAAGTTTTTGGCTACTGACGAAATGTAGAAAATTGTGGTTAAAAAAACTAACCTTTAGATCTCTCTCTCTCTCTCTCTCTCTCTAAATATATATATTATCACACACACATAGATAATATATACACCAATACCCTTATGGTAATATCAAAACAATCTAATTGTAGATTATAAATGAGAGATTCTAACACTTGCCATTTTCGGGTACCTGAACCCTATATCTATATGCCAGAAGTATCCATGGATATCTACTCATTGCCCCCAGATAGCCTATAGAAAATCCTGAATACTTTCCACATTGACAGATTCTAACACTTGCCATTTTCTAGTAACTTAAATTTTTTGATTTTAGACAAATTTTATTTCCTTTGGATGAGAAAATGTCTCTGTCTTATGAATTTGTTTTTCTTGAATGAAGAAAACTTAAAGCTCTCTTAAGTCACTAATTTATTAAATTGTATACTGAAGTATGATATTTCTTCTGTATTAAATTCTAGTGTCAAAGACTCTCCATGTATCAGCTATGATTTACTACTTTGCATTGTGTTGACTAGAGAAAATCTCCAAACAAAAGAAATCTAAGCTTTTCAGCATTTTATGTTAAGTGATTCAATAACTTTATATTGTCATCAGTGATTTTCTGGAAAAAAATAGTTTCTGGAAAATGAATACTGCAAAGTCAGTAATAGATATTTCAGTCATTGAACAAATTTAGTTATAATAGTCATGGCATGAGGGAAGGTGTAATAAGAGGAGTATATTCTTGTTTCTCACCAGCTCTATACAAAATTCTAGATAACTAAAAGACATAGCTTTGTTTTCAGAAATTTCAATTTCTTCCACCCATTCACAAAAAGATCTTTAAACTTATACTCTTTTAATGTTTCTCCTTTATTTTGTTCTATCCTTCTCTATAAGCATTCTCTATGTCTTTCACTCAAAGCAATTTTGAAATCACTTTGCACTATGATTATAAAATGGGTACTAATTTTGATGTCATACTCAAATTTGTAAAACAAAATATAAGTCCTTTATTCTCTATAGATGAATTTTACTAACTTTTCTGTTCCTGTCATGCTTGCTATTTTAGAGTAATTCAGAATTTTCAGTTAAAACAATCTCTTTCAACTTAATCACATTTAGACAAATTTTGGGTCTCAATATACAGTTATCTTTCTTCTAATGTCACTCTTCTGGATATATGAGTAGGTAGGTCAATGATGGTTTTGTATGATCTTTGATTATTAACAAAATGTGGATTTGAGTTCTCTGAATCCTTGAGAGTTTTCCCTAGGCCTTTTAAAAGCTACCAAGATTGGAGGAATGTCATGTGTGTGTGCGTGTGCGTGTGTGTGTGTGTGTGCGCGCACGTGTGTGTGTGCGTGTGTGTGCGCGTGTGTGTGTGTTGTTTTCTCCAGTGCTCAGTTTCCTTTCTTGGTTAAATTGAATCAGCCATGCTTAGAGCCATAGACTGTTCTTGAATCTCATCTATATTCTCCAGCTGGCTTATCTCTACCCTTTCACATTTGTAGCAGCATCACTTTGCCACTTGCCAGAAGTATCCACGGATATCTACTCATTGCCTCCAGATAGCCTATAGAAAATCCTGAATACTTTCCACATTACAGTAGTTCCCCTTATCTGCAGAGAATGTGCCCCAAGACCCCAACGGGTACCTGAACCCTATATTTATATGCCTTTTTCTATTGATATAAACACTTTACAGCTTCTCTTTGGCATATCCAGTTTGCCAGCACCATTATTGAATAAAATAAGGGTTACTTGAACACAAGCACTGCGATACCGGGACAGTTGATCTGGTAACCAATATGACTACTAAGTGACTACTGGGTGGGTAACATGTGGATACCCTAGAAAAACGGATCATTTACCTCCCAGGTAAAATGGAGCAGGATGATATGAGATTTCACCATACTATTCAGAACAGCATGTAATTTAAAATGTATGAATCACTTGTTTCTGGAATTTTTTATTTACTATTTTTGGGCCATAGTTAACTATGCATAACTAAAATTGTGAAAAGCAAAACCTCAGATAAGTGGGGGGCTGCTCTATCTGGGAATGGGGAGACTTTGAAGAACATCCTTATCATCCTTGTATCAGTGCTGCCTTTGATTATGCAGGGGCTTACACAGGATCACTTTGCCACTGGTTTCCTATCAGTATCCAAACAAAGAAGGGAACATTAGACTGTGCATTCCATGACAAGAGCTGAATTCATACCTCTGATCACGTGTCTTCCACACATCCTTTCAAATCTCTTGTCTGTCCCCCACTCTCCCCATTTCTCCTTATCTTGCATAAATATGGGCATAGTGGAGTAAGCTCGATGGTAAAGGCATCATTAAATGGAAAGTTCATCATTCATAAGCTACAGAAGCTTCTTGTTATAGGAGCACAACAGGCTTTGTTTTAGATGTGGAACTTATTGGAAAATTGAGAGCTAGTTGTTACAAAGTCATAAATATATTAATTTAATATTCAAAAAACCCTCTCAGATACATTTACTTTCATGCACCATCTCCAGATACATTTTAAACAAAGATAAAAATTAGAAAAACATATAAAATTTATGAAGAGCAGTATTATAAAGGAATATACTTAAACATAATTATGGCAATATTTATGCAAATAAAATACATCTTATCCTGTTTAAAATGGTATAAAATTATCTTCTGAAGCTTTACTTCCTATAAAATTTTATAGTTCAATGTATACTTAATAATAACAATTGTTATCATTGTCAAAATAATAAAAATAAGTGTGTTCTTTACTCCAAACACAATTTAAGTAAGTAGATTATAAAGTAAGATATTTTGCTATGCATTGACCTAATAATCAGGTTTTAAATATGTGGTTCCTAAAATTCAGTTTTTCACAAACAAATGCTCTTAACTTTCTAGGATGACAAAACTAAAAAATTATTTAAATATAAAAGTTATTGACTTTTATAAAACTTAGCCAATGTGGTATTTTCATTTCTAGGTATTTTATAGAGTTTGCTCTCATTTGTCTAATGTTCACCTTTGAAATAATACATTTCACATCACTATTTGTTTATCAACTAACTCATAAGCATTGTGTAAAATGTGTTTGAACTATTTATTTTATTCACTTAATGTTTACAAATTGCCTACCTTTATAAATAATTTAATGGTAGCTAGTTTTATGCATAGTTTTCTAATGTAAAGTTTCTAGATATTATTTTTCTTGTGTAATTACCATTGACATTTTTAAACAATTATATATATCTACCTTTCTGGAAATAAAAATATCAATATGAATAAAGTTATAAAAAGCAAACTATGCCGTTTTTTATTATTTAGTGTTATATCACCTCTAGCATTTTTTAGATGTATCATTTTAACTTTAATACTTTGTTGTAATGGGATCTCTTCTAATTCATTCAGCCATCATTGCAATCAAGTAACCATTACTATTAATTACTTTTCCATCATTACAAGTGGTCCTTAACAGATAGTACCATTGTACTTTGATTGGGGCATAAAATAAGAAAGTGTTGGTCTAAGTACCTTGAATGATACTGTATCTATAATACTGTGCCCATCATTATTTTATTCACAGGAAAATTCTCCAAAGATTAGTCTAATTCCACCATGGTCTGCAATCAGTATAATTCTTCATATATACAAGTTATTAAAAAACCCTAACCTTGTTTCAAAAACAATTATAATTCCTGTATCCATTAATTCAGACAAATGTGTGTGTTTTTTTAAACAATGAGTTGGTAGGGCAAAGTGCAGGCAAAAATAAAAAAACAAGTCACCCTTTATTTTTCTTATCATAAATTCTTTAAGAGATTTGCAAGTCCCACCCCAGAGGTGACCACCATGTTTGGCTTGGTGGGTATCTCTCAGGCTCTGCTTCTCTCATTATTTGTCTGTCTCTGTCACATGCAGACTCATTTTCACGTATGCATGTCTGCTTATTGAAATCACATGTATGTGGCATCTCAGGTGGGATCCTGGTGGCAGATTTTGTACAAGTGTCTAACATGAGAGGACCCCTGAGGCACATAGAGATCCCTGTATCACCTTTAGCAGCTTCTCAGCTTCCCTAGTCCAAGTGGACTGAGATTGGTGAATCCCATCTCCTCTCCATAGACATTATTGTTTTTTGTAATTCTTAGCTATTTCACCAGTGTTATGATGGATAGTCTCAAAAATACGTCTTGGAAAAATTGTGCGAGAATTTACGTGGAGTTACCTCCTGGGATGAGCACTGTCAGGGGCAGGTGAACACCCATGGAACTTGGACAGGTCCTGCACACTGTTCTCCCAGAAGAGGGGCCTTTTGCAACTTCTCTCCAGGGCATCGGCTGAGGCCTCTGCTTCCTCACTTTGTCTCCAAGTCTGGTCACCACCAGACCAGAAGCCTGCCAGTCTGACGGTGATGGCGGTGCTCACTCCCCAGTGTTGAGAGAGCCTGTGGCCCCATTGGGGAAGGAGGCACCTCTGACATGCAGAGGCATGTGCATTGCCTCTCATTGGAAGTGCATGTGTTTGCCTTTTGCCCTTTAGAAAACATGGACTTTTGAGAGTTTTCTGCACAACGGAGATGTTAAACCTTTCTCTGGTTTTGGGTTGTGAAGAATGCTTTCCATTTGGTGCTTTGTCATTCTAGATTTCTGCATTTTTCTCAGTTTTGTTTTGGGCCAGGAAGTGCCAGTCATTGCCTGACTGGCTTCTGGCACAACTGCTGGACATGGCACAACCGCTGTAGGTGGATGCTCCTACAGGTCTGCTGTGGCCTACAGGTCTGGCCCTGCATTGGGCTCCTAGGGGTATATAACAGGCATTGAAGCAGGAGCTGGCTTTTCCTCATGGGCTGGTGCTGGAGTTGTGAGAGGAGAAAGTATCACCCACATGCCTGCATCCCCACTTGTCCCCCAAAGACAGAACACAGCCGCACCACAGGATCCACCACAGGATACCCTCCCTGCAGGCAGCCAAGCAGATGGTGGTCTGAGGCAGGTGTTTGCTCCTGGCCAGCCACTGGGTGTGCTCCCTGTGTGTCTGGCACCAACTCCTTCACGTAACCCACATGCACCTCTACCCCCATTCCAACCATACCTCCCCTACCTCATTTGGGCTCTGCTCCTTGGGCTCTAGGGCATATGGCCTGCTTTGCATAACATGGCAGGGTGCTCCAGGTTGAAGTCTGAAATCGTGAGCTTCCTGGGGAGACTTGGTGAATTCAAGGAAGGAGTCTTCCAGCCATCCATAGCCCTTGATTCCCCAGACCCCCAGGTGGCCACACTCTTCAGGCCTGCTCTGGCTTTCTGTAGGGTGCCTCACCTGGCCCTTACTGGTGGAGATGAGGCAGGTGTCTTTGTCAACCAGCTGTTGCTTCTTGATGTCCTGGATTGAACTCTACAATGAAAGTGACCTGTATCCGGTCGAGACCTCAAGCCCTGACCAGTCCTAGTTGTTGATGTTCCTGACCACTGAATCTTGTACCCCCAGATCAGGCCCAGCTCTGTGTCTGCACAGACCTCCACCCAGGGGAAATTATATTCACCTCCAGGGCTCAGGATAAACCTCAGGCAGAGGGTGCCACCCACACTCCATATCTACACAGCCAGCCTTGACCTGTAGTTTGAACATGAATGAACCACCTCCCCTTTTAGCCTGTTCCTGCTCAGGGAAGACCCTCCCCATGTGAAACCCCTCACACACACACACACACACACACACACACACACATACGGAGGGGACGTAGGACTGCTCAGATGAGGTCAGAGTGGTGGCCTGGCCAGAGCAAAACCACCTTGGGCCTCCCTGTGTTACTTCTGGGTCTCACCATGAAATGGGTCAAAGGCATCTGGGCAGACCTAGGGACAGCCATGGTGGAGTATACTACCACACCTTGGGGCATGGGCATGCAGCAAGAAAACATCTTGTGAGTGCAATTGTTTCTAGCGAAGTGAACTGGTTAGGGGTAGTTTTAGAGTGGGGCTGCCTCGTTATCAGGGTTCAAAGTTCTGTTTGGCTGTATTGTCAGGAAGTAAGATCACTGCTCTTGTCTGAGGAGATGCTTGGGGTAGAGGAGCCAAGCAGTGACATCATTTCTTTTTTTTCTTAATTGAATCTATCAGGGTGACATTGGTTTGCAAAATCATACAGGTTTCATGTGTATAACTCAATAAAACATCACCTGCTCACTGCATCATGAGCCCATTGCCCCAAGCAAAGTTTCTCTCGGTCCCCATTTTCCTCCCTGTTACCCACCTCCACCTAGCTCCCACCACCTATTATTGTCAGAGAAGATTCTTGATATGATTTCAATCTTAAATTTATTGAGACTTGTTTTGTATCCTCACATATAAAAAATGTTCCATGTGTTCTTGAAAAGAATGTATATTCTGCTGCTTTGGGGTGAAATACTCTGAAGATAACAATTAAATGCATCTGATTTAGTGTGTCATTTAAGGCCACCATTTCCTTGTTGATTTTATGTCTAGAAGATCTATCCATTGATGTCAAGGTGGTGCTAAAATCCCCTACTGTGACTCTATAACTGTCAATCTCTCCCTTTATGTCCATCAAGATTTACTTTTTATATTTAGGTGCTCCTATGTTGGGAGCATAAATGTTTACCAGAGTTATATCCTATCTTTGGATTGCTCTTTTTATCATTATGTAGTGTCCTTCTTTGTCCTTACTATAACCTTTGTTTTAGAATCTATTTTGTCAGATATAAGTTTGTTGCCCAGCTTTTTATTTCATTTCCATTTGCATAAAATATATATTTCCATCCCTTTACTTTCAGTCAGTGTATATCTTTTTTTTCTGAGGTGGTCTCTTTTTCTTAATATATTTTTATTTATTTCAGAGAGGGAGGGAGAGGGAGAGAGAGAAAAGCATCAATGATGAGAGAGAATTATTGATTGGTTGCCTCCTGCATGCCCCCTATTGGGGATAAAGCTGACAACCTGCGTATGTGCCCTTGATGGGAATCGAATATGGGACCCTTCAGTCCACAGGCAACACCAATGATGAGAGAGAATCATTGATTGGCTGCCTCCTGCATGTCCCCCGCTGGGGATCAAGCCTGCAACCTGGGCATGTGCCCTTGACCAGAAACCCTTCAGTCCAAATGCTGACACTCTATCCACTGAGCCAAACGAACTAGGGCCTAGTATTTTCTTGAAATCAGATGTGGTACTTTTCATTTCATTTCTGACTGGTTCTTTTTCATGGTTTCTATGTTCTTTTTCATGCTGCTGTACTTCTTACTAAGTTCCTTGAGCATCTGATAAATTGCTTGCCTCCATTTCATTTAGCTCTTTTTTCTGGAGATAACTCATCTTCTTTCATTTGGGACCTGTTTCTTTCTATCCCCATTTTGGCTGTCTCTTCGTGTTTGTTTGTATGTATTAGATATTAATATGTCTAATAATACTGGTTTGGTAGTAATGAATACCTTGAACTTTTCCTTGTCTGGGAACCTCTTTATTTTCCCTTCAATTTTAAATGATAGCCTTGCTGGGTAAAGTAGTATTGGTTGTAAGTACTTGCTTTTCATCACTTTGAATATTTCATGCAAGTTCCTTCTGGCCTGAAATGTTTCTGTTGAGAAATCAGCTGACAGTCTTATGGGAGCTCCCTTTTAAGTAATTAACTGTTTCTCTCTTGCTGCTTTTAAGATTCTCTCTTTGTCTTTAACCTTTGGCATTGTAATTATGATGTGTCTTGGTGTGGGCCACAACGGGTTCATCTTGTATGAGACTCTCTGCACTTCCTACACTTATATTTGGAAAAGAAGAGGTAAAACTATCTCCATTTGCAGATAACATGACCTTATTTATAAGTCATGGAATCCACTAAAAAAACTACTAAAACTAATAAGTGAGTTCAGCAAAATCGCAGAATAGAAAGATCAATATATAACAAGGGAGGTAGAATTAGTCTTTTTCTTTTATTAGGTTAGGAAAGTTCTTGGTCATTACTTTTTCAAATAAATTCTTGATCACTTTCTATCTTTCTTCTCCTTCTGGGACCCTTATGATGTGAATTTTGTTATATTTCAGATTATCCCAATGTTTCTTTAAACTATCTTCATCCTTTTTTATTCTTTTTTTTATTTTTGCTGCTCTGATTGTGTGTTGTTCTTTTTCTACCTTGTCTTCCACATCTCTGATTCAATCCTCTGCTTCATCCAACCTACTTATTATTCCTTCCAGTGTTTTCTTTTTTCTTTTTTATTCTTTTTTTTTATTTTTGCTGCTCTGATTGTGTGTTTTTTTCTACCTTGTCTTCCAAATCTCTGATTCAATCCTCTGCTTCATCCAACCTACTTATTATTCCTTCCAGTGTTTTCTTTTTTAAAATATATATTTTTATTTTTTAAGATATTTTTATTGATTTCTGAAAGGAAGGGAGAGGAAGAGAGAGATAGAAACACCAATGATGAGAGAGAATCATTGATTGGCTGCCTCCTGCATGTCCCCCACTGGGGATCAAGCCTGCAACCTTGGCATGTGCCCTGGACCAGGGACCCTTCAGTCCACAGGCTGACACTCTATCCACTGAGCCAAACCAGTTAGGGCCCAGTGTTTTCTTGAAATCAGATATGGTACTTTTAATTTCATTTCTGACTGGTTCTTTTTCATGGTTTCTATGTTCTTTTTCATGCTGCTGTAGTTCTTACTAAGTTCCTTGAGCATCTGATAAATTGCTTGCCTCCATTTCATTTAGCTCTTTTTTCTGGAGATAACTCATCTTCTTTCATTTGGGACCTGTTTCTTTCTATCCCCATTTTGGCTGTCTCTTCGTGTTTGTTTGTATGTATTAGATAAAACTGATATGACTTCCAGACTTCAGGGGGTGGCCTTATGTAGTAGGTGTCCTGTGGTACCCAGTGGTGGAGTTTCCTTAATCTTCAGGGATGGGTGCTCTAGGAATGTCCCTTGTGGGATTATGTGGGACCTCCTATTCTAGTTGGGTCTTGATTGCTGTTGGCCCATTTGTGTCTGGGATTGACCTTCAGACTGGCTGATTTTGAGGCTCAACCTCAACCACACATACAAACTGCTGGATATGTGCAGCCTCTAGATGGCTTCTTCTGCTAATCCTTCATTATAAGATTCCACTTCAGAGTGTATTTAGTTGGTAATTCAGGGTAATTGTTCCACAATTTAGTTGCACTTAATTGCCTTTGTTCATTTGTTGCTTTCAGTTTTATATCCCACATATGAGTAAAATCATATTGTTCTTAACTTTTTCTGTCTGACTTATTTTGCTCAGCATGTTATTCTCAAGATCCATCCATGTCACAAATGGCAGTATTTCATCTTTTTTAAGGCTGAGTAGTATTCCATTGTACATATAAACAACATCTTCTTTATCCAATCATCTATCCAAGGATGTTTCAGTTGTTTCATGTCTTGGCCTCCGTAAATAATGCTGCAATGAACATAGAGGTGTATATATGTTTGCAAATAAATGTTTTCCAATTTTTGGCTAGATACCCAGAATAGGGGTTGCTAGGTCATATGATAACTCTATTTTTAATTTTGGGGGAGCCACCATACTGTTTTCCATGGTGGCTTTACCAATTTACATTCCTTTGTCCTTTGGAAACTGATATCCTTGCCTTTATTCCTCCCTCTCTCACTTATTTTGCTTAGAGATTTTAGTTCTTCTTATCTACTTTTTAAGAAATATCTTATTTAAATTTCCAAAATGGGAAAATGACTTCATTGAAAAGTCTATTATTCTGGCACTAAGATTAATAGGTTCTTTGAATCCATATTTCTTGAAAATAAATATTTCTTAGTATAAAAGCAAGAGAAAATAAGGCAATATATTACTAAAATGTACATGGAATTACACAACAAAAATAATATTATGTAACACAGTTGCACTATATTAAAGAGATTAGTCTTTATCTTATAGGTAAGAAATGGCTCTTTCTTGTAGGTTGTATAAAATCCCTACTCCAAAAAGATGTCCTAAATATGTTACCTTACATGACAAAAGGATTTCACAGATAGGTGTGATTGATTAAAGTTATTGAGATTAGGAAATTATCTAAGATTATTGAGGTAGGCCTAAAGTGATAGCAAGAGTCATTGTAAGCCCTGGCCGGTACAGCTCAACTGGTTGGAACATCATCCCATATACTGAGAGGTGGCAGGTTTGATTCTCCAGTTAGGGCACATACCCAGGTTGCAGGTTAAATCCCTGGTTGGGGCACTTTTGGGAGGCAACACATCTCTCTCTCTCTCTCTCTCTCTCTCTCTCTCTCTCTCTCTTCCTTCCTCTCTAAAAAAATCAATAAAAATATTTAAAGTTATTATAAGAGGAGAAAGGAGGGTCAGAATTAGAGGAAAGTTGGTATGACAACAGAGAGAGAGACAGAGAGATTAGAACATGTTATGCTGATTGATTTGAAGATGGAGGATGGGCCACAAAGCAAGGAGAGCAGGAAACCTCTAGAAGCTAGAAAAGCCAATGGAATATTTTCTCCCCTATGGCCTATGGAATAAATGCAATCCTGCTGACCCATTTTAGACTTCTGCCCTCCAAAACTGTAAAAGTGGGAGGACAGTAATAATTAGAGAGTATGAGACTGTTATGAAGCTTCCAATGTGGGATTGTGAAATCCTAAAGATGATTTTTGGACAGGATACAAATTATTTGTTAAGGTTAAAGAAAATGAAACATTTTTAAACATGTCCTGAATTTGGGTTTTGATCATGGGTTAGTAATATTACATTACTAAAAAAAAATGGAAATTTCAGAAAACAAATGTGATTTGAGTTTAAAAGTAATAAATATAGCTTTCTGCACAGATTCACAAATGAGTGATAACACTCATTTATATATGTCCTATCATATAAAGACAAAAAATAATGGTTAATACAGTTTCTGGTATGCCTAAGATATTGTAGTTGAAGGTGGTGTTTAAGCATTATGAAAACTCACCAAAGGTGTCTCTGTATTCTCCAAGTCATCCTGAACTCTTTATAAATGCCAAGGCAATGGTCCTCTGGTTAGGCTTGTTTTCTATTGAAAGAAAGATAATGTCAATAATCCAATAAGAGCTCATAAAATGTATAAGATTGAAATACAAATATTTACTGTATACCTATCTAGTCCATGGAGGCATATAAATAGATTTATTCCTTAATGCTCAGATGAGTCCTGAACACCATTCTAGCTACTACACAAATGTGTATAAATCTTATTTTAATGCATAATCAATAAAAAGTCTATTATAAAAATAAATCTAGAATTAACTTCAAATGTATAATTTAAAAAGAAAATATAAAGAATACTTTTAAATCAAATTTATTCCTTTTCTTATTTTTTAAAGGAGTTTTTATTTATTTATTTATTTATTTTATTTGTTTTTATTGATTTCAGGGAGGAAGAGAGAGGGAGTGAGAGATAGAAACATCAATGATGAGAAAGAATCATTGATTGGCTGCCTCCTGCATGCCCACATTGGGAATCAAGCCTACAACCTGGGCATGTGCCCAGACCAGGAATCAAACCCTGACCTCCTGGTTCATAGGTCGATGCTCAACCACTGAGCCACGCCGGCCGGGCCATGCCTCATGTTTTGAAAACATGCTGTCCTCTCTCCTTTCAGAGTGATAAGACCTAAGTAGCCAGGAGAGAATACACAACAAGAGAGAGAGGGAGACAGAGAGAGAGAAAGAGAGAGAGAGAGAGAGATATTAAGGTGAGAGAGAAATAGTGATCAGTTACCTTCTGTATGTACCCTACCCCAACCTGGGATCAAGCCCTGACTGAGAATGGAACTGGCAACCAATTGCGCCACTCTGGGCTAAATAATAATTCTTTAAATAAGTAATGTCTTATTCTAATAGTAGAATTGGTTGAAATACAAAATAAGTTTTATAGTACTTGCAAATAAAAATATGAATATGCCCAAACTAATCCAAATATTTGAATTACATTGTTCATATTAAGTCTCAAAATCAGTTATGTCTTTGTTATGTTAGTAAAAAATCTAACATTTATTACATTTTCAGGGATTACCTCAAAATTCCTTTCAATTTCTCATCATATAATAACCCTATACTGTAGACTATTTCTGTCAGAAACCTTAACAACAATGCATATAATAGAGATTTATTTTCAAATTATTTTTAAAGTAATATTTAAAATAATGCAATTTTAGGCATAATGTAGGCCAGTGATGGCGAACCTTTTGAGCTCGGCGTGCCAGCGTTTTGAAAAACCCTAACTTAACTCTGGTGCCATAGTAAAACAAAGACTTATATTTTTGATATTTATTTTATATATTTAAATGTCATTTTGTTTATTTTATATATTTAAATGCCATTTAACAAAGAAAAATCAACCAAAAAACTGAGTTCACGTGTCACCTCTGACACGCCTGTCATAGGTTTGCCATCACTGATGTAGGCAAAGGTTTTGCAAAATGAAAAGATATTTTTTACATAAATGTTTCCTAATTTTAGAAGGGATATATAAGCATTATCCAAGTATTTATTAACTTCGTCTAGTGTTTCCTCTTATGAAACTGCTCAGCAATCCTCAATGCAGCTAACTGTAGCTATCTACTAAAATTATCTAAATATATGGAGAAAATAATAGACCAAAACTAGTACTGAAAACTTCTCTTTAAATATTATCTATATTTAATTTTTTAGTGAATACTGGTTTCCCAAGGCATCTTATAAAAAAAATGTCATCAATCTAGCATTTGTTTTAAATCACAAAAAAATAAATTTGGATAAATTATAACAATTTTTTTTTCTTATTACCCTATTTCCTTTCTCACCTCCCTCGTCCAATAATGGCCCCCAGTGTTTTCATGGCAATACCCCACCTCCAAGGAAGAACAACAAACCAAAGTACCTACAGAAAAGAATCAGGTTGTTTAGACCTTAAATAAATGTTAGAAATAAAACAGGACATCTAAATTTTAAAAGCTGAGTTTTAATAGGTACATTAGTTTACAGTTTGTTCCTCAGTCTAAGCTTCTAAGTGTCAGGATTCAATTAGTAAAAGGAACTGGATAGCAAGTCTGCCTCAAATTCTAATTGATTAGGAAATTTATGATAGAAGCACAAGACTGCATCTACCCAGGGAAATTGTTGTTATAGGGCTAGGATTTGGTGAGCCAGAAAGAAAGCAGTAAAGATGTACATGTAAAGACTAGATCATGTGAATTTTACTTGGAGAAATTTATACAAGAATTAAAAGCCCGGTGCATGAAATTTGTGTATGAGTAGGGTTCCTAGGCCTGGCCAGCGATCAGGGCCAATTTATGGGGTGACCAGCAGGGTGATTGGGGGTCCCCCCACTGGCACCTGCCTTGACTGGCCTGGGGCCTACGGGCTAGGGGCAGCTCCTGCATTAAGTGTCTGCCCCCTGGTGGTCAGTGTGCATCATAGTGACTGGTCATTCCACCATTCGGTCGATTTGCATATTAGGCTTTTATTATATAGAATAGGAGAGGTATTGAGCAACACTTTGGGCTTAGAAGAAGAGTCAGCTTTTTCAACATAAGGAGAAGATGTTTTTTTTAAAAATTTGTGAGAGACGACTGTGGTGAGTTAGAAAAGAAACAAGACACAACGTTAGTATGGTGTCCCTCCCACCTCACCTCTTTAGATCAATTCCTTAATGGGCTGCTTTTCTTATTGAAGTATAAACATATATATTTTAATATTAGCAGATTGATCACGTATTTCTATATATAAAGAAAATATAGTGTGACCAAATAAAGTTTATACACAAGGTATAAAATAAGTAATCTAATGTACCAAATTATTAATATAAAGCGCCCAAAAGACATCATGGGTGAACAAGGCATGGGGAACTTTTCTTAAATGGCAAACCACACAACTGGTTTTAACCTAGGTACCTTACCAACATGTGTAGCTATCAGTACTTTTTTATATGGCAGAGGAATTAAACTATATCACTTCACAGTCACTGTTACTGGGAGTTATTTATGCTATGCACAGCCAAAATTAATACTAACACCGAAGAAGCAACATTATTTCTGGCATCATTATTTTCTATTTCACACCTATACCACTGAGTTTTAAAAATAATTGTATTTATATTACTTTATAATATAAAAATGCATATGTAAAAATAACTATGCACTGAAAATAAAAAGTATTTTTACAAATAAAGATACTACAAGTCAGTGGCCAAATATCAATATCCCAATCAAAAATTGATATGACTGGGTTGTTTTAAAAAGTTTAATGCATATAGAGAGTACAAAAAGATCATTTTTATATTCTAGTATTTAAAACAAGATAGAGTGATATAAGCGAATTATATCTCAATAAAACTAATAGAGAAAGAAAATAACTATAACAAGAAGAAAATTAAATGAGGTAGCGCACAAACACCATGTTTCAAAAGTGATCACCACCACTGATAATTAGTATGTGAATAGTACAATATTTCTGAAGGAGACTTTGATAATATATATTGAAATCAGTCAACTATGGGTAATATTTCAACTAGCAATTCAAGTTCCATAATTTATATTTCTATAACTAAAATATTTCTCTTTCATTTGGTGTTTCAAGTTCTCCAGGCATGTGTATTTGTACAAGTATAACTCAAGGACTCCTGTTTCCTTGATTCATAATCCAATGATTTTACCACTCAATCACATTTTTTTGTGCTGTTTAATGTCCTTGTTCATATGTGTATATCAGAATACTTTTCTTTTGGATAACTCAGCTGATCTTTCATTATTAACAGAAATACTTGTTTTACCACTCAATCACATTTTTTGTGCTGTTTAATGTCCTTGTTCATATGTGTATAAATTTCTTATCAAAATTGGACAAACACAACCTCTTTACCTTTCCTGTCATCTCTATTTTTTTTAATAGTAACCTGACCAATCAAATGTATATCAGAGTTAGAAGAATCAAGTTAATTAGGAGTTACAAAGACAATGAAATCCCAAATAGTAAGCATATTTTCTCTTCTCAACAACTCCTTCACCTTCACCGAGTCTCTTTCCTACTTGGAAAATAGTATAAGTAATTGTTTGATATAGAGAAGGACAAGTTGGTTACATATACCAAATTTTCCTGGAAGCCAATCTGTCACAGGTTACTTCAGCGGCGATACTGCCAGAGAAGCACAGAGCAGGAACCTTTGATTCACCAAAGGCTGAACCCTAACTTTCCTCCTCAGCACGACGGCTCAGCCATCGCCCTCTGGAGGGTTCCAGAAGCCTGGTGCAAACAGGCAGCGAGACACTCTATTTTTTCTCCTTGTACACAGTCCTCACATCTGCAACATTTTAAAAGATTCTTCATTTCTTAATATTGAAATTAAATGCCCATAGTATCTTTGTGTGTTTTTTACTGGTAAACTTTGTTCAAATTCAAAAAAATACATCGTATTCACAAAAGTGATCTCTTTACCATGAAGGTAGTTGTTCCATAAACTGGAAACCTTTAAAACTAATGAAATATAAATATGAAGAAAACTATTTATGCATATTAAAGATATTCAATATTACCTTTTTATAATAGTCGCATTTGAAACCACAAATTGTGCTTCTCTACATAAGAATGGATAGAATAATTGTTTAATTAAGTTGTATGCTAAGGAAACCATACTTGTTTACATACATAAATATTTCCATTCATTGTGAAAGTATGGAATATATACTTTCAATTTAGGTTCCCTTATAGACAGGAAAATAGGCACAGAATAGCATTGCACTCTGTCTATTCTCCTATTTTCTAACTGATTAATTAAAAATGTTTTCTTAAAAAAAAACACTAGTGAAAATATACCTGTGGGAACCATGCCAGGTCCCTGGATAGTCAAGGCCGGTGGGAGCACAAAGGCCGTGTTATCAATACACCAGAATGGCCAAAGACCGCTCTGGGCATGTGCCTAAATGGGATGTTCAAGGACTCTGAGCCTGGGAATCCTAATCAGGCCAAAATACCATGAGCGGGTGCAAGGACACATGATACACTGTGCCCTTCAGTAGCCAATATGATTGATGTAACTATTGGCATGAAGCCTTCTTTGTCTAAATGGTATAGAAGTAGGTTACTGACCAGCTAGTTAGCTGGAGTAGGCTGGAGTGAGAAGAAGTCTGCTGGAGTATGGAGAGAGAGCAGCAAGGATGAAGTGTGTGAAGAAGTCTGCTAGAGAGAGCAGCTGGGCAGGAGAGACAGGAGAAGCTGCTGAGCCAGGGAGCTCAGATACCGCTATGATGTGAGGCGGTGAGTCTAGAAGGCAATGTGCTCAGATAATAGCTGTGGGTACAATTACTGATGCCGTTTTATGGGAAAGATGTATGTTCACCAGTGAGTGTCTGGCTGCCGGCCTGTATAGACTTTGCTGTGGGGACTGTTCTTGTCTGTTGGCTATATGACCACTGGCTTCTGCAATAGACTCATTCCTATACACCCACAACCTCTCATGGCTTCTCCATCTAAGATCCAGCTTCCTAGGAGGTCCAGCTGCAGGCAGAGGGGCTCAGACCCAACACCTGTTACTAATGAGCAGGGGATAAAGGAGGAAGTTGACCTAAGTTCCCAACAGTTAACACAGTGAGCAGGGTTCAGCAAGAACCAGCCCTAGCATAGTCTGATAGGAGAATTTAGAAGAATATATGGACTCACAGCCACTCAGAACAACTCAGAGCACCAGAGCTTGAGCAGAGCTCCTGCTGCGTGCTCTGACAATACCTTTTTTTTTCCAAGACAGAGGGCTTGGTGTTCTATTTATACTCAACAACTTCTCTAATAAAAATGAGCCCTAGCTGTGTTGTCTCAGTGGGTAGAGCGTTGGCCTGTGAACTGAAGGGGCCTGGGTTCGATTCTGGTCAAGAGCACATGCTTGGATTGCAGGCTTGGTCCCCAGTGTGGGGCATGCAGGAGGCAGCCGATCAATGATTCTCTCTCATCATTGATGTTTCTATCTCAGTCTCCCTCTCCCTCTCCCTTCCCCTCTGAAATCAATAAAGATATTTTAAAAAGCGATAATTCTATTATCATTTAAAATTCCGTAATTGATAATAAATAAAAGTACCATGTATTTTAACTATGGCAGCATATCAAATGGGTAAATAATATCCTTTCAATATTGCTATCTGGTACCTAAGAAAATACATCCTGTGTTAAAAGTGTACAGCCTCGTCTGTCTTAGGTTTCCACAAGCTGTGGAAACAGATCTGTCACTCTTCCTGATGCAGCACTGACAGCAAGCCTATCCCATAGAAGGAGGACAGCCTATTGCAGTAAGAATTTTTAATCTCCCCACAATCACATATTCTCTCCTTGAAGCTCTGCCAGGAAGTGTTTCATCTGAGAACAATGCTCGAACTTTTCATTACAGAACTCAAAACCACTTAAAGTCATAGCATTTTAGATACCCACATTTGCACTAAACTTGAAAGATTAGAGTTGAATTCATATGGAGGGGGGGGGGTGTCTCTGAATCTCTCAAAGAAATGATAAACATTTTTCTTTTGGTCTTCAAAATTCAATGCTCTGTGAATAAAGATGATTGGTTTTGTATCAAGATTGATTTAGCTTTTTATTTCTTTTCTTTGGGATGCTGTGTTTTTGTGGGATGTCATGAATAACTGAGTAAAAAGGAAGACAGGGCTCACTTACTTAGGGCTCATTGTTGATAAGGAAAAAAGATGTGCCTGAGTGTTTGTATGTGTATGCGTGAGTGCATGTATGATTGTGTAAGCACATATGTCTGTGCATGTATGTGCATGTGTGTCTATCTACATACTTACCATTCTCTAGAAATTAATTTTCTCACTATAATATTAGATGATGACATATTAGATTTAACCTCCTCTTTGAGATCACTTGAGTGCATTCAGGAACAATAATGGACAATGCTTAAACTCTCCTAAAATAAAACACCAACTAATTAAAGTTGTGTTTAATATGTTTCATCTTCCTTGAAAATTCTAGCTGAAAGTGACTATTAGAAAGTTATTTTTTAAAGGTCGTCTTTTATAAGTATTTAACATATTCTAAAGGAATTACCCAGCCAGTTTTTGGTCTTAGATTCCAGAGAAAATTTATAAATCAAAGTTCAAACATCTATCCTTATAATAGGGTAATATGCAAATTGGTTGGGACGCCATCACGTAACAATCAGCAGGCTACACACGCAGCAGGAGTGGGTGGGCGGGGACTTGCAGCATCGGGATGGGGACAGGGGCAGGGACTTGTGCCACCAGGACATGAGGCTGCCTCCCAGCCTGGCGCCCGGCCAGGGATGTGAGGCTGCCTCATTGGCTCCTCATGTGAAAGGTGAGCTCGGATCCCCATTCTTATTCAGTGTAGTGGAGTGTGGGAATTGGTTTATAGGATCCAGTCCCACTTGAGGAAGTGTTACCACAGTCTGAGAGTAGATGTAAAATGGAGATCATATTTATTCGCTCACAGGCTTGCTGTAGAACAGACAGAGTCACCATCCTCACAGAATTCAGGATGACCCACATGCAAACCTATAAAGAAAAGTCAGCAACACCCCACAGGACCAAGAACTAGAAAATGCCCTTTGAAAGGAGCGTATGCAACAAAACTGTGAGTCCCCAAAGGCCGAAGAGGAAAGCTGTCCTTGTGGTTAATTTAACAGTTTAAAGTGAAAAACTGGCATCAGAAAGTAGTGGCATAACACCGAGGACATGCAGTCATGTGGCAACACTGAGACCTAGGGACCCTTGGGACTAGTGGTTTCCAACACCGTGGGAACCCCCTACCCCCAACCCGGCCTCTGAGTGCCGGTTACAGACAACCACGTGCACAGAGATGAGGGCTCCAGGCCTGCAGTGGTGGGTTAGGGGACATAGGACCTCCTCCCATAAAGTCTCCCCCGGCCCGCACAGCTGTGTGGGGCATGCCCGCTAAAGACGTCACCAGGTGACGTCACCTAGAGGGGCCTCTCAGGCGGTTTCCCTGAAGAGGGGCAGGCGCCCAGCTCAGAGGCGAGGAGGTACAAGCTTGGGAGCCACGTGACTCCCCACAGCCCCTGCAGCGTGGCCAGAGCTGAAGCTGCAGGTCCGTCTGGCTTTTGCAGGGCCTGGACAGTGCGGTGGCCCCGGCACTGACGCCAAGTGCTGGGTGCCTGAATCCAGGGAGCCACCCAGAACCACAGGCCTTCCCAGCTAGACCACTCCCCTCCTGCATCTCTCACCAAACCCGGGTCTGACCCTCATCCTCCCCACCAGACCCCAGCGGCCCAACCTCCCAAATGGTGACCTTTGACTGCATGCCCTCACCCCAACATTTGTCTCAGAACCTAACACCTCCCTTAACCCCCTCACCTCCGATCTAACCTTTAACAGGAGCCATTGCCAACCACATCTGGTCCAGCACCACTCTCCCCCCTCTAGCCCCCCACCTTCCTCCATGGAAGCTGCAATTGCTTCCTGTGAACTCAAATGAAATAGGATTAATCAAAGAAGAATATGTCTGAGCAAAGACCTTGAACTAAAGAAGAAATAAAATAACTAATATACATGAGAAAAGTTAACTTCAAAGGTAATCAAGTAATGCAAAGGAAAGATACCTGGAACATTTAAAAAATCACAATATTCAGTACTGGAGAGGGTGTGATGAAACAGACACCTGATAGCACTGCTCGGAGTATAGGGGACAGCATTTCTGGAGACAGTTTGACA
>NW_005369181.1:759069-772786 GCF_000412655.1 Myotis brandtii
ACTGTGAGAGGGCACAGGCCGGGCTGAGGGACCCCCCGAGTGCACAAATTTTTGTGCACCGGGCCTCTAGTCATAATAATAAAAGGCTAATATGAAAATGGTCATCACGCCATGACACCATAACGACTGAACAGCAGGAGGCTGCATGCAAGACAGGCAAGGGTGGGCAGGAACTTGCACAGGCCTGGGACGTAAGGCTGCCTCCCCACCCAGCACCGGTCAGGGGGACTTGAATAGCAACATTAAAATATTTCCTCTAATTAATTCCTTTTTAATGTGCATGAATTTCTTGCAGCAGGCCACTAGTTTTTTCTATAAAAGGCCAACTGTTTTTAGGCTTTGTGATTCAGTGGTCTCTGTTGTACTACTCATCATTGCCATTGTAGAATAAAAGCAAAGCCTGTGTTCTAATAAAACTTTATATACAAAATAGAAGGTAAGTTCTATGGGGCCTATTGGTTCTAGTTGGTTGACACTGTCTTACAGTATGAATAGATGCAAATAATGGTGAGGTTTATGGTGTGAAATAGAAATATTTTCCAATAATAATAGACTAAAATAAGCATGCATAATAAATATATTTTATTAATAATTATGTATATTTACATTAATGTCTATTAACCTAAAAATTACTAAGTTATAAAGCATTAATATTTTTGACATTTATTTAAAATTACTATTTATAACAATATTTGTATTTCACTTTTTTCAGAAAAGGTAAGTGGGAAGAAGAATTATGAGTTTGATATAAAGCCAAATTTTAGTTCTCACTTTTTTATATTTGATAGTTTTTCTACTTAAATATTATAAATTTTTCCCAAGTAATAAAATAAAATTCTTAAGTGAGTTAGATATTTTCTTTACATATACAGTATTTTTCTTTCTAAAAATGAAAAAGGAGACATAGGTCACCTAACATAGAAAGGGGCATAGCTCAATGTGATGTGAATTAACCTCAGAATATAATTTTTTTAAAACTGGCTGTGTTTTTTAACCACTATATACAAATGGTGGGATTTTAAAAGAAAATAAATGGACATAGATATGAACATACAAAATTCGACTCTGTTTACATATTATATTTCTCCACTTTGACCTCCTACTGAGTGACTTCCAGGACATCCAACAATTTAATATTTTATTAAGTTACCTCTTTCCATTATTATCAAGAGTCTCCAGCAGTGAACCCTGACCTTTGTTGACCTTTTTTATACCATTATAACATATTTTAAAATCAATAACCTGTGATAAAATAAAGAGATTCATGTCAACAGACGTCATAACAATGTTCAAAATGGTTGCGGCAAGAGTGAATATTGATTTGGTTGGATGTTGAGTGAAGGTTTTAACAAACTCTATAAGGAGAGATAAATGTAAACAAAGTGGCTGAAAACAGCTTTCACAGAGATAAGGTTTTAAGCCTCTTTCTTTTTTCTTAATTTAAATTATTTATTGTTTAAAGTATTACATATGGATCCTTTTTCCCCTTTGACCTCTCCTCACTTGCCCTCACCCCCCAGTACATGCCCTCACCTCCCCCCTGACATAGGTCACCTAACATAGAAAGGGGGCATAGCTCAATGTGATGTCAATTAACCTCAGGATATAATTTTTTAAAAACTGGCTGTGTTTTTTAACCACTATATACAAATGGTGGGATTTTAAAAGAAAATAAATGGACATAGATATGAACATACAAAATTAGACTCTGTTTACATATATCCATTCTCCACTTTGACCTCCTACTGAGTGACTTCCAGGTCATCCAACAATTTAATATTTTATTAAGTTACGTCTTTCCATTAATATCAAGAGTCTCCAGCAGTGAACCCTGACCTTTGTTGACCTTTTTTATACCATTATAACATATTTTAAAATCAATAACCTGTGATAAGATAAAGAGATTCATGTCAACAGACTTTGTAACAAATGTTCAAATGGTTGCGGAAAGAGTGAATATTGATTTGGTTGGATGTTGAGTGAAGGTTTTAACAAACTCTACAAGGAGAGATAAATGTAAACAAAGTGGCTGAAAACAGCCTTCACAGAGATAAGGTTTTAAGCCTCTTTCTTTTTTTTCTTAATATAAATTATTTATTGTTTAAAGTATTACATATGGCTCCTTTTTCCCCTTTGACCTCTCCTTACCTGCCCTCACCCCCCAGTACATGCCCTCACCTCCCCCCTCCATCTGTGTCCATTGGTTATGCTCATATGCATGCATACAAGTCCTTTTGTTGATCTTTTATCCACTCACTCCCCACCTTCCCTCATAGGTTGGACAGTCTGTTCGATGCTTCTATGATTCTGGTTCTATCTTTGTTCATCAGTTTATGTTGTTCATTATATTCCACAAATGAGTGAGATTATGTGATATTTATCTTTCTCTCACTGGCTTATTTCGCTTAGCATAATGCACTCAAGTTCCATCCATGCTATTGCAAATGGTAAGAATTCCTTCTTTTTTACAGCAGCCTAGTATTCCATCATGTAGATGTACCACACTTTTCTAATCTACTCATCTGCTGATGGGCACTTAGGCTGTTTCCAAATCTTAGCTATTGTAAATTGTGCCTCTTTCAAACATCTCCTATTAAGACAGTTTGGCCAGACAATGAAGGAGAGATCAGATTTAAGGTGTTTCTATTGAAACAACCTAATTGTATAATGTGACTTGAAGGTAGACTGCAATTAAGTCAGTGAAGAAGTGCTAAACTGGGTATTAGGGTATTAGATTCAATAAATACATGACATTTCTGATTTAAAAACTTTATCTAATAAGGGCCTTTGTCTGTGATTGCTTTCTTGTGGAAATAACTGGATACTAAATAGATCAAAAAACTAAAATGTTTCCAAGAAATTTGAATCAACCCCAGGCCTATAATTCCTATAACTTTTAATCCTCAAAGCAAATCTTCAAGGATCCCAAGGCTATATCAAAAGCAGTAGACTCCAAATCTGTTCAGAAAATCCTTTAAGATGTTCACCAGGAAACAAGTTTTTCAGATCATTTTGGAAAAAAGATATTTTACAAAATCTTGCTGGTACTGGCTGGAGTTTAAGAAAATTAATTTCAACAAACACTATAAAGTGCTCTGTTAGACACTAGGGTATAAAAAGGTGTATATCTGTGTGTCTGTGCATGTACAGGTGTTTGTGTGTATGTGTATGCTTGTATGTATGTGTGTGTGTTCCCTAAAACCTACAATTCAGTATAATGAAAAGTGTTTTTAAAATTAACATTCTAGATCCTGTTTCATCAAAAGAGAAAAATAATGAAAGGCCCCTTTACTACTTTCCTGAGTTATACTTATGCAGAATCTTGGAGAATGATGAGACTTCTAAAATTAAAACTTCTGCATCCATACATTTGCTGATCTTATTTGATTTAAGATTTTTTTGTCATCTAGATTATTAAATACTAGAGGCCCAGTGCACGAAATTCGTGCATGGAGTGGGGGGTTCCCCTCAGCCCAGCCTGCACCCACTCCAATCGGGGACCCCTCAGGGGATGTTCAACTGCCAGTTTAGGCCCGATCCCAGTGGTCAAACACCCCTCTCATAATCTGGGACCACTGGCTCCTAACCACTCACCTGCCTGCATGCCTGATCACCCCTAACTGCCCTCCCTTGCCGGCCTGATCTCGCCCCTAACTGCTCTTCCCTGCTGGCCTGATTGCCCCTAACTGCCTCTGCCTGCCTGATAGCCCATAACTGCCCTCCCCTGCTGGTCTGATCTCGCCCCCAATTGCCATCCTCAGCCAGCCAATTTGTTTCTGATTTGTCAATTTCTATGCTAGTCAGCGTAAAAAGCTCTGCCTCCTAAGTAGTCATTGGCTCCTCACAGTTGACCCAGATTTGGTTCTGATTGGTCAGTTTCTATGCCAGTCAGCATCTCTGGGCCTATCAATAGGGCCTGATCAGAAAGGTGGCGCTGATCAGCAGCCCTGGTGGAGGCCTGGAGAGAAATGGAGGCACAGCTGTTGGCCAGGCTGGGAGAGAAAGAGAGGCAAGTTCTGATCAATGGCTGCCACAGAGGCTACGGATCAGACCCTGCCTCTCTTTCTGCAGACCTCCCTTTGGACCTGATCTGCAGGCCCCTAAGCAGTCAGTGCTGGGTCAGGGTGCCCAAACCCGCGGCAGTCAGTGCTGGGGTCACCACAGCAACCCAGCACTGACTCAGAAACCCAGCACTGACTTCTGGTCTGGTCAAGTCTTTGGTCCTAATCAGTTGTTTCGACCCTGGCTCTTTATTATATAGATATCTCCTCTGACCATCATATTTCAGTCTTCAACTTGTTTTTATATCATTTGAAAATCAATTTTATATGATGATAATTTATATACAATGAAATGTACCCATTTGGAATATACAGTTGTATGAATTTTAATAAAAGTATATGCTCTTGAAATTACCACAAGCATCCTAAAAAGTTCCCTATTGACATTTTACAATGAATGCCATCTTCCAACTCTCAACCCAGGCAGTTATTAATTTATATTCTATCATTATCATTTAGTTTGCCTCTTCCCTAATATCATATTTATACAGAAAATACTCATCCATGTTCAGGTTTTTTTTTCATTCCTTTTAATGTTTAGCAATTTACCCTAGTTGTTGTGTGTCTTGATATTGTGTTTAGTGTATTGCATTATAAAACAATTTGTTTTTTATTATGTCTTAATAGAAACATAGGTGGTTTCCAGTTTCAGGCTACTGTGAATAAAGTTATCATAAATACTTTCTGTGTTCAAATCATTTTGGGACCTAGGAACCGTAGACAATGCTTCAGCACTACTTTGGGGGCCATTTAAAAATGAAATCACCAACAATAATCAAAGAATGTGACATTAAAAAAAATGTAAAAAAGATATTTACAGTACATGAGGCCTGATGCACGAAATTCGTGCAAGAGTAGGCCTTCTTTCCCATGGCTGCTGGCACTGGCTTCCCTCTGGCACCCAGGACCCGGGCTTCCCCCCAGCCGCCAGCAGGCACCGGGACCCAGGCTTCCCTCCCAACCCCAGCTTCGTCCGGAAGGTCGTCCGGTTTAATTAGCATATTATTCTTTTATTATTATAGATAAGACCTGAAACGAGAGGTAAAACATCTCCTTGTTCAACCTCAGCTGGGATAGTGCTGGCCAGACCACCTGATGGGATTAGCACTTTGTAAGAAGATATTTCCAAGAGCTTGCTTTTCGTTCTCTCCACCCAAGAAAGGACAAGTGAGGGCACAGCAAGAAGAAGGCTGTAACTTAAGGAGAAAACTCTCAGTAGCACTTTGATCTTGGACTTCCAGGCCCCAGAAGTGTGGGGAATAAATTCCTGTTGTTTAAGCTGCCTGATATATGATATTTGTTATGGCAACTGAAGCTGCCAAATATATGTTGTGTAACTTACATTTCCACTATTCTGTGTATAATCATGAATGAACATAAAGTGCTGCAAGTGTGCTTTTTGACATGAAATAAATTTTAGTGAGAGTGAGTAGGTAGATTAGTAAATATGAAATCCATGAATAATGAGGACCGTGTGTATGTGTGTGCATGTGTGTTTTGTATTAGATGGATATATAAATGTAGGATTGAATTACTAGTCATATTGTCAACATATGCTTATTTTTAATAAACTGTCAAACTGTTTTCATTTTATACTTCAATCATAAAAGTATGAGGTGTTCAACTTGCTTTAAATGCTCACATACAATTGGTATCACCAGACTTTAAAAAAAAAACTTTATTGTTCAAAGTATTACAGATGTCCCCTTTTCTTCCCCCATTGATCCCCTCCACTCACTTCTGCCCCCTCCCCATGCCTTCCCAACACTGATGTTTGACCTTCCCAACACTAATGTTTGTCCATGGGCTATGCATATATGCATATAAGTTCTTTGTTTATTCTCATTCTGTTCTCCCCTCCCCTTCTGAAATACATCAGTCTTTGCATGTTTCAATGTCTCTTCTTTTTACTTTTGCTATTAAAGTATGTGTGGGTATCTCATAATAAATTTTAAACAAATTTATTGTTTAATAATATATAGAAAAGAACTGCACATATTTAAAGTATATTATGTTTTTGAGAAACCAACTTTATTGAAGCATTTCATATAATGAAATGCATCCATTTTTAGTGTACAGATGAATGAATCCTAATAAGTGATTAATCCCATGAAGCCACAATCATTGTGATATCAGAAATTTCCATCACCCTCAGCAATGTTCTTATTCAGCTTTGTTCATTGACCTCCCATCTCCATCTACCGGGTAATGATCTCCTATGCTTCTTTTGAAATGTTATGGTATCTTAAGATTTTGGTGAGTTTTTTTGTTGTTGTTTTTTTAATTTTAGCTTTTATGTTTAGATCTATGTGCCATTCCAAGGTAAGTTTTTTAAAAATATATATTTATTGATTTCAGAGAGGAAGGGAGAGGGAGAGATAGAAACATAAGAAAGAATCATTTATCAGTTGCCTCCTGCATTCTCCTACTGGGAATCAAGCCCCGCAACCAAGGCATTTGCCCTGATCAGGAATTAAACCATGACCTCAAGGTTCATAGATCCATGCTCAATCACTGAGCCACACTGGTAAATTTTGTCTTGTTGTGAGGTTTGGGTCATGATTTGTTGTCTTCTTTATGGATGTCTATTGTTTATGCACCATTTACTGAAATGACTACCTTTTTCCTTGGAACTTTGTCAACACTCAATTGTGTGGGTTTATTTCTTTACTCACATTCTTTTCCTTTGGTTCCTTTGTATACCATTACACCAATACCACATGGTCTTGAATATTAAATGTTATAGTAAGATCGAAATCAAGTAATTTAAGACAAAATCATATTTGTGTTGGAAGTGATAAATTCTAAATAAAAACTCTGATTTTATTAAATAATTCATTCAACCAACAATTATAGAATGCTTATTTTGGATCAGCTATATTTTTCTGTACTGAGAATTAAAACAAATAAAGTTTATTTCCCAAGAACTTATATTCTAATAGTAATATAAACTAGAAAGAGTTAAAATAAAAATGTATACTAAATATCACAGAAAGTGTAGGAATTCTATTTATCTGTGGAGGGTCAAATGCTTGTAAGACAAGTTATACCCATAGTGGGATTATACATTTTCTTCCTATCACATAACTCAAAGGCATAAAAATGTAATCATGTTTGTTATATTTGCTGAATAATAAATTCTGGTTCAAGAAGAACACAGAGCAAACATATCTGTTTCAATATGCCAAGTAAGATTGTTATAGGTATAATTTAATTCAATGGTGGGTCAATAAAGAATAATGAATACATTTTAAAAAGCATTCAGGTGGTAAACATTGATAAAAGTCAATGCCCTTTGGACATGCATGGAACAATGGTGAAGGAGAGTAGTTGTCAAAGAAGTATAACTGAGGCGACTTAAAGAGCTGGGTTTTCATAAAAGCAAATTACAGTATGAGAAGGAAGAGATGCAAGTAGTTGATAGTTAACCATCATACAGTTGAGGGTCATATAGGTATTTATGGAAAGGCCATTGGGTCATTAAGCATTTGGGAAAGATAAGCAGTCTTTAAATATCACTGATGCATCCCTAATCACATATTCCAGAAATTATCTCATTAAACAAGTGAACTGAATCATAAATGCATTACGTCCATATTAAAATTACTATCTTTGAAAGACTTATGTGAACATTTAGATAGAGAGTACTTCACAGTTCTACCAATTATATATTATTATTTAATTTGAATGCATATTTTACAGTTAATTATTCATGAACATTTATTCATGAGATATAGTCTTCCTCAAAATTGATTCAATTATAAAAGTCATATAAAAGTGAAAAACAGTTTCATGGTTGTTCACAACATCCTCTACCTCAAGGTCAAATTCTTCATTGTTTATGGTTATTATTTCAAGGATATAGTCAAGTAGCTGCGTTAACATATGCATGAATAAAGAGAAACTTTAAAATATTTTAATCCTTTGAAAGTACCCATATGTGCCATATTTATGAATAGTTGAAATAGTCTTTTAGTAAAACAAGTATATAACTCAGGATCCTTTATTTATTTATTTATTTTTCTACCACCTATTATCAGAGAATATAAAAATCACCTAATGAACATTAAATATCTTTGGCTTTGATACCTCCTGGTAACATCAAGTATGATTTATCTGCCATAAGTCTATTCTGCGTACTTAGCAAAGATATATAATAGAAATGGTAATTAAACAATTTTCTCCAGTTGTGTTTAACTATGTAGATGAATCAATTCAAATAATCAGTATGCTATCACTATGTTATTTCACTGTTTCACATTCTCCGTCCTCGACATTCTAATCCACCATTAGGTTGGTCTTATTAATAATAAAATAGCAAATATTTATTGAAAATTAATGATGTGTCATGTATTCTTTTCATCTTTGGCATCAACTTAATTCATGACTCTCAAAAATAGGCTATTCCATCTCTGGAGGCACAGAAACATTTCTAAAGAAAGTGTGTCTTGCATAATTTTAAAGGATTGAATTCCAGGTACACAATTGTCAAATGTAATATTACCTAAAACCAATATTTCTTTAAACATCTGAGTTTGTGATCCTCCCTCTATCTTCTTGCCTCTTTTACAAAAGTCTTTTCCCATATTAAGGAAAAAGGCAGATTTTTTCACTGATCATTAATTCTACAATGGTTTACAAACAGAATATTTCAAAATACTGGTGTTTATACTAAGAAATGAGTATATGAATAGCTAATAACGGGTTAAATACTTTCTTAAATCAAATGATGTTATATATTATTTTCAATAAGTTTTGATGAGGACTTAAATTTGTCAGCTAATATGTTATTAAAATAATAATTGAGCTCTGGAAAAGACAGTTCTATTACCACACACAAGAAAAGCTGGGTGCTCAACAAAATAATGACATTTCTTTAACACATTAGGAAGTTAAGGTCATAGAAAGCAATTTATCCTTAAACTTAAATTAATATTATCCTCTTAAAGATAGAGGGGATGCAAGCCCTTACCCACCTGGGCAGAGCATTGGAGAAAGAAATGCCAGGCACCATAAACTCTGGTAAGAATAATGCAATTAAAATTGTTAACAAATTGCTAAGGGCTGAATGCAGGCTAGGAAGAGAGTATAGAAATCCTGAGATCCATAGACAAGAGGGAAATTCACACACACTCACGAGCTCTTCCCAGCTAACCTCACCACTTGTTCACAAGAAAATTGGGGGCAGAAGAGATATAAATCGTCCCTCTTGGTGCAGACCTGGAAAAGCAGAACTTCCCACTGGGGGTGGGGAATAAACAGCTCTAACCATATTCTTCACCCCTTTCTACCCTACAGAGCCTTAAACCAGAAGGCAGCAAATTCTGTCACACTAAATGCAGAAGGGTAAGAACTATTGTGAGAAAAATATAAAAACACTTCTACTCCTTGCAAAGAAGCAACAAACCCTCTTTGCACCAGATAATTGGAGGTATCCAAACACTGTACACATACAGAATAAATAAAAAACAAACCATTGTCAAGACACAGAGACACAGGCTTTGGATATAATTTAGGCAGAATGAAAACAGAAAGCATTCTGTTCTCCTCATCCTACCCCAAATGCCTAGCAAACACCAGGAAACATACAACAATAGTCTGTCACTAATGGCAAGGAAAGAAAATAAAGAGAAAATCTAAAAGCAGGCTCCCAGGGCAAGACTAACGCCAAGAAATAAAATGAGAAAATTAGGTAAAACTCTCAAGCAACCTGATTAGCCAATGGGAAGGGTAGCGGTCGTACGCTAATTACCATGTTTCTCTTTTATTAGTGTAGATATAAAAATCACCTAATGAACATTAAATATCTTTGGCTTTGATACCTCCTGGTAACATCAAGTATGATTTATCTGCCATAAGTCTATTCTGCGTACTTAGCAAAGATATATAATAGAAACGGTAATTAAACAATTTTCTCCAGTTGTGTTTAACTATGTAGATGAATCAATTCAAATAATCAGTATGCTATCACTATGTTATTTCACTGTTTCACATTCTCAGTCTTCGACATTCTAATCCACCATTAGATTGGTCTTATTAATAATAAAATAGCAAATATTTATTGAAAATTAATGATGTGTCATGTATTCTTTTCATCTTTGGCATCAACTTAATTCATGACTCTCAAAAATAGGCTATTCCATCTCTGGAGGCACAGAAACATTTCTAAAGAAAGTGTGTCTTGCATAATTTTAAAGGATTGAATTCCAGGTACACAATTGTCAAATGTAATATTACCTAAAACCAATATTTCTTTAAACATCTGAGTTTGTGATCCTCCCTCTATCTTCTTGCCTCTTTTACAAAAGTCTTTTCCCATATTAAGGAAAAAGGCAGATTTTTTCACTGATCATTAATTCTACAATGGTTTACAAACAGAATATTTCAAAATACTGGTGTTTATACTAAGAAATGAGTATATGAATAGCTAATAACGGGTTAAATACTTTCTTAAATCAAATGATGTTATATATTATTTTCAATAAGTTTTGATGAGGACTTAAATTTGTCAGCTAATATGTTATTAAAATAATAATTGAGCTCTGGAAAAGACAGTTCTATTACCACACACAAGAAAAGCTGGGTGCTCAACAAAATAATGACATTTCTTTAACACATTAGGAAGTTAAGGTCATAGAAAGCAATTTATCCTTAAACTTAAATTAATATTATCCTCTTAAAGATAGAGGGGATGCAAGCCCTTACCCACCTGGGCAGAGCATTGGAGAAAGAAATGCCAGGCACCATAAACTCTGGTAAGAATAATGCAATTAAAATTGTTAACAAATTGCTAAGGGCTGAATGCAGGCTAGGAAGAGAGTATAGAAATCCTGAGATCCATAGACAAGAGGGAAATTCACACACACTCACGAGCTCTTCCCAGCTAACCTCACCACTTGTTCACAAGAAAATTGGGGGCAGAAGAGATATAAATCGTCCCTCTTGGTGCAGACCTGGAAAAGCAGAACTTCCCACTGGGGGTGGGGAATAAACAGCTCTAACCATATTCTTCACCCCTTTCTACCCTACAGAGCCTTAAACCAGAAGGCAGCAAATTCTGTCACACTAAATGCAGAAGGGTAAGAACTATTGTGAGAAAAATATAAAAACACTTCTACTCCTTGCAAAGAAGCAACAAACCCTCTTTGCACCAGATAATTGGAGGTATCCAAACACTGTACACATACAGAATAAATAAAAAACAAACCATTGTCAAGACACAGAGACACAGGCTTTGGATATAATTTAGGCAGAATGAAAACAGAAAGCATTCTGTTCTCTTCATCCTACCCCAAATGCCTAGAAAACACCAGGAAACATACAACAATAGTCTGCCACTAATGGCAAGGAAAGAAAATAAAGAGAAAATCTAAAAGCAGGCTCCCAGGGCAAGACTAACGCCAAGAAATAAAATGAGAAAATTAGGTAAAACTCTCAAGCAACCAGCCCTTAAGCAAAGCACAAGATAAAGCAGAGAATTTAAAGCTAATGGTTAACTGAGTATACTTATAGAAACAACCAAATACATAACAAGAAAATGTCTCCATCTAAAATGTCATTGGACATCTATGGTATTGGGTTGAGTCCCAATACCCTAGATATCCAGGATATCAAATGATCCATTACAAGGAAATGGAACATAGAGAAGCTGTGTGGCTCTTAAAGGGAATTGCATCAAATCCAATAGTTAGTTTGGCTATATGCTTTAGTACATGTAAATAAAATAGAAAAGAAAACTGGAGTAGCAATACTTATATCAAAACAAAAGACTGTAAAACAAAGACTGTAACAAGAAACAGAAAAGGGTCTAATATGGATAAACTTGTTAATCCAACAAGAAGATATAATATATAAATATTTGTGCACCCAACAAAAAATCACCTAAATATATAAAGCAAATATTAACATCTACACTAATAAAAGAGAAACATGGTAATTGGCGTATGACCGCTACCCTTCCCATTGGCTAATCAGGGAGATATGCAAATTAACTGTCAGCCAAGATGGCGGCCGGCAGCCAGGCAGCTGATGCGAACAGGGAGGCTTGCTTCCTTCAGTGACAGAGGCCTCCAACGTTCCCCGCCTGCCTTGCCGGCCTCTGAGCTTCAGTTGGAAACATTGTAACATTTATAGAAGATAAACAAAACCCCAGAATTAGGTAAAACTCTCAAGCAACCAGCCCTTAAGCAAAGCACAAGATAAAGCAGAGAATTTAAAGCTAATGGTTAACTGAGTATACTTATAGAAACAACCAAATACATAACAAGAAAATGTCTCCATCTAAAATGTCATTGGACATCTATGGTATTGGGTTGAGTCCCAATACCCTAGATATCCAGGATATCAAATGATCCATTACAAGGAAATGGAACATAGAGAAGCTGTGTGGCTCTTAAAGGGAATTGCATCAAATCCAATAGTTAGTTTGGCTATAAGCTTTAGTACATGCAAATAAAATAGAAAAGAAAACTGGAGTAGCAATACTTATATCAAAACAAAACAGACTGTAAAACAAAGACTGTAACAAGAAACAAAAAAGGGTGTAATATTGATAAACTTGTTAATCCAACAAGAAGCTATAATATATAAATATTTGTGCACCCAACAAAAAATCACCTAAATATATAAAGCAAATATTAACATCCTATATAATAAAAGGCCAGTGACCATAATGGCATAATGATCAGAACAACCAATCAACCAGTCGCTAAGAGGTGCATTGACCACCTCTCGGTCCCTCCCCCCAGCCTGCAGTCTCCCATAGCTGGATGGACAACAGGGAACTGGGGTGGGTGGGGAGGGACTGGGGACTAGTGAGCAGACAGAAGGCAGTCTTCTTGGTCCCTCCCCACCGCCCGCAGGCTCCGATCGCTGGATGGCAAACACGAAACCTCAGGGAACTGGGATGGGCAGTGGCGAGGCAGGACTGGGGACTGGCAAGTGGGCAGAAGATGGCCCTGATCGCAGGCTAGGCCTAGGGACCCTACCTGCACATGATTTCATGTGCTGGGCCTCTAGTCCTATATAATAAGAGAGAAATATGCAAATTAGGCTGGGACATCACGATCAGCTCAGGAAGCTGCATCACGACCAGCTCAGAGCACGCTGCATGGCTCAGAGCCCGCCCCCAACTCTGGCACCGCCCAGCGCCGAGGCCACTCCCACCAGGGGTTCATGGACAGGCATGCTGCGCTGCCTGCCCTGGGAGCAAGGCCCCCAGCGGACCCGCCCAGGGGGGTGTGCTCCAAGCCACTGCGGCTAGACTGTGGCCAGAAAAGGAGGGGGCCTAAGCTGTCTGGAGGACATCCCCTGAGGGCTCTCAGACTGTGAGAGGGGGCAGGCTGGGCTGAGGGACACCCACCCAGTGCATGAATTTCATGCACCGGGCCTATAATATCCTATCTAATAAAAGAGAAACATGGTAATTGGCGTACGGCCGCTACCCTTTTCATTGGCTAATCAGTGAGTATATGCAAATTAACTGTCAGCCAAGATGGCGGCCGGCAGCCAGGCACTGAAGCGAGCAGGGAGGCTTGCTTGCTGCAGACTCCAACGTTCCCCGCCTCACTTGCCAGCCTCTCAGTTGCAACTCTAAGCAACTATATACTATGTTGCAAATAAGAAGCTAAACAAAACCCCAGAAAAGGGCTTCCATT
>NW_005369181.1:773490-782020 GCF_000412655.1 Myotis brandtii
CCTAAGCCAGCAGGTCGTTATCTCCCGAGGGGTCCCAGTCTGCGAGAGGGCACAGGCCGGGCTGGGGGACCCCCCCTCCCCCGCCCCCGGAGTGCACAAATTTTTGTGCACCAGGCCTCTAGTCCTATATAATAAAAGGCCAGTGACCATAATGGCATAATGATCAGAACAACCAATCGACCAGTCGCTATGAGGTGCATTGACCACCTCTCGGTCTCTCCCCCAAGCCTGCAGTCTCCCATAGCTGGATGGACAACGGGGAATGGATGGGGAGGGACTGGGGACTAGTGAGCGGGCGGGAGGCAGACCTCTTGGTCCCTCCCCACAGCCCGCAGGCTCCGATTGCTGGATGGCAAACAGGAAACCTCAGGGAACTGGGATGGGCAGTGGTGAGGCGGGACTGGGGACTGGATAGTGGGCAGAAGATGGCCCTGATTGCAGGCTAGGCCTAGGGACCCTACCTGCACATGATTTCATGTGCTGGGCCTCTAATCCTATATAATAAGAGAGAAATATGCAAATTAGGCTGGGACATCACGATCAGCTCAGGAAGCTGCATCACGACCAGCTCAGAGCACGGCCCCAGCCCCAGCGGACACATACCGCACACCAGGGCTGAGGGCGGGCTCCAAGCGGCCACAGCATGGCTCAGAGCCCACCCCCAGCTCTGGTGCCACCCAGCACCGAGGCCACTCCCACCAGGGGTTCATGGACAGGCATGCTGCGCTGCCTGCCCTGGGAGCAAGACCCCCAGCGGACCCGCCCAGGGGGGTGTGCTCCAAGCCACTGTGGCTAGACTGTGGCCAGACAAGGAGCGGGCCTAAGCTGTCTGGAGGACATCCCCTGAGGGCTCTCAGACTGTGAGAGGGGGCAGGCTGGGCTGAGGGACACCCACCCAGTGCATGAATTTCATGCACCAGGCCTATAGTATATAATAATAATAAAAATAACACAATTACAATGATAGTAGGAAACATCAATCCTCAATTACATCAATAAGTACATCATCTATAGAATGACAATAAGAAAACATTGGCCTTAAAGAATAGATTACCATGTAAACTAGATATATTCAGAGAAAATCTCATTATTAAAAAAAGCCAGCATAATCCCTGGTACCAAATCCAGAAAAAGAAACCACAAAAAAGGAAAATTACACTCTCATGTCCCTGACGCATTATGCAAAATTCCTCAATAATATTAGCAAACCAAATTCAAAAATAAAGGCAAACTAATTGGAAATGCTTTTTTAATTTTATTGAATTTACAAGAGGCCCGGTACATGAAAATTTGTGCACTCAGGGGGTCCCTCGGCCCAGCCTGCACCCTCTCACAGTCCAGGAGCCCTCAGGGGATGTCCAACTGATGGCTTAGGCCTACTCCCATGAGCGGGCCTAAGCCACAGTCTGGCCTCCCTCTGCAGGAGGTTTGCATATTATGCTTTTATTATGTAGGATTAGGATAATATTGGTTAATAAAATTATATAGGTTTCAGGTATACAATTCTATAATACATCATCTGTATATTGTATTGTGTGTTCACCAACCAAAATCAAGTCTCCTTCCTTAACCACTGATCCCCCCTTTACCCTCTTTCACCTCCTCCCACCCCCTTTCTCTCTGGTAAACACTATACTGTTGTCTGTGTCTATGAGATATTTGTTGTTTGTTTTTGTTTTTATTTTTTTGCTTAATTCCTTTCTCTATTTCACCCAGGACCCCAACCCCTCACTCCTCTAACAGCACTCAGTCTATTTTCTGTATCTATTAGTCAGTTTCTATTTTGTTTGTTTTTCTATATTGTTCATTAGATTCTACATATAAGTGAAATCAATTAGTATTTGTCTTTCTCTTTCTGGCTCATTTCATTAGGATAAGGCTGTCCAGGTCCATCCATGCTGTTGCAAAAGGTAAGATTTTTTTCTTTTTTATGGCTGAGTAGTATTCCATTGTATAAATATACCAAACCTTTTTTATTCACTCATCTACTGATGGACATTTAGGCTGCTTCCAAATCTTGACTATAACACTGCAATAAACATATAGGTGCATATAATTTTTTTCCAAATTACTGTTTCAAGTTTTTTCAGATATATTCCCAGAAGTGGAATCACTAGGTCATAAGGTAGTTCCATTTTTAATTTTTTTTGAAGAAAGTCTATATTTTTTTCCACAGAGGATGCACGAATCTGCATTTCCATCAACAGTGCACTAAGGTTTCCTTTTCTTCACATCCTCACCAAGACTTATTATTTGTTGATTTATTGATGATAGCTATCTGACAGGTATAGGTGATATCTATTTGGTTTTAACTTATACTTCTCTGATGATTAGTGACATTCAGCAACTTTTCTTATGTTTATTGACCATCTTTATGTCCTCTTTAGAGAAGTGTCTATTCAGGTCATTTGCCCGTTTTTTAATTGGATTGTTTTGCTTGTTTGTTTGTTTTTTCTGGTGTTGAGTTGTATAAGTTATTTTCAAATTTTGGATATTAACTCTTTATCAGATGTATCATTGGTGAATATGTTCTCCCATTCAGTGAGTTGTCTTTTCAGCTTGTTGATTGTTTGCTGTGCAAAAACTTCTTAGTTTGATGTAGTCCCATTTATTTTTTCTTTTGTTTCCATTGCCCAAGGAGATATATCAGAAAAAAAAATATTGTTATGAAAAATGTTTCAGGGTATACTGCCTATGTTTTCTTCTAGGATTTATATGGTTTTGAGTTTTACAGGAAAGTCTTTAATCCATTTTGAGTTTATTCTTTTGTATGGTGTAAGAATGTGAACTAATTTCTTTTTTTCTTTTTTTGCATGTACCTGTTCAATTTTCCCAGCACCATTTATTTAATAGATTATCTTTATCCCACTGCATGTTCTAGCTTCCTTTTTAGAATATTAAAAGAACATAAAAGCAATGATTTATTTCTAAGCTCTCTGTTCTGTTCCATTTATCTATTTGTCTGTTTTTATGCCTGTACCATGCTGTTTTGATTATTATTACTTTGTAGTATTGTTTGATATCAGGTAGTGTGAACATCCAACTTTCCAACTTTTTCCCCCCTCAAAATTGCTGTGGCTATTCAGGATCTTTAGTGGTTCTATGTAAATTTTTGAAATATTTGGTCTAGTTGTGTGAAATATGTTATTGGTATCTTGATAAGAATTGTATTGAATCTGGAAATTGCTTTGGGTAGTATAGACATTTTAATGATGTTAATTCATCCCATCCATGAACATGGTATACGCTTATACTTATTTGTATCCTCTTAAATATCTTTCTTCAGTATCATAATTTTCCAAGTACAGGACTTTTACATCCTTGGTTAAATTTATTCCTTGGTATTTTTTGTGCATTTCTAAGTGGGGTTGTTTTCTTAGTACCCCTTTCTGGTAGTTAATTATTGGTGTATAAAAATGTAACTGATTTCTGGATATTTATTTCTATCCTGCTAATTTATTGAATTCATTTATCGTTTCTAGTGGGGTTTTTTTTGTGAAATCTTTAGGATTCTCTATATACAATATCATGGCATCTGCAAATGATGACAGTTTTACTTCTCCTTTTCCAATTTAGATGCCTTTTATTTTTTATTCTTGTCTGATTGCCATGGCTAAGACTTCCAGTACTATGTTGAATAAGAGGTGAAAACAAATATCCCTTGTTTGTCTTGTTCCTGATCTTCAGGGAAACACTTTTAGCTTTTGCCCATTGAGTATGATGTTGGCTATGAGTTTGTCATATATAGACTTTATTACATTGAGTTATGTTCCCACTAGGCTGAGAGTTTTTATAGTAAATTGGTTCTGGACTTTTTAAAATGCTTTTTCTGTAACTATTGATATAATCATGTTATTTGTATCCTTCATTTTGTTTATGTAGTGTAGCATGTTTATTGATTTGCAAATATTGTACCAGCCTTACAACCCCAGAAAAAAATCTCACTTGGTCATGGTTTATGTTCTTTTTAATGTATTGCTGGATCCAATTTGCTAATTTGGTTGAGGATTTTAGAGCCTCTGGTGGCACTTGAGTTGCATGAGGTAGGTTCTCAGTGAGTCAGCAGGTAAAAGTGTGTGGTGTTCACCAGATTAACACAGATTCAAACTCAATGCCAGTGCTTGGTTTGAGACCACTCAGCAAATGTCCCAGGTAGGTGCCCACAGATACTGTGTTGGGCTGGGTTCTCAGGGATTCATCAGGGGAGACAAGCAGTATTTTTCAGGCCCACACATACCAAGATTTGGCCTTATGAAGGGAGGGCTTTGCACTGGTCAGGCATGAAGGAGAAGTGGACCCCTGTGCTAGAGCCACACAAGTCTGACTGTCTAAGATCCTGCCAGGAGACCGAGCACAAAAGAACAAGGTCACAGGAGTCTGGAGGATGGGCCTACCAGGATCCTAGAGGGTGGGGCTAGAAAAATCTCTGGTTAGGGGGAGGTGCCAGTCATATTTCCGGGAAAGTGACGGGAATCACCCCCACCCCAAAGCCACACCACTGAGTCAAGGACAGCACCTGAGTCTTCCCAGACCTCTGCACTCCAGCCCAGGGACCTGACTCGTCAGCTGGGAGTGGACTATGCTAGGGCAACAGGAACTATGGTAGAGGGTAGGATATTGCTTTTCCCCAGGTTGATGCCATATAAAGGGGAATGCTCCACCCAAGAAAGATGGCACCTTTGGTATGGAAGAGTGACTCAGCACAGGAGTCCCAGAGGCTGTCCCCTCAGCTCTCTCACCGAAGCCACAAGCCCCAGTCTCTCTTCATATAATTTCAGTCCACTCCACCCTCTCTCTGCCAGAGCCCAAGGTGCATGGCTGATAGTGAGATTTTGTGAGTTGGCCCTTTTGGAAGGCACCTGTGTCTCTAGCAGACCACTGTCTCTCTGTGGCAGGCAGAATCCCTGCTGATATTCATAGTCAAATGTTATGTGGGTGCCTCTTCCTCTGGTGCTCTGGACTGGGGAGCCTGGGGTGGGGTTGAGACCCCCACTCCTCAGGGGGAATCTGTAACCTTGGCTGCTGCCCATGGGAGTAGAGACAGACCTTTCCACATCTCTGCCCTCCTTACTAGTCTTGATGTGGCTTCTGTAAATCTTTGGTTATAAGACTTCTATTCAGGTAGTCTTCAGCAGGTTTTCAAGTTCATTCTTCTACATTTTAGAATGAACCTCGGAGGAGGTGAGTGTAATATTCATCTTATTGTTCTACATTTTAGTTTAAATTCCAGAATGAACCTCGGAGGAGGTGAGTGTAATATTCATCTACTTCCCTGCCAACTTGTATCTCTCCTAAAATAATTTGAGTAAATTTAAAAATATCAAAGTGTACAAGGTCAATATACAAAAAATAATTATACTTTAAACATGAACAATGACTAATTGAAAATTAAAGTTTTTAATATATCATTTTATAACAAAAAATATGAAATAATTGTGTCTATCAAGATATGTGCAAAGATATATATGCTGAAATCTATAATACACTGATGAAAGAAATCTAAGAAAACCTAAATAGAGATATGCACAATGTTTTTAGACTGGAAGTCTCTATGGTGTGAAGATATCCATATCACTATTCTTAACTATGGATACATTGCAAGCCCAATAAAAATCTAGGCAAGATTCCTTTTTATAGAAACAATAATTCCTTCAAAATGAACTAGAACAGGCAAAAATATATTGAAAAAGAATAAAGTTATAAGGTTTACACTGCATGATTTCAAGATGTAATCAAAAGCTATCATAGACAAGACAGTTTGTAATGGCAAAAGGATAGACACATAGATCATTAAAACAGAATAAAAATATAGAAAGAAATCTATACTGATAGTCAATAGGTTTTTAATGATTTTGCCAAATTCTTGCAAGGATGCAGAGTAACTAAAACTCCATACATTGCAAGTGGAAATGCAAAATAATATAGCCACTTTAGAAAAAAATTGAATGTTAATTATAAATTCCCACCTAACATATGATTCAGCAATTTCTCTTTTAAATATTAAGCAAGTGAAATAAAACTTTATGATTACACAAAAACTGTGTGAGAATGTTTACAAATTTGGTAATAATTGCCCAAAACTAAAAACACACCAAATGTCCTCCAATTGGCTAATGGATAACCCATTAAGGTACATCCATAAAATGGGATCACCTAATAATAGAAAAACAAACTTCTGATATATGTGATATAAGAGAATCTCAAGTGTATTATGCTAAATGACAAATAGCAGACTAGAAATGGCTGTATATGGTATGATCCATTTATATGACATTTAGAAAAGGGCAAAACTTTACATAAAGAAACATATCGGTGCTTGCTCTTTATATTGCAGTGGTGGTTACATGACAGTATGTTTTTTAAAACACAACATTGTACACCAAAACAAGTGAATTTTGTAATTTGTAAATTATAATAAAATATTAAAAATAGCATTCATTAATAAATTAATGTGTAATTTTGGCAAAACTCTTGGAAGAAATTTAAAAATATTTAATGTTACTATAATGAAATCCCTTTCATTTCCATCTACTTATTTATTTGAGCATTTCCTAGTACTAACATTATAAAATGAAATTTAATAATAACATTTTTCTTAAATCTATCTCATTCCTGCATAAAATAATTACTCATGGATAAATGAATTAATCATAAAGCACAAAATTATACTTTATCCTTTTTATTAATAGGTATATTTCCAAAGAAATTTTACTCATGTTTAATGTTTATGTATCAAAAAGTAATATATCAATAATGTGACTTAATATATTAACATCAAAGATATAAAATACATTATTTTGTATTTGAAAAATTTGCTTAAAAATAAGCATATACAATCTATATATATATAAAAGGCTAAGTTGACTCACACATGCACGATACTATAAAGCTCTCGCTGGCACTAATCACACACATGTGTTTCAATCTGTCATTGCTGATCATGAATTTGCTTGACACTTCTAATATAGAGAAAGGGCAAATAGCGATATTAAAATATTTCTTCTAATTAATTTGCTTTCAATGTGCATAAATCCATGCACTGGGACACTAGTAAATATATAATTAATGACATATCAATGTTTAAATAATATACAATGTTCTCTACTGATATGCAAAACATATACATTATACAGGATGTCCCAGCAAGAAAAATGTATACACACTTTAACAACTGAAGGCTCAATTTTGAAAATGAAATCTATTTTAACTAGAGGCCCGGTGCATGAAATTCGTGCACTGGGGTGTAAAGCTCTCGCTGGCACTAATCACACACATGTGTTTCAATCTGTCATTGCTGATCATGAATTTGCTTGACACTTCTAATATAGACAAAGGGCAAATAGCGATATTAAAATATTTCTTCTAATTAATTTGCTTTCAATGTGCATAAATCCATGCACTGGGACACTAGTAAATATATAATTAATGACATATCAATGTTTAAATAATATACAATGTTCTCTACTGATATGCAAAACATATACATTATACAGGATGTCCCAGCAAGAAAAATGTATACACACTTTAACAACTGAAGGCTCAATTTTGAAAATGAAATCTATTTTAACTAGAGGCCCGGTGCATGAAATTCGTGCACTGGGGGCAGTCCTTAAGCCCAGCCTTCACCCTCTCCAATTAGGGACCTGATGTCCCTGTGGGATCAGGCCTAAACTGGCAGTCAGACATCCCTCTCACAATCCGGTACTGCTGGCTCCCTACCGCTTGCCTGCCTGCCTGCCTGATTGTCCCTAATCGCTTCTGCCTGCCAGCTTGATCCCCCCCTAACCCCTCCCCTGCCAACCTGATTGATGCCTAACTGCCCCCCTGTCAGCCTGGTCACCTGCCTGGTCACCCGCAACTGCCCTCCCCTGCAGGCCTGGTCGCCCATAACTGCCCTCCCCTGCAGGCCTGATCACCCACAACTACCCTCCCTTGCCGGCCATCTTGTGGCAGCCATCTTGTGCCCACATAGGGGCGGCCATCGTGTGCAAGCTCATGATGGTCAATTTGCATATTACCTCTTTATTATATAAGATAAGCATTGCCTTTATAATTATTCAATGTGTATGTATACATATTTTTGGATATATTATATAATACAGAAGATATATGTTGAACATATTATTTAGCATATCACACCCTTAATACATAATGTATATATAAATAATAACAATATCATTTGTCACTATATTATTAGAAATTTATGCTATTATGATAGTTGAAAATATTTTATATGACATTAGAATAAAATTTATTGAATGAGTAAAATGCAAGAACAAGTTCAGTTTCCTGGGTTTTGTTTCAAAGCAAAAACAAAATTAAACAGAAGCAGAAAATTAATTAATTTGATCACTGTCACTTAGTTGATAGTGGGAAATGGCAGGATTGAGATGAATGTAACACTAACACCCAAGCTCTCACGTTTTTCTTTGATATTTTCGCATAGTTTTCACAAAGAATCTGTATAGGAAACACATTAATTAGGTGCTTTTGATTTTTTTTAATATATTTTTTTATTGATTAAGATATT
>NW_005369181.1:783967-787477 GCF_000412655.1 Myotis brandtii
GTCCTCAGGTGCCCGCCCCTTTCCGCGCGCGCCGGAGCCTCCGTACCTCTGCACTTTACTTTCGTAGCTCCTCTGAGTCTGTGTGCTCTTCTCTTTCCTTCTAGTTGTAGAATTTCCACTCAGCTAGCCTTCCTGTGGTTCTGGATGATGACCGTTCTGTCTTTTAGTTGTATTTTTGAAGTTGTTGTCGGAGGCAGCAATTTCCGGTGTTTACCTATGCCGCCATCTTGGTTTCTCCTCAATTTCAATCTTTATCATGTCAAGTGTGTCTTCTTTCTGTTCCTTCTTTGTCCTCTGTGCATGGCTGGACTGGCACTTAACTTTTTTCAGGTGCTTTTGATTTATGGAGCTAAAGTTTTTTATCAGGCATATACTTTGCTTTATCTTTCAATGCACCTTATGTAAAATGTCCTTCATTGCTAATTGTTTCCAGAGGAGACCTGGATAAGAAATTTGCCCATCTTAGTCAATGTGTTGCCTCTACTTGGCTTCCTTTTTTTTAAGCATACAACTGCAGTTATAGAACTTCTCATTGTCATTTCTGGTATAAAATTTGAAGTACAACATAAGAATGTACTTCAACTTGAGTTGCAGATGTTCCTCCATGTACAGATGTTTAATATGCACATGTGTCTTCTTGTGTTTGAAGATTTTATAAGAAATATATACAGTGTCATATTTATATTACTAATATATTAGATTTTAATTAATTATCAGAATACTCTTTAAGGTATTCTTTTATATATTAAATAATAAGTAAATCTCAAAACCATTTTTAAATATTTTTCTTTATTAAATGACCTTCTTACTTATCCATGTTACTAGGTCGTGCTTATGGTCAAGTTTAATTATTGACCATCTCAAATTTGTTTTAGAAGTAATAGAAAACAAACAAAAAAGATCTTGAAATTCTTAAGCTATAACTGAAATGTGAAGCCTTGAAAATGAGTAGAGGAATTTGTTTTGCAACATTATTTTGTTTTGTTGTAAACACAATATACAGATCATAATATGCTATTATAACAGGCTGAAAGGAAATCTGCTTGTTCATACGTAATTTGAACCTCAGAAACAGGCTACTAGGTGAATGTTGGAAGTCAATGTGAAACAAATGTGGAAAGGTCTCTCTAAATGTCAAGCCTATTCTTTTCAAACTAAAATTAGATTAATTTAGGTCATTAATAAACTGATGACATTTTGCACAGCAACAATTTTTATAAGATATGCAAGACTCTAATGTGCAAAGAGGTAGAAATATTCTTTTATGTCTTTTAGAATCATTCGTATTACATATTAGTTGCTTCATATAGTTGCTTGAATAATAAAAAAGTCCCAAAGGCAATAAATTAATTTATTTAATGTTACATGTCCCTAAATATAAACTTTGTTTAAAATGACCATTAGCAAATGAAAAATTAATTTTGGGGAGAATTTTAGATTACTTTTTTTATTCTAATTTTAGAATGATTCTAGAGTTATCATTTATCTTGTACTCAAAAAACATTTTAAATTAATTTGCTTTTATTTTTATACTGCTTTTAAAAAGCATGTAAAGTGAAAGCTGTGAACATTAGTTAAATGCAGCATGGCCTGTTTTACCATTTGTACAGTTTCACCAAAAATTACATGTCACAGTTGTTTTAATATGAAAGCTAAAAGATTTTGACATAACCCTTATGCAAAACATCCCTGGGGTCTTAATATAATTTAACTATTTTAATTTATTTTTATAAAATATCATTGATATTGTAGATATTTTTCCTCCTGAGTTTTTAATTTTTAGGAGAAACATTTTCCAATACAATTTACAGTTTTTAGTAAGACACAAATTTTATGTCTTTCTTAGTCAATATAAAATTTTATTACTTCAAAAGCAGATTATTTTGCTAAGCAAAGCCTTTATAGAATATAGCTAATCTCCAGGATAAAATAATGACAATAGAATCAGAAGGTAAGGAAGTGACTTAAAGGTCATCCAGAACATATCGAGATGCTCAGAACTTCACAGGCTTTATCCCTCAATTGAAATCAATCTCTAATGATCCACACATTTGTGTGCTGTTGATAGGAAATAATCATTCCTATCTCTATTTTGCAAATGACAATCCTTCCTTTTCTGCTTTCATCATTCTAAAAAAAAAACCAAAAAACTGCATGAATCAACTATACATTTTAGACCATAATTTTCATTAAATTTCTTATTTAAAATACTTACATTCACAGTGAATAATTGTCATATATTATGATTATAAATGTTCTTACAGAGAATTCTAGCTGAACTTGGCTTTATTTATTATTTTCCTATGCTCTATATGCAACCTAAATCAATATCAAAGTCCACCTCCACTTAATATATCTGGAAAGGGAGGAGGCCCCAAATGTCTCCATCTTCTAGACAGTTTTCTAAACTTTCTGTCCTCTACAAGAGGTCATTGGTGACTCTGATGTTTATCATGGCTTAGACACAGGAACTAAAGGCCTATTAGGATCAGGGAAACTACTTACACAAGAGGCCCCTAAGGCTGCAGAAGAAAATACCAGAGCAGCCCATACCTCCTTTTATGACTACATTTCTTACTCCCATATGCATATGAACTTATTCAGGTGTTCAGATTTCATATACTACAGTTAATTCATAGATAAAAAAGAATTTACATTCTATATAAAATGTGAGATGTCATTGGAAAAAAAGTTAGGTTTTTATGAGGTTACCCTTATAATTTAAGGTAAACACTCTCAAAAAATAAAACCTCAAAAAGCTGTTGTATTCGGCCACTCTGCAGATACTAACCTTATACACTTACTCTAAGGTCTACAACTATCTGAGGAAGCTTATTTTTCTTTAACCTCAGTGTGACTTTCAATACCCATGATCTTGAATCCATCATTTGGAAACACAGAGAGTAATTATTGAGCCAAAGTTTTCAAAATGAGAAAAAATTTGTGGTCTTTGAAAAAAAAATATATACTAGTGTGTGTGTATATACATATATATACTAGAGGCCAAGTGCACAAAATTCGTGCACTGGTGGGGGGAGGACGGGCGGGGAGGTCCATCAGCCCAACCTGCACCCTCTCCAATTCGGGATCCCTCAGGGGATGTGCTACTGACGGCTTGGGCCCACTCCTCGTGGTTCTCTGCTCTCTGCTGGGCCTGCCTGCTCCACACCATGGGGATGGGCAAGCAGACCCTGCTGGGTGCCTGCGGGCCCCCTTGTCCGCTCCTGGGTCACCGCCACCACCGCCCAACAGGCCCTGCTAGGTGCTGCCTGCGGGTCTCGATTGCCTACTCCCAGCTTGCCGTGGGATGCCCAGCAAGCCCTGCTGGGTGCTGCCTGTGCCCCTCTTGCCTGCTCCCCGGTCGCCGTGGCGATGCCCAGCAGGCCCCCTTGCCTGCTAGGCTCATGTTGCCAGGGTGATGCCGCCAGCGTCCTGCCCAGCAGCTATGGGCGCTGCCATCTTTGTTGTGGAGTGATGGTTAATTTGCATATTACTCTTTTATTAGAATAT
>NW_005369181.1:787656-794447 GCF_000412655.1 Myotis brandtii
GCTGTTGGGGGGGTGAGGGAGAATGAAGGGCACTTTGGTATTGCATATTTAGCTGAAGAGTTCCAACTGGGACATATGGTCCACAGTGGGCATATGGTAATGGAGATTCCAAGATTTATTCCTTTTGGGCTCTTTTCACCAGGCTGATCTATAGCTACATGTCTTTATTTTTTATTGTTCAGGAGGATAACTTCACACACACAAACACACACACACACACACACACTTGTGCAGACACTCATGGATGCCTCAGAAATGTTACAGTTTAAACCATATTGGAGATAGTAAATATTTTTAAATGGTTATAACAAACCATCCTCACAAAAGAGTTAATATTTACATTATTGCCAAAACCGGTTTGGCTCAGTGGATAGAGCATCGGCTTGCGGACTGAGAGGTCCCAGGTTCGATTCTGGTCGAGGGCATGTACCTGGGTTGCGGGCACATCCCCAGTAGGAGATGTGCAGGAGGCAGCTGATCGATGTTTCTCTCTCATCGATGTTTCTAACTCTCTATCTCTCTCCCTTCCTCTCTGTAGAAAATCAATAAAATATATTTTTTTAAAAAAGAAAAAAAATTATTAAAAAAAATATTTACATTATTATGTATGGAAATTAGATATCTGTGGATTAGTTTTATGTCTTTCAACAATTATCCAAAAACTTAATATTTCTCTCTGTCCATTCAAGTCTTGCTTCATAAAATAGAGTCATTACTGAAAATATAGCTACCTGTTTAATATTAAGATTATAGGTTGATGTTTTAGATGCATAAATTCTAGTAGAAATTCTAACTGATTATGGTAATTAAATAGATAAATTATAATTTTCCTTAATATATTTGTTAAATTATTAGTTAATTTATTTAAAAAATATTTGTTGATTCTAACACAATAGTTAAGGATATAAGCTTTGTAGTGAAATAGCATAGATTTGAATTATTTTTCCCACTTACTATTCTGATTTAGAGCTTCCATGACACAGTAGTGACAGGGTAGGGGAAGGCTCATATTGCTGCTGAAAATATATAAATAACTAGATAACTGCATATTCCATATATATATATATAGTTCACCAGTGAGGATTTGATTATAGAAATAGAATTATGATATAAAACAGAGAGTTGACGACAGAGATTAGACCTTACAAAGGGCTGGCTTTATATATCTTTTTTAAAAATTGATGAGAGGGAGAGAGAGATTATTATGAGAGAGGGAAAAAACACTAATATGAGAGAGAGAGAAACTTTACTGTGACAGAGAAACATCAGTTGGTTGCCTCTCACACTTACTCAGGGATCAAACCTGCAACCTTAGTATATGCCCTACAGGAAATTGAACTCCCCACCTTTTGCTGTATGGGACAGTGCTCTAACCAAATGAACACTCCAACCAACAGGCCAGGGCTGGATTTACATATCTTTTCACAGATTATACATAGTCATTGTTCTTCATCATGTGGTGGGGCCGAGGTCAGTAGAGCAAATGGCTATGAAGGAAAGATGAATGTAAAGCTGGGAGGAGAAAAGGGCAAATGGGACATTCAAGGAGGAATCTGTGTCAGTCTCTCATTGCCTACAAGCCCCCATCCTCAGATTTCAGGTAACCGGCAGGATAAGCTTTTATCACAGAGATAAGCCCCTGTACCAGGATCCAAAGAAAATGAAGGAATACATCCAGAATGACAAGGAGAAGCTCAGATCCTGGCTACTGCTGCCCCAGAGTTGCATGCTCTGGCCTAGGACTTGGAAATGCTAAAGGAACAAATCCATTGGGACCTGCAAGAGCTGTAACACACGATGCTGAACCCCAGAACAACCAAGTGAGTAGGCAGATCAGTGACAATGTGCATGAGCTGTAACAGCACACAGTACCCTGCACCAAACTTCCAAGCATAAAAAGATTGTGGTCATCCTTCATATTTCAAATGATGCACAGACTATCTGTTGTGGACCATCCTACCCTGGAGCTATGTAGCAAAGATTATTTCTGGAAAACTAGTTGACACATTTCAAGCCCACCCTATTTCTATATACACATTAAAAACCCACTTAACTTAAAAAATGTTGAGTTTATTTGAGCTAAACTTAGGACATGTCAAAAAGCAAGATCTCAAATGTTTCAGAGAGTGACACATTTTTAGTTTCTTTTATACATTTGGAGGGACTGTGAGAAAGATTACATGAAGGTGGGAGAAAGCGAGGTAGAGGATAGTCAACAAGATGGTTTGGTTACTCCTCAGAGTTTTCTAAAAACGAGGTTTACGCTGGCATTTCAAAGGTGTGTTAACTAGATGCACAAAAACAATGGACAAGGCTTGCCTAAGACAAAGATAAACTTTCTTACAGGTTTGAGGTGTGACTATCCACCATGACCTGCCCAGTTAGGCATTTATGATCTGATCATGCTGTGAGGTTACTTTCAGTAAGATTTACTATGGAGCCTCTTTTTCATCCCCATCCCTGGATCTTTACACCATCTTCTTTCTACACCTCTCTGTGTCTCAATCTTCTTATAACACCACTCATATTATATTAGAGATCACTTTAATGATCTCCTTTTAATTTGATTACTTCTGTAAAGACTATATATCCAAATAAGGTAACATTCTGAAGTACTAGAGTTTCAGCATAGGAATTGGGAAGGGGCACACAGTTCAACCCATAACATTCATTTTTGTCTTTTAGTTTCTGTTAGAATATAATGCATTTATTAAATAAATGTGGTAGTCTCTAAAAAATTTTATCAGGCACCTTGAGAACCTAATGAAAGCAGTAGACCTTCCCCCCGGAAAACACATATATGTATGAAATTTATGATTATTCCAGAAAATTCTTAGCTACACAAAGGGCATTATTGTATCATTTCACTTTACACTATTATTATTACTTAAGAAATAACAATTTTATATATAACTTTTAGCACTCTGTTGTATGAATAAAATACAAGCAATTCATTGATATGTAGTTGTTATTAACAGTTGGCTGTGAAAGGGTTGCTTTGTGAAACTTCAGTCAATTTCTTCATTTCTATTGGTTTTATGGTACTGTCATCAGTTCATTCAGGACTGATTACGAGAAAGATATCTATAAAGAAACAAATTTTTATTTGTTTTGAGCATAACTATAATGCATTCATTTGCATACAAACAATGGCAATCAAACTTTATTTCTGCCTAATTATTTGTAGCACATACTCTTTTAATGAACTATGATTTTTTAATTTATTTATTTTTTAATTTTTCAATTATAGTTTTCTTTCCATATTATTTTATATTGGTTTCAGGTGTACAGCATAGTAATTAGAGAATCATATACTTTACAATGTGCTCCCCCAGATAGTTCTAGTAATGATGTGGCACCATACATGGTTGTTGCAATATTATTGACCCTATTTCCTGTGCTATACTTTACACCCTTGTGAATTATTCTGTAAGTAATCATTTGTACTTAATCCTTCCATCTCTTTTATCTAGTCCCCATTCCCGCTGTCTTCTGGCAATCAACAGTCAGGTCTCTGTTTCTATGAGTCTAAAATATCCTTAACTTCTTAATAAACACAACAGTCAAATCACACTTCCAGATAACATTGATACAACTGTCTGTGGCACACCCAAATATAAGGTAACTTTACCCTCAAAAGAACATTCAAAACTCCTTTTTACATCTTTGGTGATGTTTATTAACCCAGACTCTCAAGGGTTTGCCACACAGCTGAGTTTTTAAAAGGTTATTTCATGGCTGAAAATGAAACTGGGTCATCAAAACTACAAGATGAGTTTGGAGTATCTTGTAGTATGAAAACAAGAGAAAGTGCTAAAAATACAAAAGGATGAGGGTATGTCTAAAGGACAAGGAACTAGCATGAAAGGGGTCCCAATGGCCAGAACCATAATTATTTAAACAACAAAATGAAAAACATAGTGCTAGGTTATAACCCACAGTATAACATCAATATACATGGGTTCATACTGTTACAAATAATATATGTAAATATTCTCTCACCCAGAAGGTGAATATTATCTCCCTAAACCCCTTTAGGGTGGGCTAGATACAAGCTAGAATATAGGAAAGGAAAAATAGTAAGTTTACAGTAGGGAAATCTGGAAAGCACTACCTTAATGAAATGATCAAGTTTAACATCACCACTGATATCATGTGTCCCTGTAGCAAGAGCACTTTTTACTAAAATCCATAAAACTTCACTCTGGTCTTGACACAAACATCAGACAAACACAAATTGAGAAAAATTCTACAAAGTAAGTGACCAGTACTCTTCATGAGTACCTAAGTTATGAAACTTAGGAAAATTGAAACAATGTCACAGACTAGAGAAGGTTAAGGAGACAAGACAACTAATTGCAGTATCCTGGAAAAGGAAAAACTAATGATAAGTCTGGAGTTTAGTTCATTGTAATGTACCCAAATTAGTGTTGCTGTTTTTTTAAATGTACCCAAGTAATGTAACACAACATTACTGAATGTTATGTTTACTAAACCAAAACTGGGTGAAGCACATATGCGAACTCTCTGTACTATTTTTGCAATTTTTCTATAAATCTAAGATGTTCCCAATAAAAGGCTTAATTTTAAAAAAAGTATCCATGCTGTGGTTCTGTCAGGCTGCTAATTCACAGTGATAGGAAGCATGGTAAAGACCAGTGAAACACACAAGCGGGAGCCCATTGCCACAGTTTGTTTGCAATAAAATGAATTCTCTGGTGAGAAGTAACACTGTGTTGCATACCATGATTGTGAGTAAGACATCGAGGGATCCGTAGGTTGTGGTTTGGACAGAAGCACTGAGTGCAAAGAAGGCAAATCCATAGCACATAAGGATCTATTTCGTGAGGATGGAAGTGTTCATTTGTAATTAGTCTGACGCCAGGTTACACCACAATTGTGCCGCATTGGGAAGTAATTGTTGGTCTGTGCTGTTGACAGTTTGGACAATCAGCAGTTGTTCTAAGCATATAAACCTGAATGACTAGAAGTCCATGTTGTTGAACCCATGCACATACTCTATTCCTATTGCCCTGACAACTTTATTCATTTATTTATTGAGCATAGACATGGTTGACTGGGAAAGAAGCTTACTGATACCTACAGAATGGGTTATCCTACAGATATTATTCACATAAGACATATCTGCATACTCTGTGCCCTTAGGAGAGTTCTATCCACATACTCCTTCCCCAATTTTCTAATTATGTTCCTTCTGCATACCTGATCATTCAGTCAAAGCATTAGCCACCACATATAAGTCAGTGAAGTTCTGATCATCTCGTCTTCCATGGAAAATAAACAACTTGTACTACTTGATATTCTACCCACTGAGAAGATTTTGCTTCACCAGAGCTACCTCAGTGCCATCTGTAGTGCTTTAGCTGTCCACTTTTATATGTTACCAATAAATCATTCAGAGCCATTCCTCCCCATGAATCTATAAAGGCAGTTGGGTGGAAATAGGCACTGTGGCAGGAATATAAATCATTGGTTACTGGGCAACATGGTCAGGTATCTTGTGCCTTCAACTTTTGCTTGAACCAAATTCATATATAAACACCCATTTGATGATGCAGTCCTTATGGCCTGCATCATCAAATGGGTGTTTATATATGAATTTGTGGTGTGTTGTATTAGACTAAATACAGTTCATGATGGTCATCTCAGATGGCATGTTAACATGGGGGTCCAAAATCAAGAATCCACTATTACACTTTATTGAACAATATTAATGAAGACCTAAATGAAGGAAATGATATATATTGAACATGGAAAGGAAGACTAAGTTTATAAGATGACAATTATATGGTCTCTGCCTATAAGTGAACATACAAAAACTCATTATAAAATATAATAAGTAAATTTATTGGTAGATGTGCATCTTTATATTTATGATTTTACTACAGACAACTTTTAAAATACATTTTTATATTTTATTTTACATTTTATATAAATGTCAAAATAAAAAATAAATTGTTTTCAAATGATGTGGGTTAAAATTTTTTAAAAGATGACAACTACCTCACATCAATCTAAAAATTCAATGTAAATATAACATTAACTATTACAAAGTTTTGTTTGTTTTGAACATGGCAAAACTGATTTATAATTTATATGAAAAAATTAAAAACTAAGAAAAAGTTGTATAATTTTGAAGATATATCCATTACAGGACTTGTACTACTAGGTATCAAGATTAATGTAAAGTTATATTAATGAAGATAATGTGCTATTGTGAAGAACCTATAAATATTAAGGCAATAGAATAGAGATTCCAAAACTATAACTGGAAATAGATATTTCAATAGTTTATGAAATATACACTATTGCCTTGTAGATGCATAGTTGATTCTGCATAAATTAATCATTTATATGGAAATATTAAATTGTACTCCTACTGTGAATCATGACTTAAATTATTACCAAATATATTAAAGTTCTTATGTAAAAAGCAAAATGCTAACATGTTTAAAAGAAAACATCTGGTAACTACATAAGAATGCTTTTTTAACAACATATAAAAGTAAAAATGCTTAAGGGGATCCTATAAAATAAAGAGGTAATATGCAAAATAACCCTCATGCCCTCACAAGATGGCTGCTTATAACCAGGCCAGCAGGGGGAGGGTTTGTGAAGGGCAACCAAAAAACTGAACAGCAGGCTGTGTGGGGTGACCAGGCCAGCAGGGGGGGCACTAAGAGGCAACCAGGCCTGCGGGGGGGAGCAGTTACGGGAGACCAGGCTGGCACGGGGAGTGCAGGGGGACAGCCAGGCCAGCAGGGGGTCAG
>NW_005369181.1:794697-795379 GCF_000412655.1 Myotis brandtii
CCCACAAGGGGTCCCAGATTGGAGAGGGTGCAGGCTGGGCTGAGGAGATCCCCCCCCCCACCCATGCATGAATTTCATGCACCAGGCCTATAGTTAGTATCTATAATCTCATGAACTTAGAACTCCTGTTCTTGACTGAGAACCAAGATGGCGGCATAGATTAAACACATGTACTTGCTGCTTCTCACATCCACATCAAAATTACAACTAAAAGACAGAACAACTATCATCCAGAACCACAGGAAAGCTGGCTGAGTGGAAGTACTACAACCAGAGAGGTAAAGAAGAAAGTGCATTGAGACTGGAAGGTGGTGCGGAGGTGTGGAACTAGCTGGCACCTGGGTGCGCTGCTTTTTTAATTTGGAGGGAGATACAAGCTCCCACTTGCTTTGAACTCCAGTTTTGGGTGAGACTCTGGGTGACCCAGACACATAAGGGGAGAAACTAGACTGTCTGGCATCGGGGCAAGAACGTGAGGGTGGCTTTCTTTCAGACAGAGGTGCTCACAGCAGTCATTGTTCCTGCGCTGGGACCTCTCTGATGCAGGGCTGACTGGCAGCCATTTCTGTTTGCTCCACCCTGGTGATTCCCTGACACCCCGCCCCACCCAATTTACAACCCCACCAACGCTGCTTTTGCATATGAATGGTCTGTTCTTTCTCAGCCTAAAACCTGTCAATTC
>NW_005369181.1:795520-795896 GCF_000412655.1 Myotis brandtii
TGAGCGCCAAAGCCCCACTGAAGCAAGTCCTGCCCCATAAGGGTGTCTCCTGCACAGCAGCTCTTCCATTGTAGACACAGCTGGTCCTCACAGCCAATTGGCCTGGAGGTCAATTCCTCCCAGTGATACCAACAGCAATCACGGCTTAACTACAACAAGACTATGCACACAGCCCACAAAGTGGGTCACCAAGAGCATCCACCCCAGGTAATTGGGGAGGCAGAGCCAGTGGGCCCTATAGGACACCTACCACACAAGGCCACTCTATCAACTCAAGGAGACTTAGCAGCTACCCAGTACATAGAAACAAACACAGGGAAGCAGCCAAAATGTGGAGACAAAGAAACATGTCACAAATGAAAGAAATGGAAGAAAG
>NW_005369181.1:796312-806115 GCF_000412655.1 Myotis brandtii
TGAAAGAAATAGACTTACAAGTCCAGGAAGTACAGAGAACCCCAAACAAGAGAAATCCAAAGAGGACCACACCAAGACACATCATAATTAAAATGCCAAGGGCAAAACCAAAGAGACAATCTTAAAAGCAGCAAGAGAAAAGCAGTTAGTTACCTACAAGGGAGTTCCCATATGAATGTCAGCTGATTTCTCATAGAAACTATGCAATCCAGAAGGGAGTGGCAAGAAATATTCAAAATGATGAATAGCAAGAACCTACAACCAAGATTACTCTATCCAGCAAAGCTATCATTTAGAATTGAAAGTCAGATAAAGAGCTTCACAGACAAGAAAAAGCTAAAGGAGTTCATCACCCCCAAACCAGTATTATATGAAATGCTGAAGGGTATTCTTTAAGAAGAGGAAGAAGAAGAAAAAGGTAAAGATAAAAAATTATGAACAGCAAAATGTCAATAAATACATATCTATCAACAAGTGAATCTAAAAATCAAATGAGTAAAAAATCTTATGAACAGAATAAGTTGGTGAATGTAATAGAATCAGGGGCATGGAAAGGGAGCGGACTGAATTCTCGGGGGGAAGGACCTGTGGGGGTGTGGGAAGAGTTTGTACAAAGATCTTACACTTATGGACAAGGACAGTGTCGGGGAGAGGGCTTAGGATGGGGTGAGAACCGGGTGAAGGGAAGCTATGGGGGGAAAAAAGAGGAACATCTGTAATAATCTGAAAAATAAAGATTTAAATAAATAAATAAATAATAAAAATAGCATTCCACTACTTGGGAAAAAAAAACACAACAAATATCTATTCTTCTGGACAATAATGAAGTGAGACAAAAAGACACCAACTGACAGAGTATATGCACCATGCATAAATCTTGATTAATGCAATATGCTACTTTAATTGGTATTATTCATTGAGCTGAGTTTTGACTACTTATATGTTCATTATTATGGGGTTTGTTTTTTGCACATTTATGCAACACAAATATTTCTAAAACATATTGAATACATTAAAGCAATATATTGACTCAATTTATGACAGTGTTTTCTTTTCCATTTTTCCAAATGTTTTATCATAAATGGTAATTGATTGTATCAAAGTTATTTTGCTACTATTAAGAAAGTTATCAGATTTTCTTAGATCTGTCTTAAAGATGTGAAATATTATATCAATACATTGCCTAATTTTATACCTATGACTTCCTGAAATAATTTATTTACTAGTATAGTAGAAAATTAATTTTTAATGCATGGCTGACTATGACTTCAGTTTTTTATTTCAGTAAGGGTGTCTATAATAGGCAGTATTCAACAAAGTATTTTCTACATCTTAATTTTTCTAGCATCAGAGAAATCCTGTTTATAAAATATATTTAGAAGTTTTTTTTCAATTTTTTGTAATTTAGAAAAGAACACAGCATGGAATATCTAAGAACCTTGTAATCTGAAATAATACTCTATTATTCTCTCGTTATTGTTTTCTCTTCCTAAAATTCAATTTAGAAATAAATATTATCTTCTCAGGGATCCATTTTATGCTATACAATTTTGAGTGATATGTATGATCTAGTTTGTAAACTATTTGTGATGCTTCATTTTGGCCCAGTGATATTGATTTCATACTCTGGCCTCTAGATTTGTTAGACAATAAACTTATTTTGTTTTAAACCACCAATTTTGTAGTAATTTGTTATGGCAGTCATAGGACACTAACACATCATTACAATTATTACCATTTCAGGTTACAGGAAATATTCCATTTAAAATGTATCTCTCTGATAGGGAAACATTTGGTATAATAATGAATATACCACCTATAATTCTACATTATAATAGAAATTTTTAAGAACAAAAATATTTTTTAACTAAAGTATCCTATATAATAAAAGGGTAATATGCAAATCAACCTAACTGCAGAACAACCAGTCGCTATGACATGCACTGACCACCAGGGGGCAGACACTCAATGCAGGAGCTGCCTCTTGGTGGTCATTGCACTCCCACAGGGGGATCACCGCTCAGCTACAAGCTGGCCCGCCTCTGCGGCTGTGCTAGGAATGTCTGACTGATGGGTTAGGCCTGCTCCCCAAGGGCTCACAGACTGCAAAGGGCTCGCAGACTGCAAAAAGGTTCAGGCCGAGCTGAGGGACCCCTCTGAGTGCACCAATGTCATGCACCAGGCCTCTAGTATTAAATAGCAGTGATATTATTTCATTTTCTGTGTTACACATGTGGAATTTGGGAAGACTGGTTATGTTCAGTTTCTAGGCCATATTTAACAGCAATAACAGAAATTCAAACACCCTAAATTCATCAAGGAAATCTTACCTGATTAACTCAGATACAGTCTCATAATTCTTCTTGACATGGCATTATCAAATGGTAAGAGGCAGTACAGGTATAAAACCAATGTACTATATTAAGCAAAAATTGTGAAATGGGAAAATAGAACAAAATAAAGTTGCTATATTTTTCTGACTAGAATTTTTATTTCAACTGTTTTCACTTCACTACCCTTATATGCTTACTTGTATGTATCTCTAAATCATTGAGATTACAACCATAAAAAATTTCTAGGAAATACGCACCAATATATTGTTTTGCTGAATATTTGGGATTATCCTTCTGATTTTTCATAAATTACATTATTGGCTGAACATGCATTTCTGAAGAAATGATGCTTTCCTCTGAAATTAAGATATTGTATTATTTCTAATGTGCAGAATTTCAGGAAGATAGTTGTTCAGGCTGAATTTTATTTCTTTATATGAACTATATTTGCTTTTAGAGAATATTCTCCTATTGATTATAATATATATTGTCTTAATTTTTTGAGATGTTTAGAAAATAAACCAAATGCTCTCTGTATCCCATAGATATATAAACACTGTGAGCCCTAAATCTATAGTAGTTGTACAATATTAAATACTGAATTTTTGTTTGTCTTATCAAAAACTCATAAGCACATACAACAGTATGGTGGTTACCAAAGGAAAATTGGGATGGAAGAGGTAGTAAATGGTTAAGGGGGTCAAATATATGGTTACAGAATGAGAATTGACCTTGGATGGTAAACACAAAATGCAATATACAGAAAGTATATTTTAAAATTGTACACCTGAAACCTATATAATGTCATTAACCAATGCTAGCCTAATAAATTTAATTAAAAGTAAATAAAATAAATGAATAAATGAACTAAAAAAACTAAATACTGAAAAACTAAGAAAGACTTTTAGGTAAAATCTGATACATTTTGCTCAATTTGGTTACAACATAATATAGTGATTAAGAGTATGGATTCTGGAGGTAGCATCTCTCTATTTATGTCACTCTTCTGCCACTTATTAATTATGTCTCAATTTTTTCAATATTTATGGTGATAGTTGATACATGTAAAGAACTTATAATATGGCCTGAAAACATAATAAGTATTTGGTAACTTTTATTGGTCTTTTATTATACCAACCTTGAAATTCTAGGAAAAATGTTTTAATGTCCCAAATGGCCCCTTGTATTTGTCACTGCACTACAGAGCTAAGGCATGATGTGGCTGCTTCCAAGAGTTTGAGGGGCAGGAAGGGACTGACACAGCAAGTCTACTTGGGCATGGTTTATTATCCTTTATCTAAATAATTTGATTTGTTAATATTTTAAAGACAATTATGCTGATGATCAAGGGAATTATTGGTCTGCAATTTTATTTTGTAATGATTTGTTAGATTTTCCTGTTAAGGTTATGCTAGCTTTATAATAGAGGAGGAAAATATTCCCTCCTTTCCTACTTGCAGAAAAAAAAAATGATGTAAGATTAATGCCATTTCTTACTTGAATGTTTAATAGAATTAATTAGTGGAAGCCTCTGGGCCTGAATTTTTCTTTTGGACAGGTTTTTAACAATAAATTAAATTTATTTAACAGCTATAAATCTATGCAGGTTTTATTGTCTTACATAATTTTTTGTAAATTATATTTTCAACAAATTTAAACATATTGCCTAGGTTGTTAAATTGTTGGCAGAAAGTTGCTTACAGTATTCTCTGATCATTATTTTAATGTCTGTAGGATCTTTGCTGACAATTTCTTTATTTTATTCCTGCTTTTGCTGATTCATCTTCTCTCTTTTTCACCAGGCTAAGGGGAGAGATTGTCGAGTGTATTGATATTTTTGAAGCACCATGTTTGTTCGTTTTAATTTTCAGTCTTTAATTTATCCATTGGTTCCTGGTATTATCTTTACTATTTCCTCCTTCTACTTGTTTTTGTATTAGCTTTTTTTCCCTCTTTTATTATATCTCAAAGTGGAATCTTATGTCATTGATTTTAGAACATTCCTATCTCTAATTTTCTGTAAGCACTCTTTTACCTGCATCCTAACATATTTTCCTATAATTCTATTCTCATATCAGATCCTTCTTTTATGGTTTTAAAATGAAATTTTATATATATATATAACTTTGCACTTTATGAAATCTGTCACGTCTGTTTTCCTGCCTGCCTTTTATAGGGAACTTATTGTTCTTTTGCCTGATTGACCCTGTCTTGCTCAATTTAGATTCTATTTCCTACAATGTCCCCATAGTGTGGAGTTTCATCTTGCCAAGATATTGAGTTGTTTTAGAGTGTTTATAAGGTTCAAACTGCTCCAGCACTGTAAGTCCAGCATTACTCATAAAAACAATGTTGAGTAACTTTGTCTAGTTTTCATTGGTCTTTTAGACTAGCTAATCATGTTTTCCAGTAACTGGAAATTTCAGCAGAAGCCAAATTTAGTTCCTTGTGCTTCTTCCCATACAGATACTGAGACAATCAAAGCCTTGTAGCTACCAGTGTTTTGTCCCCACTCACATATATTTATGGGTCTGTAGGGATGTTCAGGCACGAAGTTTTGTTAAAGATATAAGGTTCTTTAGTTTTACTATCCTAGTGACTTTGTAATTGAAGATTTTTGGAGATAAAAAGGAGCAATAGCCCGGCTGGTGTGGCTTAGTGTTTCAGTGTCCTCTTATGAACCAGAAGGCCATGGTTCGATTCCTGATCAGGGCACATGCCCGGGTTGCAGGCTCAATCCCCAGTAGGAGGCAGCCAATCAATGATTCTCTCTCATCATTGATGTTTTATCTCTCTCTCCCTCTCCCTCTCCCTTCCTCTCTGAAATCAATATATATATATTGATTGGTTAGGCCTATATATATATACTTAAAAAGGAGGGAAAAAGGAGCAATAACTATCATCATGCAATCACCATCTTCTCCAAACTCTCTCTTCTTGAAACTATTTTTATCACCATTTTATATAAGTGATTTTTATGCATCTATGACTTATTTTATAAATTATGTTTAACCTATAGATATTAAAATAGATATATATTTCAATAAGTGTAGGGCAAAAAAGTATACTTATTCTAATGGGTAGTCATTTTATAACAAATCAATTTCTAACCTTTCCTAGGATATGAGGTATATATTTATTAAATTTATCACATTTCAGCTTCTTTTGAAAGTAAAATATAGATGTCAGACTTAGTAAATGTCTACATTGTGAGTTTGATAGGATTTTTCAGGGATTTTTCTAGGTAAACCATAACATTAATTTGGTAATGAATATACAGCACAAGATAATTTCTGGAACTAATACCCACTCATTTCAATTCAGCAGAAAATCAGTTGGGTGAATAACAATGCAAAATAAATATACTGTGAGAGCATAATGGTTTCCCTATATTGGGTCTTAACTGTCTTTAGGGTTTTACATGTTTTGCTAAATTGAAATTTTATACAATAAGACTAACTCTGATAGCTATATAGCTTTACAATCCATGTTTTTCTGATAACTTCCCTTCTAGAATAGAAAAAAGTGTGAGAAGCTAATTGCTTAAACTCTAAAACATGCTTTTCTTTGAACTCAATGAAGCAAAAAGATAAATAGTGTATTACTAAAGGGAATTTAGCTCTGTTTATGACTGCTTGCAGTGTGAAATTGGTTGTTTGAGATCTCTAAAACCTTGCTTTCTTTTCAAAACATTGTATGCTAGTTCTGAACACAGAGAAAGATGGGAATGTAAAATGAATTTATAAAATGACAATACTTTACTTAATTATTGAATGATTGTTTCATTTTTTGTGTTTTGAATTTTATGAAAAGCATTCATGATGGCTTCTCAAATAAGGATGTACACTAGTGTATTTATATCATGTTGTTTTTGCCATTCTTTCACTTATTATCCACAAGTCATTCTACTAGTATTTAGTAGTTGTTTATTGTAATATAATTTTTGTGTGTTTTTTTTTCTGGGTGGGAGCATTTTTCAAATTAAATTTTCAACTAAGAATTCATAGAATTTCTTTGAAATCAGTATTTGGATTTATCACTGTAGTCTAGCCTCTAAACGTAGTTCTTGACATAGTTTATAAATTAAATATAAATCCATATAGTTTTTATAATTAAAAAACACACAAAACATATTTTACAAATATTACAAATTATATACGTGACTAAAATATATTTAGATGTATTTATTAGACTATAAAACACAAATGATCTTAACTAGAATTCTTATGCACATTTTTCTATGAATTCTAAGGTAGTAATATATATTTGATATACAATGGAAACAGGAAGTCATTAGATTACATCTTTTTAACCATTTGTATATTGGTATTCCATCAATTACAAGATTAACTGTGATTTCCACTAGGCTCAGTTGCACTATTTTGTCATTGTTCTTATTTATTTCAAGCTTATTACTGCAATAAGCCATAGTTCCTTGAAGAAAATAATGTATTACATTCTTTTGTTGTACATTTTTTATGAAAAAAATTTAAATATATAAAATGTTGAAGGATTGACATAAAGATCAACATATATAATGACCATAGGATTTATATTTGCATATACATAGGTTAACACATTTGAAAGTAAGTTTCAGAGCTAATATATATATATGTTTGAATAACTGGTATCTCCTATAAGCAAATTTTCATTAGTCACAACACAATAAAGCTATTGAAATTCTATCCAAAGTGAACAGACTTATTATATCCAGGTAAACATTAATATGAATAATGGATAACTTCTTCCAGAGTTAATACTAACATAAAGATTTATATAATTCACAAGGAGCTAATTTTTGTATGAATCAAGGGAAGAATGATTCTTTTTTTTCAAATTTTTTTGTCTATTTCTGTTACTGATGATGCATTTATTTAGATCATTTCTCAGTACGCCTCTGTTAACTTTTTTCTTTCTTAACAATGGGTTGAATTCTCTTGCTTTGTTTATTTGCTTTTATCATATGCTAGATAGTTTTCTTTAAAAATGTAGAGATTGCAGTAAATATTATTTATTCTCAGGAAAAGTCATGCCCCTATTTCTTTCAGGTAGCTAGTATAAGTAACTGAGTCATTAGATCTAATGCACTTGAGCTGAGTTTGGCTTTTTAATTGCTTTGTTTTGATTCAGCTCACCACTAGCTTCAAATATTATGAAGGCTGCATCAGAACTTACTCCTCCAGTAGAGCACAGATCTGAGCACAGTGAAGATTCTGTTGTTCACTACAGATGTCCGCAACTTATGATGGTTGATTGATGACTTTTCAACTTTACAATGGTGCAAAAAGTGATCTGTAGTCAGTAGAAACTGAACTTCGAAATTTGAATTTTGTTTTTTTCTGGGCTAGTGATATGTGGTACATACTCTCTTGTGATATTGAGCAGTGGCAGTGAGCCACAGCTTCCAGTCAGCCATACAATCTTGAAGGTAAACAACCAATACTCTACAGTGTATGTATTGTGTTAGATGACTTTTCCCACCTGTAGGTTAGTGTGAGTGTTCTGAGTACATTTAACATAGATATATTCAGTAGATTAGGTGTACTAGATGCATATTCAATTTAGAGTAGTTTCAATTTACAATGGGATTATCTGGAAATAACCTTATTATAAATCAAGGAGCATCTGTACATGATCTTCATCCAAGACACCACGGAGAGAAGTCAATAAACACTAACTTTCCTAACTATGGGAGAGCCCCCGCTCTTTGCAATGTGGATTCCAGTTTGGGGGTTACTCTAGTTTTCTTTATTCTATCATCCCATCAAATGCTTTCTATTCCTCAGAAGAATAGAAGGGCACTGCCCACTTTATAACCTTGCCTTAGGCAGTGAGGACCCAAAAATTCTTATAGGGTTGCCTTGAATCTCTTCCTGACAGCAGCTTGTAGCAAGCCATTGCCTTTCCCTTACAGAGGATCTGGTCAGACTCTGAGGGTTTCTCTCTCAGCTCTCCTACCCTGATTCTGGTTTTGGGCCCACTATCTTTGTGCACTTGTTAAAGGTCCATAGGAAAATGTTGCCAGTGGCTGATGGAGCACTCACTGAGGCTCCTACAGATTTTAATCTTTCATGCTGGCCAATTGAGGCCAGTTAAACATGATTAAATTATGATTAGGTTCGGTTCTCCTTAATCCCATCTACAGTATATTCTTCTTTGCCCCACTGTTCCAACAAGAATGAAAGTACAGTGGATCACTTCTCTCTTAGAAATGATAACTTAGATTCTGGAATTTAGTTTATAAGTTTCTTGTATGTTCAGCTATCTGATAGGATTAAATCTGACACTGTTTTGTGGGTTTTTTATTGTCTAAAGTATTACATATGTCTCCATTTTCCCCCATTGACCTCCCACCCCCCAACATATACCTTCATCCCCCTACTATCTGTGTTCTTGGATTATGCCTATATGCATGCATATAAGTCCTTTGGTTGCATACCTTTCTCCCCCTACCCCACCCCCCCTCCTTCCCTCTGAGGTTGGACAGTCTGTTCGATGCTTCTATGTCTCTGGGTCTATTTTTGTTCATTAGCTTATGTTGCTCATTATATTCCACAAATGAGTGAGATCATGTAATATTTATCTTTCTCCGACTGGCTTATTTCGCTTAGCATAATTCTCTCCAGGTCCATTTTTTAATTTATCCAGGTTTGTGTAGTATGTAGGGTGGCAGAAGTAATCTCTTGTAAGCTTCCATACGCTAATTGAAAGTTGTAGTTTAGTAGCTTTGTCTTTAATGAAATAATCTGGAATTTGGACACAAAATTTATGATTAGATCTCATGGACTATAAAATAGCCACAAGGGAGGCTTGGAAAAGATTCTAGCTGAAACTAATCAGTCTTAATACTTTAATAAAGTAAATTGGGAATATGGTCCACAGATAATTAGGAATAATTTGGTTTAAGTCCTTGCTCTCATAAGAATTGTTTACTTGTTTTTTTAACTTTCCAAAAAGACCAAAACTAACACATGATATTGACAGTTGTCTGAGTTGTCTGAACTTTTGCCCAAAAGACACGTAACCAGCAGAATCCCTAAGCTGTACATTATTGCAACTTCATCCGCATTACTCCTACACAAAAGAAGGGTCATTTTTTTTTCTTATTTCTCTCTCAAAGAAGAGCCATATAACTTTTTTTTAAATATATTTTATTGATTTTTTACAGAGAGGAAGGGAGAGAGACATATAACTTTTTATTAAACCTCTATTTTCATGCTGTCTTTTAAAGATGTCCTTCTTACTATGAAAGTTAAGTGATAAGAGATGTCAAGGGTTGCTTCTAAAAGAAAGGCTGGCTCTTTTTTTTTTCTTTCTTTTTTTTCAACTTTTTTATTGATTAAGGTATTACATATGTGTCCTTATCCCCACATTACCTCCCATCCCCCCCACTCATGCCCTCACCCTCCTGTTGTCTGTGTCCATTAGTTAGGCCTATATGCTTGCATATAAGTCCTTTGGTTGATCTCT
>NW_005369181.1:806130-814793 GCF_000412655.1 Myotis brandtii
GGGATGCCCACTCTCACCACTCCTGTTCGACATAGTACTGGAAGTACTAGCCATTGCAATCAGACAAGAAGAAGAAATAAAAGGCATCCAAATTGGAAAAGAAGTAAAACTGTCCTTATTCGCAGATGACATTATACTGTATACAGAAAACCCTAAAAACTTCATCAAAAATTATTAGACTTAATGAATTCGGCAATGTAGCAGGATACAAAATTAATGCCAAGAAATCTATGGCATTTCTATACACCAATAGTGAACTTACAGAAAGACAGACTAAAAAAGCAATACCATTTACCATCGCACTAAAAAAATTAAGATACCTAAGAATAAACTTACCTAAGGTGATAAAAGACCTATATGCAGAAAACTACAGGACACTGAAAAAAGAGATAGAGGAAGACATAAACAGATGGAAGAACATACCATGTTCATGGATTGGTAGAATCAACATCATTAAAATGTCCATACTACCCAAAGCAATCTATAGATTCAATGCACTCCCATTAAAATACCAACGGCATATTTCACAGACCTAGAACAAACTTTCCAAAAATTCATCTGGAATAAAAGAAGCCCCCGAATAGCTGCAGCAATCCTGAGAAAGAAGAACAAAGTAGGTGGGATCTCAATACCAGATATCAAGCTGTATTTTTTTTCTTTTTACTTCCTTTCTTTCCAAGGCACTTTAAAGAATTACATATATACTAGTTTTCTATGACTGCCATAATAAAATACCACAGACTGGGTGGCTTAAACAACAAAAATTTATTTCTGGAGGCTAAAAGTCCAAGATCAAGGTGCCAGCAGAGTTAGTTTCCTCTGAGGCCTCTCCCCTGGGCTTACAGAGGGCCACCTTCTTGCTGAGTCTTCACAGCATCATTCTCTGGGCACATGAACCTCCAGTGTCACTTCATGTATCCTAATTTCCTCTTCCTACAAGGACATCAGTCAGATTGAATTTGGGTTTACCCTAGAGATCTCATTTTAACTTAATTACCTCTTTTAAAGGCCTTATCTCCAAACACAATCATAGTCTCAAGTAATGAGGTTACGGTTTCAACAGATGTATTTTGGGGAACACAATTTAGCCATAATAACACGTTAACATAATTTAAAATGTCATCCTTAATGCTAACTTTTTAATGATTAACAATTATAACTAAAGCTAGAGTTAAGTCTAACTTTTTTCTAAACTTTTAGTATTAATCTCAACAAAAGCAGTATTTAAAGAAATGTATTTAGTATTAAGTTGACTTTTATTAAATGTTTGCCGATTATAGTGTACACTTTCTCTATAGTGACTTTCCGGTACTACAAATAAAGAAATTCATTAGACACTGAAGATAAAAATGTAGGCTATTATAAATCAGAAGCCCAATAATTTCTACAGCTTTACATTTTATTTCATTCTCGGCATTCTATAATTCCATGACATGTCAATACATTATCTATAAAACTTAAACAAATAAGTTTTGTAAAAACCTATTCAATTAAAATATTTATTCACTATTACAGATGTTGTAAGACCTGAATATTTACTTTGAATCTTAAAATGGAAGTGTTCTTATAACCAAATTTCCTTAATAAAGAGAGAGCAATCAGGGTAGAAGTTCTTGTGAATTTGTCTTAGCTTAGGCCTTAAGCAAAATAGGAAAAGTTGTTATAGAAATACACTAATTAAATCAGCAGTAGCCATAAGTAAAAAAAAAAAAAAAAAAAGAGTAATGTCAACAGAGGAAGTAGTTATTTTATGAATGTCAGCTAGATATTTTTAAAAACATACTATCTTTATATTTTATTTCCCTAGATATTATAATACATGAAAGAGATTGAAAGGTGGGTTTTCTTTCATTAAGTTAAGGTTTTTTAATAAAGCACAAAATATTGGTGCCTCATTTTTTTTTCATGGAAATTATATATAATTATTTTATTCATTTTTTATTTAGGTATAATTTACATATAGCATTATATTTGCTTCGGATGGCAATCTGATTCAATATTTGTATATATTGCAAAATGGCCACTACAATAAGTCTAATTAATATCCATCACCATACATAGTTACAATTTTTATCTAGTAATGAGAGCTTTTAAGATTTAATAATGCCTCTTTTACTTATATAACTTGTATTTATTTCATATTTATATATCATATTTTGTTTTCATAAACATGAGAAAGTGAAGAGAATAGGTATCATTCATATTTAAAAACTGTATAAACTAAAATTCAGGACAAGATCTCAAAAAACACACTGGGATAGTTTAAATGGGAGAGCAAGAATTTGGAATTCGGATGAAGAACAATGTTTTTTATCAAGGTGTCACTTTGTCTAAACAAATCTAAGAGATGCACACTTATATTACAGCTAATCTGATCAAGAAGCATTGAAAGGTGCATATAGTATCTAAAATTGCATATATGATAAACTGAAAATATAGTAGAATATACATCAGTCTTCACATTTGTATAATATACTTTAACAGGAGATATTATATCTATAATGAAAGTTCATGTAAATTTTAATATTATATATTAAGTTGGTAATTAAAATGCATATATAACTCAAAATTTAAGTCTACCTTCATGAGTATGACATATTTATAAAATAATAAGCTACTATTTATTAATTGTAATCCCAACACATCATTTTATGCCTAATTATTATCATCTCTTTATTAACTGTCTAAATTCTGTTTGATTAAAAAATTACTGTATATGATTCACCCATAGAACTCTGTTTCTTGTTTCCCATGTAATAGATATTTGCTAGTTTATTATTTATATATGAAAAATCTATGTCAAACAGCTCTATTTTTATTTTATAAATTATTTTTCACTTGCCCTAACCAGTTTGGCTCAGTGGCTAGAGCACTGGCCTGCGGACTAAGGGGTCCCGGGTTCGATTCCGGTCAAGGGCATGTACCTTGGTTGCTGGCACATCCCCAGTGGGAGGCGTGCAGGAGGCGGCTGATCGATGTTTCTCTCTCATCGATGTTTCTAACTCTCTATCCCTCTCCCTTCCTCTCTGTAAAAAATCAATAAAATATATTTTTAAAAAAATTATTTTTCACTTTATGTGGAAGTGAGCTTATCAAAATAAATATATGAATATTGGAGAACATATATAATAATACATACTTTTAGGTATAGAAATGGGACAAGTATAGTCCCATTTATGCAAGTCATCAATTTGAATACATTTCCAATGGCAATAATTCATTATATTGGCATTCAGAAAGAGCCATTCAAATGTCAACTTTTCTTAAATTCATAAACTGAATAGCTCCTAAGAGATATGACAGAAGTGGGTAAAAGAAAAAAACAAAATCAAACAGGTATACAAAAAAACAGTCAGTCAGGTAGCCTACAATTATTATTTGGGGAAAAATCTAGGTCACTGAATAAGTATCTTTTCGTTAGGGATACTGAGCAGTATTTAGATTTACCAGTGGTTGCCATAAATGACAATGCTAAGAAATATATTACCAGAAGATTATATTAATTTTCAATAATAGATTTGGACTAATATGTTAAGCACATTTTGATTAAGATGTAGATTACAGAAAAACGACTTAAATGGGCTGTCTTGAATAAAGGTGTCAAACCTAATAAACATTCAAAATAACAACTATAAAAAAAGAAAGCAAACTAATTATAGAGTCAAGTATAAATCTATTTATTATGTTGACTCGTTAGAGAGAAGCATTTATTTAAGAGCAAAACAGATATGGATGTGGAAACTCAGCAACCCTAGTGGGGCCTCAAGGTTCATTCATTACTGCACTGGCAGTGATTCGGAGGCATGGTTTATTTTACCAAAGCAGTTTTCTTGTTAAATAGTGACTTCTTTATTCCTTTTTAATGGCAATTTAAAACACTAGGATTCAATCTCCTTCCACTAAATAATAAAGTAAATTAACCAGTCATTTAACTAATAAATGTAAGATATGGAGATTCTTTGACACACAATCCAAACTTGTGGAGTTTCAATGTCTGTAGAAATGAAAGATAAATTTTGGTTTTTTAAATATATTTTTATTGACTTCAGAGAGGAAGGGAGAGGGAGAGAGAGATAGAAACATCAATTATGGGGAAGCATGAGACGTGGTTGGAAAGTTTGTAAGGAGGACATTACGAGAAAAGGGAAGTGTGCGGAAGGCTGCCTGCCCTGTTTTTCAGAATTCCAACTTAGGGGAGTGCTGAAGGCAGTACCCCTAATTATTCCTTGACCTTTCCAAACAAGTCTGTGCACGAGCAGACCCTTTAGGTGTTTACTGGAATCCTTATGCTTAATCTTTTGGGTGTCCTTGCTTTAAGGACATTACAAAAACATGTGTCCTCCCAATATTACTTACCCTGCTGATTGTATCTAAAAGATAAACTTTATCTTAAACTGCTGCTACAATAAAAGCCTAATGAGGCAGGCAATCGAGGCTGTCTGGTTCCTTTAGCCAGGCAGTCCTTTAGCCTCTCCTTCACAGAAAATGTTGTGTTGGAGTAACTCATTTATCCGTCACTCAGGGGCTGCTGGTCAGTCCCAGCAATCAATGATGAGAAAGAATCATCCATAGGCTGCCTCCTATAAGCCCCCACACTGGGAATTTAGCCCACAACCTGGGCATGTACCCTGACCAGGAATCTAATCATAACCTCCTGGTTCATAGTTCAAAGCTCAATCCCTGAGCCACACTGGCTGGGCACGTTTTTTATTTTAAAAGATCAAGAAGCCCAAACATGTCTGGTGGAAGTTCAGGGGATACATGGGAAGGAAGAGTTGGGTTTAACTTAACTAATCAAATGAATACATTCATACATGTTACTGTACTATGACACTGAGTAACACAGTTTAACTTGAAATCAGAATTAAGAAAAGAAAAATAGAACCAAGTTGGATTTTGAATCTGAACTATATACCTTGTTCATTTTTCCCTTTAAAAGAGGAAAAATAAAAACTTATTTTGCCCTAAAGAAACCATTAAATTGAAAAAAAAAAAAAGTCACTCATTGAGGAAGAGTAATTTTCCCTCAACAGACGACTGTGCTCTGCCCACTCCAGGGGGAAGAGGAGGGAATGGGGGCAGGGGGAAAAGAGAGAGAGAGAATGAGAAATATATTTATTTTAAGGTGCCTCATGTAATTGTGGAGGCTGTCAAATCACAATGTACAGGATTGATTATCAAGCTGGAGACAAAAAAAAAAGAGCCAATGCTTCATTTCTTTTTATTAGTATTATTAGAGGCCCGGTGCACAAAATTTGTGCACTTAGGGGGGTGGGGGTCCCTCAGCCCGGCCTCACCCTCTTGCAGTCCGGGAGCCCTAGGGGAATGTGCACATCGTAGCAACTGGTTGACTGGTCAACTGTCTGCATCCTGGTGGTCAGTACAAGTCATAGTGAGCGGTTGAGCGGCCTTAGTATATCATTAACATATTATGCTTTGATTGATTGAATGGATGACCAGATGACCAGACACTTAGCATATTAGGCTTTATTATATAAGATTATCACTTACTGTTGATACTAATACAGATGTTTGATTGAGATCCACCCACATTATGGAGTGTAATCTATTACTCAAAGTCCACAGGTTCAAATGTTACTCTCATAAAAAAAAAACACCTTACAGAAATATCCAGAAACATATTTAATCAAGTACCTGGACAGAGTTCCCCAGCCAAGTTGACAGGTAAAATAACCATCACACTTACCTTATTCACACTTATCTTTCAGAATCATAGCTAGTTATATGCATATAGGAATTTGATCTATTATTTAGCAGATTAGGATATAATTAAAAATTACTCTTCTAAGAAAATACATTTTAACTCAAGCCCCCAAGGATGTAAAAGTAGAAAGCTAAAAGTAGTGCCCAGGTATTTGCAGTCCTATGTTCACAACAGGAAGGGAAGGTGCATCAGGACAACCCTGGATATTTCCTTTTTCATTGGGTCACACTTTGACTTCCATTTGTCTTCACTCTATTGTGCAAGATAAACTGGGAAGATAAAGTAATGTGCCTCCATTTATACACAAACTTCTTAAAGATTTATTTTGTTTTCTCTACATCTTAATGATCTTTCCACAATGTATTATTTTTCCCTTAAACTCTCATGTTGATTTCCATTAAACCACATACATTTTTTTTCTTCTTCCTTTCTAATTTTTTATTAAAATTTTCTAAAGTTTATATTATTGTAAATGTCCCCATCCCCTCTGCTTTGCCCACCTCCATGCACCCTGACTCCCCTATTATGGCCTTCTCCACATTACTGTCCATGTTCATGGGGTATTCATATGTTCTTTAGCTAATCCCTTCACCTTCTTTATTCAGTCACTTGCCACCTTCCTCTCCTCTGGTACCTGCCAGTCTGTTCTAGGTATCTATGCTCCTGATTACATGTTGTTCATCAGTTTATTTTGTTCATTAGATTATACATATTAGTGATATCATATGGTATTTGTTTTTCTCTGGCTTATTTTGCTTAGCATATTATGTGCTAGTCCTGTATTCTCTAATTTCTAAAGGTTGAAAGGTCTCAGTTCAACAGTGGGCCTCCTCTTCTCACACATCACTTCCTTCACAAGGAATCTAAATCATTGCCATTATTTTAAATTTCATCTACAGCATAACTCTAACATGTATATAGCCAGAATTATCTTTCCATCTGAGCTTCATACCCACAAAGACAATGGCATTCTTGACATTACCGCTTGGTCATCTAATGAGTATCTCAGACTTAACATGTGCACATTTAAAAATGCTTCTCCCCCAGTCTCCCACCTCGTATAGATGCTCCATATACTAGCCAGTGAGGCATTTTCTGGCCCCTTCTCCTCTCCTTCATCCGTCACATACAAAGCAACACCAACATCTTCTGAGTTTCTGTATTAGTTCCCTATTGGTGTGACAACAAATTACCCTAAAATTAATAGTTTAAAACAAAACTAACTTATTCTGTTACAGTTCTGGAGGTGTTAGCAGGTTCCCTCTGAAGACTTCACAGGAGAATTCATTTCCTTGCCTTTTTCAGCTTCAAGAGGCTGCCTATCTTCCTTGGCATGTGGCCCCTTCCTGCATCTTCAAGGAATCCAGTGTAACATTTCAGATCTCTTCTCTCTCTCTCTCTCTCTCTCTCTCTCTCTCTCTCTCTCTCTCTCCTGTTTTTTCATCCTCATTTCTCCTTCCCCATCTCAAAATCCTTAATTTAACTACATCATTTACTGTGTAAACTGTGATGTTCACAGGTTTCAGGAATTTGGATATGAACAGCTCCGAGGGCCATTATTCAGGCTACCACTGTGTCCTCCAAAACATTTCTTTAACCTTCCCTATTCTTTCCTTCTTTCTTACACTTTCCAAGACACCATCCCCTTTTCCCGCAATGACTTCCTGACTGATTTCTGATTACCATTACACACTCTTCCAATTCATTTCCCACATGGTGACCACAATTGATCTCATTAAAGAAAAATATGATCATATTCCCTGCTTAAAGCATTTTAACAGCTTGGAATTGCATTTCAGATAAATTTCATCATCTTTAATGTGGCCTTGCATAATCTGACTCCTGCATAAAATCTCATGCTTCACCTAATGCTCTTGCTCACTTAATCACTACTCAACAGCTACTTGCTTTCCCATTTAGCCAAACTCATTATGTATCTTTGCAGATGCTTTTACTCTGCAATATTTTCCCCTGTTTCTTTATAATGTAATATGGAAGCATAAGGTCTATATTATATATAAAATAACGTAAAATAGCAAGGTATATATTATTGAACTACTAGTAGTACTTTGAAAAGAGCTCCAAATGTTTTCAACACTCTTTCTTTATGCTCATGAATTTCAATGCAAATGTAAATCTTCTAGAGCAGTACTTTGCCATTTTAATAGGTTAGCAGTTCATCTTCACCACCCTCACTTTCCGTGTTGTATGGTGCTAGGAAATACTTTTCCTGGTTCCTTTGCTATCTGCTTTCCAGCTCTATTCAGCCCATGGGAGGTCCTGATGGGTGATTAGAGGACCTGAAGAAGGAAGAAGCTAGGACATCCTCACTCACTGCATCGGGGAGCATATTTGGCTGTGACTGAGTCTTCTCCACGCCTTTGGTTTCTTAGGTTCAGCACCTCTGCCCAGCTTCTGCCATCCAGGTTTCCAACTTCAGCTGTGTGTTCCCAGCTCCTGATCTCTGCTACCACTGCAAGCTCCCTTTGCCCTTCTAGCCATAGGGATGAAGATAGCTTTGTATAAGTCAGAGTTCTCAGGATTGCATACATACATATCTAATGGTGTGTGTGCATAGGGTATATATGATGCATATATACATACATATTGTATATACATGTGTGTATGATATATATATATACAAGAGGCCCGGTGCACAAAAATTTGTGCACTCGGGGCGCGGGGCAGGAGGGTCCCCCAGCCCGGCCTGTGCCCTCTCGCAGTCTGGGACCCCTCGGGAGATAACGACCTGCTGGCTTAGGCCTGCTCCCGGGTGGCAGAGGGCAGGCCCAATCCCTAAGTGCAGCCCCTGGTCAGGCTCAGAGCAGGGCCGATTGGGGAGTTGGGGCGCCGCCCCGTCATGCACAGAGCAGGGCGGATCGGGAGGTTGCAATGCCACCCTCAGTCACGCTCAGGGTAGGGCCGATTGGGGGATTGG
>NW_005369181.1:815785-823938 GCF_000412655.1 Myotis brandtii
GATATATACACACAGAAGGATATACACATATCCTTATGGAGGGTGATAATTCCCAAGATCTTCAGGGTGAATTGGCAAGCTGCAGACCCAGTAGAATTAATGGTGTAGTTACAGTCTGAGCCTGACAACTTGAGAAGCAGGAGAGCTGATGGACTGCAGGCTCAAACCACAGAAAGAGCTGACGTTTCTGTTTGTGTCCAAAGTTAGGAAAAAGCTTATGTCCTAGTTGAAGGCAATTAGGCAGGAAGAAAGAATTATCTCTTATTAAGGGAGAGTCAGCTACCCTTCTCTATTCAGGCCTTCAACTGCTAGCATAAGGCCCACCCATGTTAAGCAGGGCAATCTGCTTTAGTCAATTTAAAAATTTAAATGTAATCTCTTCTAAAAACACTTAGTATCCAGTGGCCCTTCCAATTTGGCACACAAAATTAATCATCACAGTCCTGTTGCTTATTTACTAGTGGCCTCACCATATACTTTTGGTATTTTTTAGTTCTTCTTTCACATGAAATAAAACAAAACAATTACCTGATGTAAGTACATAAACATTATGTTTACCCTACTTCTGAATTATTTTGTCTGTTAGTAAATCAGGTTATATATTTATGAATTAATTGTTCTTTCCCTCACTGTACCTTGATTCTAAAGGAGCACTTTGTGTATTTCAAATTAAAACAATAAAATTTTTGAATATTTCTCCCTCTTTATCAAAGTCTATTCCTCAGTTTATAAATGGCCTTATCAAGATAAATGTTTTATAAATTAATGAGTGAATGCTTAGAAAAATACCATATATTTATATAATAAATTGATAAGTCATACATCACACAGTTGTAATATTATAAGTGTTGTTCTATGATATTATTGCTTTGTTTAAATAAATATCTATAAATAGAATTAAAATATGCTAAAGCTAGCATTCTAAGTTATCTGTTTTGAAATGATTCATATAGTTAAAATTTTTAAAGTTCTATTAATATGTTTTATCAAGAAAAACTACATATAATAAACTGCTACATGTTAACTACATATAGAATCAAGTTAGAAAACAAAATGAAAAATGTGATTGGGTTTGGCTTGGCTAGGAAGCTTCTTATTTCAATGACCAAAACCTTAAATGTTAAACTTGCATCAGGAAGACAGCACTCAGGCTTGAAGTTCAAAAAAGCAATTTTACAAACAAAACTGTGTGAATAGCATGGGATGCAGAAAACAGGTTTGACTAGATGTTATTTATAAACAGTGAATATCTAGAATCCTTATGACAGTGATTAGAAGACCTACCCCTGACTCTAATAGGAAAGCTCCTTGTAAATAAAAATTGTATAGCAAAACTTGGTAATTCATGCCGTAGACAATTTGGCTCAATGAATAAGAGTATTGGCCTGCGGACTGAAGGGTCCCTGGTTTTGATTATGGTCAAGGGCACTAGGGGTTGCAGGCTCAACCCCTAGTAGGGGGCATGCAGGAAACAGCCAATCAATGATCCTCTCTCATCATTGATGTTTCTATCTCTCTCTCTCCTCCCTTCCTCTCTGAAATAAATAAAAATATATTTTAAAAAAACACACCTGGTAATTCATAATGATCACACAAAATAAATTAATTTGGGAATATAATCTCTCAGGCTTAATGTTTTCTAGATTAAATTCTTTATTAGAGATATTTAAGCCCAGATGGGCAGCAAAATAATTGTGATTCTGTAACAAACTTCTTGTATAAAAGGTTTAGACACTCCTCAGATATGAAAGTCTTATGATAGAAATCCAAAGTTAAATCTAAGATTAAATCTATCAATATTTAAAAAGAAATAATTTGCTTCTGTTCAATTACAATATTGAAAATAATTTTAATATATTTTGGTAATTTAGATAATTTTAGAGACTCCAGGCAAAATTTTTATAAAATACTAGAGACCCGGTGCATGAAATTTGTGCATGGGGTAGGAGGGATCCCTCAGCCTGGCCTGTGCACTCACTCAATCCAGGACCCCTTGGGGGATGTCCAACTTACAGTTTAGGCTTGATTGGGCCTAAACTGGCAGTCAGACATCCCTCTCACAATCCAGGACTGCTGGCTTCTAACCACTCACCTGCCTGCTCGCTCCTAACCACTGGCCTGCCTGCCTGATTGCCCCTAATCACTCTGCCTGCCTGCCTGATCACCCCTAACCACTCTGCCTGCCTGCCTGATTGCCCTTAACCGCTCACCTGCCTGCCTGCTCAGTATGCTTCATAGCGACCAGTCATTCCACAGTTCAGTCGATTTGCATGTTACCCTTTTATTATATAGGATTTTATGAAAGACTAACATGTCATTGAAACATCTATTTTTCTGACAGTTGAATGAAATGATTTGATAATAGGAAATCTGATGATTAATTAAATATATTAATATTAATAAATATTTACATTTCTTGAGTAATAAGTTTTTAAACTTTCTTATTGGTTGGAGGATATTAAATATATAATATTAATAAATATTTACATTTCTTGAGTAATAAGTTTTTAAACTTTCTTATTGGTTGGAGGATATTTTCCCAAGCACATCATCTGAGGTTTATTTGAATATTTGCCATCATGACTACCTTTCCAGATTCATGTTATTCTTCTTAAAATCAAGTCTTCACAGAGAGCATTCATTGCTCCACAATTACCACATAACAAGTACTCATTTTCAGTGATCTCTACCAGAGGAAATAATTCCTCCCATTCTATATACTCTATTTCTCCTTAACTTTTGCTCAGCCTTTACAATAAGCGGCCTTGGTGAGACATGCAGTAATCAGCCTTCTCTCCATCCTGTCCTTCCCTGCAGGGTACCCACCGCCTGCTGGCTGCACCATGCTCAAATGTGGTGTCTTACTTAACTCAGTGATGGCTGCAACAAAATGTGAAAATTAGTAAAATAGAGTTTTTTTGCACTACCCTGAAGAAATCTGTATCTGGAAGATGAGAAAATAATTACATATATGAACTAATATGAAAGTACTATAAAATAATAGAAAAGTGACTGACAGTGTATGGCCTGCATGCTGTCAAGAAGTACAAAAGGGTACAAAGGGGACAACAATTATTTATTTCTTTTTCTAAAAGGAATAAAGATTCACAGTCACCAAAGGAATAAAATCAGTTCTAAATAAGAAAAAAAAAGTGTGTGTCTATGTGTGTGTGTGTGTGTGTGTGTGTGTGTTTGAGGAGGGATGCATATTCAAATACATGGAGTTAAAACCTAACTGGCAACCAGTTACATAGGTAAGTACCCTTCTCCAGCACCCAAATAGCTAAGTGACATTTAACCAAGAATTCTTTTATTTTTGTAACTAATCTAAAAAATATTATGTAACCATTCACTTTCTGTAAAAATCACTGTTGTGAGTCAACCTTTCATTGGACTGCTGAAAGCCAATTAAAAAGTTATCTGTTGATATATATTATCAATTTGCCTTACAAATATGTTTCAAAATATACAGATGTTTTTGGGTTTGTGATGAAAGAAATAATTGAGTTGGACTTCATTAAAATTAAAAATTCTACTCTGTGAAATACATTGTCAAGAGAATGAGAAGACAAACCACAGAAGGGAGATAATATTTGCAAAAGACATACCTAATAAAATACTATTATCCAAAATATAAAAATAAATATTAAATCAATACTAAGTAAATGAAAACCTCTATTTAAAAAATGGTCAAAAGATCTGAACAGACAGCTGACCAAAGAATATGTACAGATAGCAAGTAAACAAATGAAAAGATGCTCAGCATCATATGTGATTTGGGAATGACAAGTTAAAACAACACTTAGATACAAATACACAGCAATAGAAAGGCTAGAAATGGAAATATTACAGCACCAAGTGATAATAGGGATATGTATCAACAGGAACTAACATACTTTGCTGGTGGGAATGCAAAATAGTGCAGCCACTATGGTAGACATTTAGGCAGTTTCTTACTAAATAAAACATATTTTACTACATGATCCAACAATCAGGTTTCTTGGTATTTATTCAAGTGAATCAGAAACATGTTGATACAAAAACCTGCATGGGGTATTTATAGTAGCTTTATTCATAACTAGAGGCCTGGTGCACGAAATTCATACACTTGACGAGGGGTGGTCCCTCAGCCCAGATTGCGAGAGGGGGCAGGCCAGGCTGAGGGACCCCACCAGTGCACGATCGGGGCCGGGGAGGGAAGCGGGAGGTTGGCCTGCCAGGGAGGGATCGCAGGAGGGCTCCAGGGCATGTCAGAGCCATCTTGCCAGTCTCAATTGTCTGGACCTCAGCAACAAGCTAACCTACCAGTTGGAGCATCTTCCCCCTGGTGGTGGGTGCACATCATAGCAACTGGTCAACCAGTCGACTGTTTGCCCCCTGGCAATCAGTGTACATCATAGCGAGCGGGTAGAGCAGCCTTAGCATATCATTAGCATATTACACTTTGATTGGTTGAATGGCAGACACATATGACTGGACACTTAGTATATTAGGCTTTTATTATATAGGATTTCCAAAACTTAAAAGTGACCAATATGCCCTTCAATAAGTGAATGGATAAACAAACTGTAGTACATACAGAGAACGGAATATTATTCAGTGCTAAAAAGTGAAATACCAACCTGTGAAAAGTTATGGAGGCACCTTAAATGTATATTATTAAGTAAAAGAAACTATATGATTCCAGCTATATGACTTTCTGGAAAAGACAAAACTATGGAGACAGTAAAAAGGTCAGTGATTTCCAGGATGAGAGGGAGGTAGGAATGAATAGGCAGAACCCAGAGGACTTTTAGAGCAGTGAAAATATTCTGTGTGATATAAAGGTGGATACAAGTTGTTATAAGCATGTCAAAACCCACAAAATGTACAATATGAAGAGTGAAGTCTAATGGAACCTAAAGACTTTGGGAGGCAATTATGTGCCAGTGTAGGGTCATCAATTGTGACAAAAATCCACTTGAGTGTGGCATGTTGCTAGTTGGGGAGGCTCTGAATAGGTGAGGTCAGGAGGTATAGGACAACTTGGCTTAATTTTGCTGTGAACCTAAAACTGTTCAAAAAATAAAAGTATACTAAAAATTAGATCCAAACTAAGTAAATTATTTTTCCAGATACCTAAATTCTAATGTGATTTTTCTTTAAATACATGGACTCTTGATAAACAGTCACAATCACTAATGTATCCAATATATGATTTCTGCTCAACAAAATGGTAACGGGTATGTTTAATTAAATGTAAATGTATTATATCCCAACACCTGGGATAGTTATTGTTCAAATAACTATTAAAAATAAAATAAAATAATATCCATGCCTCACGCATTTTAATTTTTATAAAAAGGAATATACCAACATGTTATTTACTAATATTGTTTGACTCTGTTTTCATGGATTGATGGGAGATTGTTTATTTTTCTATATTAAGGTATTTATTTCTAGTTTATGCGGATTGGGTCTATTTTCATAATTTTCTTGTTTAATAGAATTAATAATTATTATCTATATACTTCTACTATATCTGTATTTATTATTATTGGTCCAGTATGACAATAGAAAATATAACTTATTTTGCCTTTCTTTTCCATGAATGCTTTTTACTGTCTATCATTTCCTCTGCTCTAATCATTTTTATCATTTTGTTTTTCATATAATCTGAATTAACAAATAAACATATTCACATTGTTCTCCAAATATATATTTTGCCTCTCCTCCCCTCTTTCTCTCTTTTCTTCTTTCTTTATTCTTACCTGTAAGCTTTCCTAATATAATGGCCCAACTACATCTGTGTCATATGACCAAACAGGAAAATTACAAATCTTTGTATTTAGAGGATTCTAGAGAAATAGATGAGTCCCTGCCTAATCATGCTGTGTTTAATCCAATCAGCTAACAAGCCCTTTGCACTCTATTAGAACTTCTAATTAGCTTTTAATGGAAACATAAATAAAAATAGGCAGACAAGGATAATCAATTGCTTGCAGAATAGTTCTAATATAAAAGAAAGAACAAAACATCCAAGTAGAAGCAATGATATTCTAACTAAATAGGGCTAAGAGAAAGGAAAATAAAATTATAAATAAATATATAACTACACAAGATCAGTGATGCTCTAATAAAGCAATATACAGAAACTCAAAAAAATTATTAGAAATTAGGAACAGACAGCAAAAGTTAAAAAGCAATAGAATTAGAATTTTCATTTCCAAAAAGAAGGAACAGACATACTTTTGCCTGCCTACCCTCTAAGTACAAATAAAAATTCTGGATGTTACATATAAGATGAATATATAGACACTGGAAGATAGAAAGAAGTCAACAATCAGCTAGGAATCTTATGTCTCAAAAAAGCAAAATGAAAAAAGAAACTAGAAACACAGAATTGAGCACAATTTTTTTTTAAAGCCAGTGGACCTGGGAAGAGGCAGCACAGCTTAGGAAGACAGAAAACTTTCAGGAAGAACTGTCCTAGCTAGCTAAACACCAGAGAAGAGAAAAACTGTACCTGGACTCTTAGCCATGCCACTGAATACCAAGGAGGCAGCCTAGGCTTGCCTACTTGCCAGGCTATAACACGGAGTCCTAATCCCCCCACCTCCAATGTGGTATCACCAGTGAACCCGGAGTAGAAAGCTGGAACTTTCATCCCCAATGGGTCTAACAAGCCCCCAAGTTATCAGTAGAGATCATGTGCTGAACCTAGATTTCCACCTACATTAGACAGTAAGAGTAGTTTCCTCTCCTTCTGGCATCACATCAGAGGGGCCTATAGAAGGCCCATTTACCATTATGGAGGAGTAAGGAAGACACTCTCCCACCCCAACTTCTGCCTATGGTCAATGAAGGTTATGTGGGGAGCTGTAATGAGGCACCCATACCCTTCCCAGTCAGGGAGCTGTCAGAGGAGGATTAGTGATGAGCCGGAATCCCACTGAGGATTAATGAGGGCCCCTAACCACTCCCCTGCCTGCCTGATCGCCCCTAACTGCTCGCCTGCTTGCCTTATCTCCCCTAACCGCCTCTGCCTCGGCCTCCGCCACTGCAGCTTCTTCCGGAAGGACGTCCGAAATAATGTCCAGAAGGTCATTCGGCTGTCCAGTCTAATTACTCCGCCACTGCAGTTTCTTCCGGAAGGACGTCCGAAATGATGTCCAGAAGGTCATTCGGCTGTCCAGTCTAATTACCATATTATGCTTTTATTATTATAGATTTATTTATTTATAATTGTTTGAGAATGACAACAAATTGTGTGAGAACAGCCGAATTTTAGAATCCTGGGGATATAATCTTACCTAATAATAGAAAAACATGCAAATTGGTATCACTCCGCTATGCCCACCAGCCAATCAGAGCGACTATGCAAATTAACCCAACAAAGATGGCAGTTAATTTGCATATGTAGGTGCCCAGCGGCCTGGGTCCCGGGAACATCATCGGCACCCAGGTCACTGTGAGGTAGGCCCCGTGTGGGCCCTGAGCAGCCTAGGAAGGGCCTGAGCCAGGGGGCTCCTGGGCAGGGCTGAGCCTGCAATCAGAGCCGAGGGGGCCCCTGTCCAAGCCTAAAGCCTCAGTCAGAGGCTTTAGGCTTGGACAGGGGCGGAGCCAGCAATCGGAGGGGGGCAGGGGCGGAGCCAGTGATCGGAGGGTCTGAGGGTCACCTGCCCAGGACTAAAGCCTCAGTCAGAGGCTTTAGGCCTGGGCAGGAGCCGAGCCAGTGATCGGTGTGAACTACAGAGGAAACACCTTTTCTGATTGCTCATTTTCTAAGCTACCTGTATGCCACTGGTAATATTCTTAGTAACTTGGGTAATAAGAATCCAAAAATGTGATCTAGGGTTTTTCCACCATACTCCTTGCAAAAAAAAATGAAGGTCCGCTGCTAGAGGGATAAGAAATGTCATATCCTGCCCTAGCCAGTTTGGTTCAGTGGATAATGCCTTGGCCTGCCGACCGCAGGGTCTGGGTTCAATTCTGACCAAGGGCATGTACCTAGGTTGCAGGCTCCTCCCTGGCTGTGGCTCAGGTCAGGGCTCATGCAGGAGGCAACCAATCAAAGTGTTCCTCTCACTTTGATGTTTCTCTCTGTCTTTCCCTTTCTCTTCCACATTCTCTAAAAATCAATGGAAACATATCCTCAGGTGAGGATAAAAAAA
>NW_005369181.1:823952-824870 GCF_000412655.1 Myotis brandtii
CTATGAAAGACACATCTTGAAAATGCCTAAAGAAAGTTGTCATTTTTTCATGGTGAAGGGACTGGAGTCCGTGCTGATGAAAACACCTTCGTGGCTGCGGTGACTGGCAGTGGCTCCAACAGTGAGGTGATAGGGCTGGTGCCTTCCCCTGATCAGCCCAGTCACCACCAACAAAGGGAGGCCAGACTGTGGCTTAGGCCCGCTCCCCAAAGGGAAGCAGGGAGCAGGCCTAAACCATCAGTAGGACATCCCTGAGGGCTCCCAGTATGTGAGAGGGGGCAGGCTGGGCTGAGGGATTCCCCCAACCAGGGCACAAATTTCGTGTACCGGGCCCCTATTCACAAAATAAAATGCTAGTATCAGAGCATATACAGAGTTATTTCCAATAATCTCCTCATTTTAAAAAACCAAGCTAAGAAATTTCAGAATCTGCTTGGTAGTGCACAGATACAGCCCTGAAATATTTCCTTAGTTTTCAAAATGTTTAAATTCTTATTATCAACTCTGCTTTGTTAACACAAAAAAATGACCACATGTTGTGACCCTGACCGTACAAAAATAAAACTAGCTTCTATCCTGCTTATCTCCAATTTAGCACATATAAGCAACACAGTTTACTTTTAGTTATATTGGTATAACCCAATACCTCTTTAGCAATTATAGACATTTTCTTAAGAATCTTTCTAAATTATTAATGCAGGACTGATAAAGGCAAGAGAATGTTAAATTTCACATATTAATGTCATGTTACCTGAGCTAAATTATCCTATCTAATAAAAGAGAAACATGGTAATTAGCTGTACCTCCACTACCCTTCCCATTGGCTAATCAGGGCGATATGCAAATTAACTGCCAACCAAGATGGCAGCCGGCAGCCAGGCAGCTTAAAGCGAACAGGAGGCTTGCTTGCTTCAGTGA
>NW_005369181.1:829260-841260 GCF_000412655.1 Myotis brandtii
GTGCACAAATTTTTGTGCACCGGGCCTCTAGTCCTATATAATAAAAGCCTAATATGCTGTATCCAGTCATCTGGTCGGCCGTTCAACCAATCAAAGCGTAATATGCTAATGATATGTTAAGGCCACTCAACCGCTCACTATGACGTGCACTCACCACCAAGGGGCAGAAAGTTTACTGGTTGACCAGTCACTCTGATGTGTGTTGACCACCTGGGGGCAGACACTCTGACCAGTAGGTTAACTTGCTGCTGGGGTCCGGCTGATTGGGACTGAGTGAGATGAGCCAGATATGCCCTGGAACCCTCCTGCAGTCCCTGCCTGGCCGGACAACCTCCCATGTCCTTCCCCAGCCCTGATTGTGCACCACGGGGATCCCTCGGCCTTGCCTGTGCCCTCTTGCAATCCAGAACCCCTCGGGGAATATTGGAGAGCCAGTTTCAGCCAGATGGCAGGATGACTGGTTGTTATGATGCGCACTGACCATCAGGGTGCAGACGCTCAACGCAGGAGCTGCTCCCTGGTGGTCAGTGCCCCCCACAGGGGGAGCACTGCTCAGCCAGAAGCCAGGCTCAAGGCTGGCAAGCACTGCCTCCGCAGCAGCGCTAAGGATGTCCAAATGCCGTCAGTCCGACATCCCCTAAGGGCTCCCAGACTGCGAGAGGGTGCAGGCCAGGCTGAGGGACCCCCCGAGTGCACAAATTTCATGCACTGGGCCTCTAGTATTAACGTAAATTGAAAATGAAACATAAATTTACCACGGGAGTCAACAATCCCACTCCTAAGATTTACCCTTGAGAAAGAAAAACGTGTGTCTACGCAAATATTTACAGCAACCGTGTTCATAAGAGCCCCAATGTGGGACCTTGGGAACCCCGGAAATGCCCATCAACAGGATTGGGCAAACAAATTGTGGTATGTCCACGGGATGGAATACTACACAGCAACGAAAAGAACTACCTACTGATCAACGTGGCACCAAGGATACATCTCAAAAACAGTGCATCTTATGAAAGAAGCCAGACACAGAAAAGTACAAACGATATGACTCCATTTATGTGAAATTGTAGACTGGAGGGACAGAATCAGGTGAGGGCTGCCTGGGGCTGAGGGAGTGGTCATTTTAGATAAATATATCTGAATAAATTTCATCTGAAATTTGAACTATAATGTGATGGTAGTTGTTTTTTGTTTGTTTGTTTGTTTTCTGACAGCAAACATAACAACTTTCTGTTCCTGATCATATTATACCTAATGTTTTAAATACCAGACTAAGTTTAAATGAACCACATCAAAACAATGGCATTAGTTTGAATTCTGACCCTAAGGAAATGCCCTTAAAATGCAATTTTTAGGAGCTTCCCCTTATTAGTTTAATGAATGCCTTAGCAGGCTCTCTCCATTGACTCTTCATAAAGAACTCTTGCCCAGCTTAACCCCCTTTCTTGAACTACCCTTCAAAATGTTGCAGGTAGTTAGTGGCTTTAATACCTTTTTCTGTCATTGATGATTAGTACATACTGTTGAGCTTAGCCAATTAAGCAATGATATATTTTCATGAATTTATAATTTCAACCAGAGAATACACTAAAGGATAAATGTTTTCTTATTTACTTGATTATACCACAAAGTAATATTAAAGTTTAGGGGTTTCCCATACATAATAAAAACATGGCTATTAGTATGTCTATGATTTTATATTTTGAGGACTATAAACAAAGCAATTTTTAATGACTAATAAAAATTGAATTCTCTTCTATTTCAATTTTTCAGTAACTTATCAAGAAAATATATTGCTTTTTTTATCATGTCCAAATGTATGACACATAGTATTAAGAATATCACAATTTTCACACAATTTAAAAAATCTAAAGGTACTTGGAATGAAGCTTTCAACTTTTGAAAGCAATGACTTTTAAATTTATTGTTACCAATTTGGTCAATAAAATTACAACCAACACTTTATAAACCAGTATTTTATGGAAACTGAGTATATCATAAAAAGGAGCACTTACTGGTAACCAATTTCAGGTGGCACGTAAGACAGAAATAGGAAACATCAAGTTGAAACACCATAAGGACAAAAAGAGTTTGAGTATCGATGGAAAATAAAATTTATTTAGCTAGAGACTGGTAAGCAAGGGACTAGATGGTAGATATCAGAGAGATAGGACAGTTGAATCTTGTTGGTCATGATGAGTACTTTAGGTTTTTCTTTTAATTCAATGAGAATTCATTGAACAGGACATTGACATGAACTGATTTACACTTTACAAATAATTTAGGGATATTTAAATGTAATTATTTTCCATGTAATTCAAAATACTTTATTTTTAGAAGCAATTATTCTGTGATATGGCCCATAGACTTTACAAAACTTCAAGAGAAATGTTAAGACTGCCTAGATGAATTAGGAGTTTGGAGAAACATCACACATGGAAGCAGTAAAACAAAAATAAACTAAAAAATGACTGTAGAACATCAGAAATGAGATAATGATAGCTTGGCCTAAGGTGGTGGCACTATAATTGGATATAAATTGATAGATTTAAAATATAAAGAAGTAATGCCAAAGCACTTGCTAGTGGGTTGAATGTGAAGGTGAGGGGAAAATCAAGTATAACTCATGGACTTTTTAAAAATATATATATCTTTATTGATTTCAGAGAGGAAGGGAGAGGGAGAGAGAGATAGAAACATCAATGATGAGAGAGAATCATTGATCGGCTGCCTCCGGCATGCCTCCCAGTGGGGATTGAGCCTGAAACCTGGGCATGTGCCCTTGACAGGAACAAACTGTGACCTCCTGGTTCATAGGTCAACGCTCAACCACTGAGCCACGCCGGCGGGTGACTTACAGACTTTTGTTGTGAGCAGTTGTATGGTCATACTTATAAAGTATTCTTTCCATACATTATGAGTCCTACTTAAAATTTAGTCTTAATGCTAGAAAAAGAAAATAAGTTTTCTTGACATTTCTTTAAATAAAAATTGAACAGTTAAAATATAAATTTTGTGAACAGAATATTTCTCGATATTCTAAAATGATCAGAACTAGAACAACATGATTGGATGTGATGATACTCAGAATCTGATTATTATTTATGGCTAGTTCACTCCAATGGAATTTTTATATCAGAATTGGCACATTTGAGTTAGTTAGAAACAAACATATCTACATAAAATTATGTAAATCTGTCAGTCTTTTCAGTTACACATTCAATTATTTTATACTTGATATCTAGCAATCACATAGTTCTTTCCATTGATTACTGGTATTTGTATCTATCTTAAAAATTTACATTTACCATTAGAATATTATTTTTTTCTTTTTTCAAATAGGGAGAAATCACAGGTGCCAATAGATACTTAATTTTAAGTGGTATTTCACAAGGGAGAGCTGAGAGAAGCTAGAAGTCAATTATAAAGTTAAGTGTTAATGCATTTAACAGAGCAGACACAGAGGGGTAATTAAAGACAAAAATCAGAGATGAGAAAGGAAATGCAAGGAGATTTTTTTTAAAGAGCATAGGAATGGGCAGTTAGCAGCAACCAGATTTCTCTCACACACAAAAAGATGTAGACTGTAATGATGATGAGCCACAATGACAGGTGTGACAGGTACAACACAGTGACGGAGATATTTACAGTGGTGCATTACACCTGTAGGCAAAATTTTGAAATAGGCCAAGTGTATTTTCAGTGCTCTCTCACCTCCCTTCCAGCATCCCTGGATCCAACTCGAAGAACTCACTGTCCTTGCTCTGACCTCTTGATGTCTATGCTTTTTCTGCCCTGGTGTTCATGAAAGTCAGCAATTTTTGGTCAACATTACCTAACTGCCATAGTCATTACACTGGCCCGTATTACATTAATTCAGGCCCTGACCCCTTCATAATCAACTAATTTGGGAAACTACACTCATTGTTGCTAATGGCTAAATGTGTTAAACGTCTCAATGTCATACTTGTATCTCTCTTCACGTATCCAGTGACAAAATAACTAGTCTTACAGGATGATGATTAGAGCAAGAAATGGGGACAGAATGTCAATCTAGCAAGTGAGATTAACTGTAGCAGTTTGGCTTTCTGAGGATGTAGAAATTACACCAGGTAGGTGTTTGCTGAGTATACATATACAAAATATCATCATGCTCTATTGTGTGTCTGCCCAACTAAGAGAGATTGAGGAAAAAGTGTAATTTATAAGTTCTACCTCTTGGATAAATAGTCTGTCAGTGGTGAGATGAGTTATCTGAGAAACATAGTAAAGAAAAGGATTAGTATAAATTTTCCTAGAAAAATAATCAGAATATGTACAATTTTTAAAAGCTTCATTTATACTAATTCAAACACAAAATTTTATTAAAAATTGCATTTTACACTGAAACTGTTTATTGGATGACACAGGTTTACCAAGCAAGAAAAAATCCAAGTTTATTTTTTTCAAACTATTATATCATAACTAGAGGCCCGGTGCACAGATTAGTTCACCAGTGGGGTCCCTTGGCCTGGCCTGCGGGATCGGGCCAAAACCAGTTCTCTGACATCCCCCAAGGGGTCCCAGATTGCGAGAGGGCACAGGCCAGGCCGAGGGACCCCACTGGTGCATGATTGGGGCCAGGGAGAGATGCGGGAGGTTGGCCAGCCAGGGAGGGACCGCAGGAGGGCTCCAGGGTGTGTCCAACCCACCTCACTCAGTCCCGATTGGCTGGTCCCCAGCAGCAAACTAACCTACTGGTCAGAGCACCTGCCCCCTGGTGGTCAGTGCATGTCACAGTGAGTGGTTGAGCAGCCTTAGCATACCAGTTATATCATTAGCATATTATGCTTTGATTGGTTGAACAGCTGACTGGAGGACCAGACACTTAGCATATTAGGTTTTTATTATATAGGATAAACCAGCTCTGAGATGCTTACATATAACTGAATGAATAAAATAAAATTGAATGTCAATGCTTTACAGAATAACACTTTATATTAGGCTAAGAAATATTGTAAATGCTATTAATGTGTAAATCAATCCTTAAAAATGCATTGTAGCACAGACAGTATGGTTCAGTAGTGGAGTATCAACCCAGGAATTAAGTGGTCCCTAGTTCCATTCCTAGTCAGGGCACATGCTGGATTGTGGGCTGAATCCCAGTAGGGAGCAGGAAGGAGGTAGCCTATCGAATTTCTTTCTCATTTATGTTTCCATCTCTCTAGCCCTCTCCCTTCTTCTCTCTTAAAAAAATCAATAAAAATGTATTTTTAAATGTATTGTATGTTTAATTCTATATAGTATTAAATAAATTATTATTTAAATAACTAAAAATGTCATTAGCTATGGCAAAATAAAATGAATAAAATATTTGATAAATTATAATAAAAAATCAGCATGACCGTTATATGAATAAATCTTATATTTATCAATAAAATTCTTATTTTTAAAATCAAATAATTTAGTTTTGAAATTGAATTGCCCAATTAGTTTTAATTCTTCATTATTTCACTGATTTTTACAAAACATACTTTATCCCATTATTTTGGAAACTATTTCTTACAAAATTTAACTGATTCATAAAAGCATTTACATAGGTCTAGTCCGTGGTCAGCAAACCGCGGCTCGCGAGCCACATGCGGCTTTTTGGCCCCTTGAGTGTGGCTATTCCACAAAACACCATGTGCAGGCGCGCACGTACAGTGCGATTGAAACTTCATGGCCCATGCACAGAAGTTGGTATTTTGTGGAAGAGCCAGTATTTTGTGGAAGAGCCACACTCAAGGGGCCAAAGAGCCGCTTGTGGCTCACGGGCCACGATTTGCCGAGCCGCAGTTTGCCGACCACTGGACTCTAGATGATTTATTTATAATAAATCATTTTAAAAAGGAAGCAGAAACATGGGTAGTGGCAGAAAGTGCATCTGTCATAATTTGGAAAGAAGATAAAATACTTATTGTAATTGTGTGATCCAAATAAGGATAGTTCCAGAGTGTTAAAGGTGGTATCTAGTTTCTTCTTCTTGATACTTATAGTAAAATGCAAGAAAATAATTAAAGAAGTAAAAATTTTATAGAAAGAATTGTTGAACATAAGATAGCAACAAGCTTTTGGAGTTGAAAATTCCAAGCCTCTCCAGGTGGCAAGACAGTTTAAAATTAAGCAATGTCTTCTGAGAAAAACAACAACAAACCCAAGGTATATTCAGGAAAACACAGTTGTATTTGTTTCCTATTTTTGCTGTAACAAATCACCATAAACCTAGAGGCTTTAAACAATACAAATTTAGTTTCTTACGGTTTGGATGTCAGAAGTCCTAAATTGGTCTTACGGGTCTAAAATTAAGGTGTCACCAGAACACATTTCTTCTGAAGGCTCTAGGAGAGAACCTGTTCTTGCCTTTTCAGCATCTAGAGCTGTCCACAGTCCTGGGCTCGTGACTACATCATTCTGACCTCTGGTTATGTCGTCTTCCCTTCTCGGACTCGGACTCTCCTGGACAGCTATAAGGACTCTTGTACTTACAGTAGGCCTACCTAGATCATTCAGAATAAACTCCCATCTCAAGACATTTCACTGAGTCACTTCTGCAAAGTCCCTTTGCCACATGAAATAACATATCTACAGATTTTAGAAAATAGGACAAAGGCATTTTTTTGGGTTATTATTTTCTGGTATATTATAAGACCAAAACAGTCTAATAATAAAACCAAGGATGTGACTATGAAATTCCTTGTTAAAACCTCAGACATATATATGACAGTGCCTTGGGGAACTGATATGCCAAATAATAGTTTCTCAGAGTACAATGCAGTATCATTAAGCAGCCTAACAAAAAGCACATGTGGAAAAATACTTATCTCAAAGCAATTTGTAGGTGTGGTTTTTGTCTAGTGAATTTAACCCAATAACATTCATAGGATATCCAAAAGATTTTAAGAGAATTGCACTATACTGCCTGCTTGAGCTTAAAGTGACCATAAGAGAACAAGATGAAAAAAGTCCCATCAACAGTGCATAAAGGATCCCCTTTTTCCACATCCTTGTGAACATTGGATATAGCTTTTCTTATTGATAATAGCCATTCTACCAGGTCTGAAGTGATATCTCATTGTGGTTATGGTTTGCATTTCTCTGATACTTAGTGATGCTGAGTATCTTTTTATGTACCTGTTCACCATTTGGGTGTCTTCTTTCAAAAAATGTATATTCAATTCCTCTGCCCATTTTTAATCAAATTATTTGATTTTTTGTTATTGAGTTTTATTTATATATTTTGGATATTAACCACATATTCAATATATAGTTAGCAGATATTTTTCTCATTTTTTCATCTCTTCACTTTTGATTGTTTCTTTTGATGTGCAAAGGCTTTTTACTTTGATGTAGTCCCACTTATTTGTTTTTGCTTTTGTTGCTTTTTGTTGTTGTTGTTTTAATGTCATATCCAAAAACTTATTGCCATGACCAATGACAAGGAGACTCTTCCCTACATTTTCTTGCAGGAATTTTATAAGCAATATAGAGGTTGCTCAAAACAATAAAAATAGAACTACCAACTACCATATGACCTAGTAATCCCACTTACGAATATATGGAAATGAAAACAAACTTCAAAAAGACATCTACATTCCCATTTTTATTGTAACATTATTCACTAAAGCCAAGATATGGAATCAACCTAAATGCCTGTCAATGGATAAAGAGATAAAGAAGATATGTTATGCATGCACACACACACACACACACACACACACACTGGAATATTGGCAGTAAGAAAGAAGGAAATCCTGCCATTTGCAACAACATAGATGGAACTTGAGGACTAATTATGCTGATTATAATAATTCTGTAATTCTATGATATTATGGATGTGTTAGCTAATGCAATATATAAATTTATAAAATCAATATGTTGTACACTTTAAACTTATACAATGTTATATGTTAATTATAACTCAACTTTAAAAAAGCCAAGAAGAAACAAAAAAAAAGTCTATTAGACATCAAAATTCTATAGGCAGTAATCAGGCTGAAGAAAAAAAGCCACTCAGCAAAAGTGGGCTATATTTCATGAAAAAGGAGAAATTGCTCAGAGGGCAGGTCCAAGAACCACAGTGTATCATTCTTAGACTTTAAGCCCTAATCCATGAATTGGTAATATATGCCACTGTGGATTTCAGAAATAATAGATTTCAGAATTATATTATGGAACAGAGACTACTGTGTGTTTTCTATTTTCCCCTTTATGAATAAGGTCTATGTCAGTAATTCGATGACTATTTCATTATTGTATACTGAGTTTGGGGGTTTGGGAGAGATAATGGCTTTAATAACTTGTGGCTTTAAGTCACAGGTTCTCAAGTCAAGAGGACCTGCATTCTAGGCACCATACCTGAGATGTTGTACCCACACTTAAACATGTCTTCAAAGACAGATCCTGTATTTGAGCTGAAGTTGAAAATTGATGAGAATTTGGACAGAAGTGGATTTTACATAAGGGGGTAGACATGAATTATTGGAAAAGGAACTGGGCTAACCATTCTTCAAGATGGCCTCTAGTGATTCTCACCCTGTTATGTACTTGCTTCAGTAATTTTCTCCCACATTGAACAAGGATGATTTGCAGGCCTGTTAGAGTTTCTGAACATGATGTTATATGACTTCTGAGGCTAGGTCCAAAAATACATGAAAATTTCTGCCTTGATCACCTGTGTTACTTGCTCTGGGAGAAGCCATTCAACATGTCATATGGGCATCAAAAAAGCCCTGTACAGAAACCCACTTATAGAGAAACTAGAGTTGTATTTCTCAAAAAAGGAAAAATTACTCTGATGCCAGATACAAGTGCCACAGTGTATCAGCCCTAGCCTTTGAGCCCTAATCAATGAACTGGCATTTTCAAAATTCTGCTTTCAGAGAAGTTTTCCTATCTTATCTTTGTCATTGTTGCAGTATGCCTAAAACAAACTATACATTCCTACCTAAGAAATCTGAGCTTAACATATTGTTTTATCCATGATAGATGCTTCACCAATGATACTAGTTAGAAAACTGCAACTTCCATTATTTTCAATTCTATTCATTGAGTATGTCTAGGAAAAACTGAGGCAATAAAAGTGTTTCTGGAATGATCTGGGTTTCATGAGATTTCATTATACATCAAATTTCAAAAACCTTCATATTATTTCCTCCGAGATATAACATTTTTTAAACATTCATAAGTTTATATTATTTGCTTTATAGGCAAATTCCAGGAATTAGAATGAGTACAATGAATTTCAATTTTCCAAAGTAAGATTTTAAAGGCAGTGATGGAATTTACATGGAAATGAATTTCTATTGCCTGCATATTGCACAAATATCTATAAAATATGCTAATTAAGGAGAATTTCAAGACAACAAACTATGAATAATCTCAATTTTCCTATCTGTATTGAGTTTCAATTATCTCACATAAAATGAAGAAAAGTATAATTTTCTACTGAAGTTACTATGAAAATTAAGGAAACCAATGTTTGTAACCTAGTGTCTAAAGTAGATTATAAAATATAAAAGGTAAAACCAGTTAGTTGGGTCCACAGAGGCCTTACATCCATCAGTAAATATTTCACAGCTCAAAGTTTTGTTCTAAGTCTTTTAGACACAGACTCTTCTCACAACCTAAGAATATTTCTGGTCTTTTTGTATGGAATTTCTTTTTAAAATATATTCTAGATTGACTTATAAGTCATATGCCAAATTATCCACATTCAAGAACTACAGGTTATGACTTTAAAGGAAATCTGGACAGAAATTTTTCCAACTAGAAATTTTTCTCTTTGTAGTTATCTTACATTGGCAGCCAATTTGCAAACAAAAATGTGTTTGGGTAGAACATAACCTGAATAAATAGAGATAGTAAAATCATCTGAAAGTTTAGTATAATCGGGCTTACAAATTCTGAGGAAAAATCATAATATATTTGACATAGCAAATAAATAGGTCAAGTTCTTGGTCCAGGACACAACATTCTTGGCACACATTTTGTATTTATAAATGTGGCTTTTTATCTCCCGTGTTTATTGACTACGAAGTTGAGATCATTCTGTGTACCCAAAGTTGTATCTACAATCAGAATTATTAGGAGACAAACAACTAATATAATTAAATTTTCAATCTCTAAGTATTAACCAACATTTTCCTGACATTCAGTCTTTCAGAACTGAAGCCTGAATATAATCTGATATTTCTTTTTGTTATTGTGTGTGTGTTTTGTAAGTAATCTAGTAGTTTTTTCATGGGTGTATGTTGGTTACTCTTTCTCTTGCATTGCCACTCAGAATATACTGCCTGATTCTCTTTTCACTAATTTTCTCTAGATTCAGTAAGCACTTTTGGGATAGCTACCCAGGTAATTTATCAAATCACTAAGTTGTCTTTTTTCTCTTATATATTTGATTTTTTTTTCTTTATGCCAATAAGCTAACATTATAAGTTTGTATTAACTTTTGTCTTTATCTTCAGTGGCAGTAATCTCATTCTTAGAAGGTTTGTGTTACAGGCCTTACACTTATTATTCTAACTTCCTAAAATGCCCGAGAATCATAGTTGCAATTTTCCTTAGTGAATGGATCATAATTTTGCTATTACATTTTGTTGTTATTGTTGTTAATCCTCACCTGAGGATATTTTTTTCCACTGATTTTTTGAGAAAGGGTGAAAGGGAAGGGGAGAGACCCAGAGAGAGAAACATGGATGTAGAGGAGACACATCGATTGATTGCCTCCCGCATGCCATCGGGTATCTAGCCTGTAACCCAGGTACATGCCCTTGAGCGGAATCCAACTCATGACCCTTTAGACGGGGGGCTGATGCTCTAACCACTGAGAAAACCAACTAAAGCTTGCTATCACATTTTAAATTTTAGTTTATCTACTTTTATTTGAGTGTTTGCATCTCAATAAGTTGTTATGAATCTTTGGTCTGCTGTCATTCTTCTAGATCAGTGATGGCGAACCTTTTGAGCTCGGCGTGTCAGCATTTTGAAAAACCCTAACTTAACTCTGGTGCTGTGTCACATATAAAAATTTTTTGATGTATTTGCAACCATAGTAAAGCAAAGATTTATATTTTTGATATTTATTTTATATATTTAAATGCCATTTAACAAAGAAAAATCAACCAAAAAAATGAGTTCACGTGTCACCTCTGACACGCGTGTCATAAGTTCGCCATCACTGTTCTAGATATGCTTTATGATGTCTCACATTCTTTTCATAGGAGTGATATTTTCTTGTCTCTTATTAACTTAAATCTAATCTAAATACTTTTTCTTTATTTGATTAATTTGGGCAGCTTTCCCCACAAGTCATTAATATAATACTTCCATTCTCTTATTCTTCAAAATATATACCAGATTTTGGATTTTTATATTTTCTCTGCTTCCTTATCTTTGCTAAAATATATGTCCCAAAAGAACCAACCTTTGCCAAGAAAGGAAATATGTCACTATTTCTTTACTATTGCTACTATTCAATCTACAGACATTAATACATCTCTTAATATAAAGTCTGGCATCTTTACTAAATTTACACAGGACAACTCCCCAAGTTTGGGTGCTATTGCTTCACTAGCCTGCCTTCTAGATATTTTAATTTGAAAAAAATATTGCCTATGGTTCAGTCTGATTTTGCTTTTCCTATAAATTTTATGTGTTAGAGCTATAACTTCCAGATGAAAACCATGGCTAGCAGTCTCTACTCTGCATTCTGACAGATGGAATATCAATGAGGAAGTCTCAGAAAATTTTTGCTAAGGTAAAAACTGATAAGGATGAAAAGTATAATTCATTTCTAGTTACCCAGGATTTACAGTTGGTAAAATAATGCATCTCTAAACAAGAAATCAATAATATTTTGGGAAGGCTTGAGACTTTTTAACTACCACCAGGCAAACAATGCTTCCGTCATAAGGCAGTGTAACATCTACAAATCAGCAATTATGTTTCTTTTTTTAAAATTTAATTTTATTGTTTAAAGTA
>NW_005369182.1:0-890 GCF_000412655.1 Myotis brandtii
TCATCTTGATGCATCAGCACATTAAAAATGCATCTGGGTCCGGGTCGGCTGGGCCGGGGCCGCGGACGAGATGGCGGAAGGCGGGGGCTCCGGGGAGCAACCAGATGCGGAGACCCAGAAATCCGAACTCGGGGCCTTGCTGAGGACCACGCTCCAGCGAGGGGCGCAGTGGTATCTTATTGACAGCCGGTGGTTCAAACAGTGGAAGAAGTATGTGGGCTTTGACAGCTGGGATGTGTACAATGTGGGAGAACACAACATGTTTCCTGGCCCGATAGATAACTCCGGACTCTTTTCAGATCCTGAGAGTCAGACCCTGAAAGAACATTTAATAGATGAATTGGACTATGTATTGGTCCCAACTGAGGCCTGGAATAAGCTAATAAACTGGTATGGCTGCATAGAAGGCCAGCAGCCCATCGTCAGAAAAGTCGTGGAGTACGGCCTGTTCGTCAAGCACTGCAAGGTGGAGGTGTATCTGCTGGAACTGAAGCTCTGTGAGAACAGTGACCCCACCAACATGCTGAGCTGCCATTTCAACAAGGCCGACACCATCGCCACCATCGAGAAGGAGATGCGGAAGCTGTTCAACAATCCTGCGGAGCGGGAGACGCGGCTGTGGAACAAGTACATGAGCAACACCTACGAGCAGTTGAGCAAGCTCGACAACACTGTCCAGGACGCGGGGCTGTACCAGGGTCAGGTAGGCGGGCCAGGCCTGCCCAGCCGGCGGCTCAGCCGGGGGGAGGGTGCCAGGCATCTCTGGTTCTGAGCATGTCTGAAGGGAGGTGATTCGCACATTCCACAGGACGCGGTGTACCAGGGTCAGGTGCTAGTCATTGAGCCCCAAAATGAGGATGGCACGTGGCCGAGGCAGACCCTGCAGTCAA
>NW_005369183.1:0-546 GCF_000412655.1 Myotis brandtii
GTGAGCTCCAATGAGCCCCAGGGAGCCCAGTGAGCCCCAAGTTTGTGAAAAGAAGGCTCCTCACGGGACCCTGGGAAGTGAGGGATGGGCAGCCAGGAACTCGTCAGGAGTCATGACCATGGAGACAGGCATTTACCCAGTGCCCAGGCTGTGCCAAGTTCCGAGCTAGTGCTTGGCACACTTATCTGCTTCCCGCCCCCTCCCCCCCGGGTTTGGGGGAGCAGAGAGAGTAGTGAAGGTAACCGGGGGCCTGCTCTTCTTTTCTTTTTTCTTTATTTATTTTAAAAATATATTTTTTATTGATTTCAGAGAGGAAGGGAGAGGGAGAGAGACATAGGAACATCAGTGATGAGAATCATTGATCGGCTGCCTCCTGCACGCCCCACACTGGGGATCGAGTCTGCAACCTGGGCATGTGCCCTTGACGACTGGAATCCCCGGGACCCTTCAGTCTGCAGGCTGACTCTCTAGCCACTGAGCCAAACTGGCTAGGGCTACTTTTTTAATTTTTTTAAAAAATATTTTTATTGATCTCAGAAAGGAAGG
>NW_005369184.1:0-263 GCF_000412655.1 Myotis brandtii
GAGCAGGGGGTGCTGAGCTGGAACAGAGAAGCCAGCCCTCTTCACCCCGAGGTTCTCTTCTGGCGCGTGGACTGGTCCGCTTTTGGTTTTGTGCCCCCCCTCCCCCACTCACCTCGGATTGGGACCGTGCTGGTCGGGGCTCACCTCCACCCACTCGCCTCGGATTGGGACCATGCTGGTCAGGGCTGACCCCCCCCCCCCCCCCCCCCCCCCCCCCCCCCCCCCCCCCCCCCCCCGGGGGCGGGGGGCGGGGCCGCGGCCCG
>NW_005369185.1:0-627 GCF_000412655.1 Myotis brandtii
AAAGAAAAATCAACCCAAAAAATGAGTTCGCCTGTCAACTCTGACATGCTTGTCATAGGTTCACCATCACTGTGCTATAATATAAAAACCCAGTGGCCCTAATGCCATAAGGACCAAAGATCAGTCACCAGGAGGCTTTGTGCGCATCAAGGTGCATCGGGTGGGCGGGGGCTTGACTCTGAGTCCCGCGGGGTCTGGGGTCCTGGGTCGCTTGCAATTTTGCACTCTGGGTCACTTCCCGGGGTCCAGCCCCCGCGGTCCAGGGGTTCCCGAAGGTGTGGACGGCGTCAGCGAAGAATGAAGGACACGGAGACAGCGTCCAGAGGATCAGCATCGTCAGGTTCTGTCTTTATTGCCCTGTTACCACTGACTTTACACCATTTGATCCTATAAGCAGGCGTCTCTAGTCACATCATGGGATGTTTTGTCTCCTCCTTGGACCTTTTACAGTTTCTTTTTTTATGTTTACAGTTTCTTACCTGACCTTTGCTAAAAATTTTATTTCTATTTAGCTGTGCTGGCTCTAATCTTATCTATGGTCTATGTTTCTACATTCTATTCTAAAGGTTAGTCTCTGTGTTCCATGATAAGGGCTAGTTTGTTATTTCTATTCTAAGGTTACTATTC
>NW_005369185.1:4317-5012 GCF_000412655.1 Myotis brandtii
CGTCCTGAGGCTGGTGAGTCAGGGACGATGTCGCCCAGCAGCCCAGCACCGGTGGGGGAGCCGGCCCTGCCCACAGCCCTGGCCGCTGGGACTGGGCCCAGGCAGGAGACCACCCCCTCCAAGGACTCTCCTCTGTGGACCAGTGTCCCCCCGACCCCCATTCAGGGCGAATCCTCCCCCACCGCCCGCCCCGTCTGGGGAGGAACTGGGTGTCTGTGCCTGGGAGGGAGGCGGTGCACACCTTCCTGTGCGTTTCCTGTTTTCTTTTCCATTTTCTTTTTTTTTCCTGCATCATTTCCATTGGCTCAAGAGCTGCCAGCTCATAATCCCCATGGTTACTACTCAGGTGTAGCTCTGACTGGCAGGCCTGCCCCTCCCCTTCTTCCTACACCCCTCCGCCTCCCAGTCACCCGCACCAGCCCTGCCTGTGCCCCCGCATGCCAGAAGACCCGCCCCAATTTCGCCAGCCAATCCTCACACAGGAAGGAGGGAGGGGCGGGTCCAGCTCTGCAGACAGTTCCGTCCCTTCTCCTGTCCAGGAGCCGCCTCCCCCGCCCCCTGAACGAGGTCCCAGTGGAAGTGGGCGCCCCCGCAAAGGGCAGAGAGCCCCCCAAAGGGCAGACCTGTCCCTGCCCTGACCCTGTGGCTCCAGTACTCGGGGTCCAGCACAGGGAGCAGCGAGGCTGAGTTTGTTG
>NW_005369186.1:0-769 GCF_000412655.1 Myotis brandtii
TGGTTGCTATGATGCATACTGACCACCAGGGGGCAGAAGCTCAACGCAGGATGATGTATACTGGCCATTAACAGTGAAATGGCAGTTCAGACCTGGTGCGGACAAAGCAACATTCAGCTTCCCCTAAGTGGGGCATGGGCCCTACCACAACCCCGGAGCGACAGCCCACCAAATCGCAGCCGATGCTGCCAACACCCCATGGCACAAAATGCAGCCCACAACCCAGCCTAGCCGGGAAACAGTGGCTGTGGGTCTGGGTAATGACGTCACGTAGCAACACCCAGCTTCCTCTCCTTAGCAATGACTAGTCTCCTTGGAGTTTCTTCAGCCCAGGAACATGACTTGCTTCATAGCCAGGTGGAAACATTTTACATTTTAACCAAATGTCTGTGAAGCGTTTTCCCATGCCTCATCTCATTTGATCCTCATAGAAGTCCTCTAGTAGGTAGATAGGAGACTCGGTGGAATCCTCTTTTCTTTTCATTAGCCAGAAAATGGTGATTTAGAAAGCTTAGAAACTTGACCCGACTGAAAAGAAGTAAGAAATGGTGAACCTTGAAAATGACTTCAGGTTTTCTCACTACACAGAATGTAGTCAAACACTATTTTTACTCTTTGTTCTCCCTGTGTGATCTATAATAATAATCTGCTTCGTATTGTTATTTACTGCTGTGTTGCTGACAATTACCTGAAAGAGAAGTTGGGCTGCTTCACTGGGCTGGAAAAAGTTAACCAAATCAGAAAGCAGGTCTAATTAAACAAGTTTATT
>NW_005369187.1:0-3178 GCF_000412655.1 Myotis brandtii
ATGGGTGGTCATAATAATCTGGCCACTCAGTATATATCTTCAATATATATAATGTAATACACATGTTTATACATAAATTTTCACATAATTATTTTTAAATTTAGATCTCTCTGGTATTTTGAATGAGATGATTAGATGGATAAGTGATGCATATAAGTGAGGTGAATATAAAACACTAAAGGCCTGATGCACAAAATTCATGCAAGAGTAGGCCTTCCTTCCCCCGGCTGCCGGCACCGGCTTCCCTCTGGCACCCAGGACCCGAACTTCCCTCTTAACCTGGCTTCATCCAGAAGGACATCTGGTCTAATTAGCATATTGTGTTTTTATTATTATAGATATATGTCAGCAAGAAAATGTGAAATCCAATTTATAGAACTTGAAATGATATAAAACAAACATAACTATCATAGAAATTATTTGGATTTTTAGCTAATAACAACTAAAATATAGATTAGTCATATTCTTTCAGCGTAACACATTTTACACATTCATTTGGGATATTGAAAAATTCACATTTATATAGCAAATTTACTTACAGAAAAAGAACACGAATGAGAAATGCCTTGGTAAGTTTTAATCATTCATGTTATCTATCCTGTGACTTTTTCCTCTTTCCTTTTAGAAAAAGAATCCCAAATTTTAGCTGGGCCTAATGCTGCCCATTTTAAACTCCACAATTTTCATTATCCCTTGTAGTTTATATGCTATTGTCTGAAATTTCCAATGAAAGCTTGAAAGTAATAACTGTTATAACCCAATAGATACAGATGAGCTTCTAAAAGATACTCACGTAAATTGAAAAATGAATGAACAAGGTATTTAGCACATGCAAATGAAAATTTTAAATTATTTTAACAAGATGACTAAATTTATTAATAAAATTTAATAAATGCTGGATATGAGGAACAAATATTATCATTTGTATAATTCTTAGCATGAAATATACTTTCATACATATGTTTCCAATATCTAATATATATTTCAGTACATATTCTTTGATGGTAATATGACATCATTCACTGTAAACTCTCATTTCTTTGTAAACTAATATAACTTAACACATTCTTTGAAGGCTTTAAGCTGTGCAACTGAATAATACTTAACAACCCAATGCCTAACTATATGAATAAAACTTTTTTCATAGTGCTCTAAGTAGTTGAATATATCTAGCTGTTTATGGGCTTGATGAAATTATAATCTGAAGGTGCCAGCATGTATACTTGTCCTTCCATCAAGAATTTATAAATGGTATTTTTCCCACAGACACAAGGAAAAATGTTAAAATATCTCTTCAATTATTCAAGGTGTAGAAAAATCAAAGGAAGAAGATGGCATATACCTTTGTTGTTCAGAAAGAAATTGACCCACAGCTTAGAATAACATTTAATTATCACTGAGAACAGACTCAGTTGTTGTTGTTTCAGATAATTATGAGCCTGTCCTGGCTTAGTGGCCTGTCTCATAAGGTTTACACAGCAAGGGAGAGGAAGTCTCAGTAGGAAAACACTTTGAAGTATCCACTTGCATAGTGTTTGCTCTTATCCCATTGGCCAAAGAAAATCACATGGCCCAACACAGGTTTATGTGGGTGAGGATTACCCAAACTTGCAGATATAGGTTATTGTGACTATTTTGTTAGCAATCTACTTCACTCTTAAAAAAGGAAGGAAGGAAGGAAGGAAGGAAGGAAGGAAGGAAGGAAGGAAGGAAAGAAAGAAAGAAAGAAAGAAAGAAAGAAAGAAAGAAAGAAAGAAAGAAAGAAAGAAAGAAAGAAAGAAAGAAAAAAAGAAAGAAAGAAAGAAAGAAAGAAAGAAAAGAAAGACACTTTATTTTTTCTTCCTCTTTTCCTCAGAGTAAGGCCTCTACTTCTCATTATATGAAGTCTTTTTATGATAGACTATGCCTTCCCATTTTCTTTTACTGGGGAAAATTTCAATTCAATTTGATCTAGCTCTAGAAAATAAAAGTTGTTTCCCTTCTATAGCTTTGTCTAAAATTCTAAATGGTGTTAGGAACACACCTGAGATGTCCTTCAGGATGAAAATTATGCACTAGATTTTTTAATGCAAGTCCCTGAGGGTGTTGTTTGCATTTCTATTTAGTAAAAAACTGCAAGAAGAAGTCAAGGTTAATATTTGAAGATCAAGCTACAGTCTTGGTATTTATATATAAAATGTTGAATATTGATCAGAAGAAGGAGAGCTTATAGTTCTAAAATTTATAATATTACTCCATTTTGAAAACCCTTACTCAGACCTTTAAAATTTTTTTTACTGGCTTACAGAAGCAAAGCAAAATTGATTAGATCTATTTTAAAAAATATTTTATTCTATAAAATGCTAAAAGAAAGTCTTATTCAAGATTATTTTTTTTCTCACAAAAATAAGAACCCCAAAACACTGAAGTATCTGATAAAGAAGAAGCAGCTATTTTTATTATTTATTCCAAACTTAAAAAGGAGACCATAAATGTATACATGTCTCTATTTATGATGAACTATTTAGTTATCTTAAAGAGATAAAGGAAGCTAAAACATTAGATATTAAATAAGGTGAATTCCCTAATTATAGAGGTTATATTTAATTGCAAAGGTAAAAGAAAATGATAAACATATGCTCATTATTTGTGCTTAAGTCAAAATGTTTTTATCCTTTTGTTATTTTTATAACTGACCGGACAATTTTAGAATGGTGACAGCAACAAAGTAGATTTTTCCCTCCATTCTCAGAATTTCAATTTTTGCCAGAAAAAAATCAATCTTTCTATGATAAAATTTATCTTAAGACAAATTAAACATTTTTGTACATGTCCATACACTGATACATGTGGTATGGCTTTTAATTTTATTAACTACTAGAGGCCTGGTGCATGAAATCTGTGCACTGAGGGTGGGCGGGTCCCTTAGCCCGGCCTACATCCTCTCACAGTCTGGGACTCCAGGGGGGATGTCCATCTGCCAGCTTAGACCCAACAAGATCGGGTCTAAGCCGGAGTCGAACATCCCTCTCGCAGTCTGGGACCCTCGCTCCCTACCACCCGCCTGCTCGCTCTTTCCCACTCTGCTCGCTGCTCCTTAGCACTGCCATGGAGGTGGGAGAGGCTCCCACCACCGCCGCCGCTGCGCTCACCAGTTGTGAACTCAGCTTCTGGCTGAGTGGCACTCCCCCTGTGGGAG
>NW_005369188.1:0-733 GCF_000412655.1 Myotis brandtii
ATTTGCATATTAGCCTTTTATTATATAGGATAATTGGTCTAACGTATCTCATGAACATAGTAGGTTTTCTATGATTGATCTAATCTTCATCGTGAACACTCCCCCTAGTAAATAGCCAAAAACTTAAAATTTGCCGGATAATATCTCAGTCTCTTCTAGTTAATATTCAGGCAGTTAAGTTTAACTCTTTACCAGAGCTGGTTTAAATCATTGCCTTCAGATAAATTTTTCTCCAAATGGGGCTTATGGGACGTCGTTATGGTGGGAAGAAGAGCTTGGATCTCGGCGTCTCTGCGGATTGACACTGGCCTCTGCTGTAAGGACAAGTGGACTGGTGTCAGCCCACCTTCTGGGATGTCATGCTGGCTCCCGCCTCTGGTATCCATGATCCGGACCTTAGAATCACACAGTCCTTTGCCATGACGCCTGCTGTTCCACAGGCCTCTGAGCGACTCCACATCCCTGACAGTGGTATGAAAGCATTTCAGAACCCCCCACTACCTCAGACTCATCTATCTATCACTTCCTTCTACCCTGCTTGGCTACAACCCCAGCGTTGGCACAGCACTCACCTACACAGTTATCTCCTCTCAAGACTCCAGATAAGGGGCAGCACCAAAGGCCTTCTGCTTGCACTCTCTCCTCAATGCATGCACCATGCTCACCTCAACCCCAGAACTCTGGCCTGAGCAGGTCAGAACATAAATTCCTCACAGTCTGCCTTCTCTACCTC
>NW_005369189.1:0-717 GCF_000412655.1 Myotis brandtii
GAGAGGCAGCACTGAGCACCAGTGACTTGACTCTTGGTATGCACACACTGGAACTTTGATTCTCATCGTGCGTGCATGGGATCACTGATTCTCGGTGCACATACATGAGCACCTGTGACTCTAATTTTTGGCAAAGGCACACAAAGGGACCCTGATTATCAGCGCGAAGCCGAACCAGCAACAGAGACTCCAATACTCAATTTTCAGCATGTGCACACGAGGACTCTGATGCCTGGCGTGCTCTAGGGGACTCTGATTTTCGGCACATGATTACGGGGACTTGTTTTTCAGCGCAACACATGCGGGGTCCCTGATTCTAGGTGTGCACATGAGGCCATACTGAGTGCTGGTGACTCTGATTCTCGGCGTGTGTGGCTCCCACCGACTCATGGCAGCCACACGTCTCGGTGTCAGAGCTCTTCAGTGACACTTGGGTGGTGGTGTGACACTACTGCACATGGCTCAGGCCCCTGCAACTCTGCATTTAGATCTTCTGGTGATAATTAGAATGGGGAGACAATGAAACAATCCCCAGAGGAAAGAAAAAGAAGAATCACTAAGAAAGGAAATAACTGAAACGGAGGCATGCAATATGACAGAAAAAGAATTCAGAGTAATAGTCATACAGTTCATAAACTAGATAGACAAGAAAATCAACAACCTATGCAAAAATCAGGAACAAATCAAAAGTGATATAGCTACAATAAAAAACGCTAT
>NW_005369190.1:0-765 GCF_000412655.1 Myotis brandtii
CTTCTCTTATCAGCAAAGAGAAGTGATTTCTCTCAGATGGCCTGGCAAAGGCGTTACATCCAAGATAATGGCATTAGGGTTCTCTTAATTAAAGCTGATCCCATAAAAAACAATAAAAATAAAATAAAGCTGATCCTGTAAAGGAAGATTTACAGTTGTGATTTCAGATATATATATACACACACACACACCCACACACACACACACATCCAGAGGCCAAATCACAAAGAGTCATTTATTTTATACTGAGAAGTTTCCAAAAGTAACCAGGTTTGCTACAAATATTAGGTGATATTAGGCAATACACACACAAACCTTTAAAAGTTTTAATAGTTGTCTAATGGCTGAAGCTTGGGCAGTGCACAAAGAAATGGAATTACCGCTACATCAAATCTAATTTAGTAAATACTCTCTGCTACCTTCGGGGCCAGACACCAGCTCTGTGCAGGAGGAAGGTGGCGAGAGGCACAGTGGCTGCCCTCATAGGGCTGAGAAACACTCACTGCAGCAAAAGCACATTAGTAACGTTGCTTGAATTTACAGTCAATAAAACTGAAGCTGCCCAATGTTTTTACCTGTATTCCACCATAACCTCTAAGTCAGATTAATAAGCTTATTAAACAGTTTTAAAAGAATACTAAAGCCCTAGCTAGTTTGGCTCAGTGGATAGAGTGTCGACCTGTGGACTGAAGGGTGCCGGGTTTGATTCCTGATCAGGGCACATACCCGGGTTGTGAGCTCGATCTCCAGTAGGGGGCGTGCAGG
>NW_005369191.1:0-554 GCF_000412655.1 Myotis brandtii
CCTCAAGGTCAGTAACCCTACTCCATGTCCAGCCTGACTCTTGGCCCCCCTGTCCAGAGCTGTATATACTGAATCCTAGATTCAGCGTTTAGGTCTCCAGGGTCCTTCCTAGAGCAAGTGGGTTGAATGAAGTAAAACAACCAACCAAACAAACAAAAATAACAAAAACCACCCTGGCCAGCTTGGCTCAGTGGATAGAGCATCAGCCTTCGGAATGAAGGGTCCCAGGTTCGATTCCGGCCAAGGGCTCATGCCTGGGTTGCGGGCTTGATCCCCAGTAGGGGGTGTGCAGGAGGCAGCCGATCAATGATTCTCTCTCATCATTGATGTTTCTATCTCTCTCTCCTTCTCCCTTCCTCTCTGAAATCAATAAATATATTTTAAAAAAAGAAGAAAAAAACCAACCCCAAATTATTAACTGCCTAAAGTGGGAAAGCAGGGAAGAGAGATCCTTTCTATCTCCTGGCTAGCTCACTTTATTCATCATGTGTGTACTTTTTCTGGGAGATCTCTCCCAAATAGATGGCCGACTCCGGAGGTCAGCCCCAGCTGAC
>NW_005369192.1:0-714 GCF_000412655.1 Myotis brandtii
GATCAAATTATTTTACAAAATCTATTGATATCAAAATGTTATACTTTAGTCTGTTGACATGAAGAGCTCCATGATGTTATTAAAACACACTTGCATCCATGATATAAATCATACTCCATCATGATAACATTTTGTTTGTTATCAATTCTAAATTTGATTCACTAATATTTCATTTGATTTTGTAAGTTTCGTCCGTAATTTTCTGTCTGGTTTTGTATCAGCTATACTAGCCTCATAAAATGAGTAAGGAAATGTTCTCTTTTTAAACCTTTGAATTCTCTGAGAGAGTTTGCTGAGTAAGATGTGTTAGAACTCACCATGAAGACACCAGGGCCTGGCATTGTTGTGTTGGCAGAGAGACAATATTGGCTCACAATGGTTAATGCTCTATTCATATTACCCATTTTTTGAGTCAGTGTTAGTGCTTGACATTTATCTACTAGAAGATAACTAATGGTCCATTTAATCTAACTTTAAAAAAATATCAGCATAGCTTTTGTGATTGTCCCCTAATAAATTATAAAATCTCTCCTGTATCTCCATTATATGTCCTCCTTAAATTTATATCAGTATATCAATTGATCCACTTCTCTGTCTCTCTCAACACAATGGTTTGGAGGTGAATGCTGCAGGATGAAGGGAAACGTGTGAAAAAGATCCTCTCCTGGACCAGACTGATTCAGGCTCCTCTGAGCCCTCTGTTCAACTAAGACT
>NW_005369193.1:0-961 GCF_000412655.1 Myotis brandtii
TTCGAGCGTCACCCCGAGGCGGTGGGACCCGCCCGGCCTCCACCCGGGAGGAGCCCGAAGGGAAGTTGACCCGATTTCAATTTCAGTTTTAGATTCAGTCCCCACGGGGCGGGCGGGGCGGGACTGACCTCGGGGGCTACGGGGCTGACCTCTGGGTGGGGTCAGGGTGTCACACCTACCAGTGCATGTTTGGCTGCGATGTGGGACCCGACGGGCGCCTCCTCCGTGGGTACAGTCAGTGGGCCTACGACGGCGCCGACTATATCACCCTGAATGAGGACCTGACCTCCTGGACCTCAGCCGACCTGGCGGCTCAAATCACCGGGCGCAAGTGGGAGGCGGAGGGTGAGGCAGAGCGTGTGAGGAGCTACCTGGAGGGCCTGTGTGTGGAGTCACTACTCATTTACCTGGAAAAAGGGAAGGAGACCCTGCAGCGCGCAGGTACCAGGGGCCCCGGGGCCGCCCCCAATCCCGGGGTTGGGGCTGCTACAAGGAGACAGGACAGGGGGTCAGTGTCAGACACCCCTCCTTGGGGTCAGGGAGGGAGCTCCCTGGATGTCTAGGAGAGGTACCAGAGGGACCCCCCTCATCTCAGGGACAGTTAGGGGTGAGGCTCTCCGGGGGTGCAGGGAGACCCCCCAGAAATAGCCCATCAGCGGTTCCCATGGACCCTGCAGAGGCTCTGGGACACACGGGGTCCTTCTCTCTCAGGCCTTGTGCGCTGCCCACACCCACTGTGTCTGAGGCCTGACCCCAGCTTTTCTGAGTCACGTGGCCTCCACCGGGGTCAGGACCAGAAATCCCTTTTCTCCCCTCAGAGACCTGCCTCGTGCCCTGGACTGTGTCACTCTGATTTTAGAACTTTCTAAAGACTAGGAGGTCCTTCCAGGTGCCTGTGTCCTGGCTGGTGTGCCTCCTCCCAACCCCAGGTGTCTGTCAACTCTCAGGATGGTCACATGGG
>NW_005369194.1:0-800 GCF_000412655.1 Myotis brandtii
ATTTATTCTTTAATTTATTTAATCAATTATTATAGTTTTTAGAATACAGTTTATTTTACCTCTTGCTCAAATTTATTTCCAGATATGTTATTATTTTTGATACAATTAGGTCCATTGAGTTTTCAGATAAACTTTAGGAAGTAGTGCTTGTCAAGTCTCTCTAGTGCAGTAGTTCCCAACCTTTTTTTTGGCCATGCCCCACCTAAGCATCTCTAAAATCCTGATGCCCTGCCACCCCCCCATGAACTCCTATTCATGTAGAGGAAGCCTAAAAGTCCATTAACTTGGTCTAAACAACCTTCCAAAGAATATGGCATCCGTGAAAGAGAAAAATAAAAGAATAAAAGTACAGTTGAAGTGCTGAGGAAGAAATCACTAAGAAATTGTTAAAAATAATAATATGAAATGATATGAAAAAATAGCAAATAAAGTTTCAAAATATGTAATAGAGACCTGAAATGCATAAATATGTCACAATATATATTTATATACTGTATATGAGGCCCCTAGAACCATAAAAATGCAAAAAATTCACTGTTAATAACTCATTCTCAAATTACCCCCCTTAAAATCAAATTGCCCCCCTATGGGGTATGTGCCCCATATTGGGAACCACTGCTCTAGTGTAAAGTTGCTATTTTCCTCCTTTGCATACTGTACTCTTTGGCATAAAGTCACTATGCATTGCCCACACTTAAGGAATGGACAATCATGCTCCCCCTCCTTAAAGTGGAATATTTACAGCATTCATTTGTAATTCTTTAGCACAGGATATTTGTCTCTTCTCCATTTATTAATTT
>NW_005369195.1:0-613 GCF_000412655.1 Myotis brandtii
CATGGGGAGGGGCCGAGTGAACCAGATGGAGACTGGCCTCTCTCTGCTGAGCGACTCCCATCAAGCTGACCCTTCTCTCTGTGGAGAATGTCCGCAGGGCTGGAATCCGGGAAGGGAACTCTGATCTTAGAAAGGTTGTCTCAACTGTGTGTGTCCTGCACTAAATGCCCAAACTCAACCTGGGAGATGATGCAGAGGGGGATGGAGGCAGAGTCCAGGGCTGTCAGTCCTGTGTGTGAAGTGCAGTTCACCCACCCAACACCCAGAGGTCAAAGAGCAATCACTCACCATATACATTGAGCCGTGCAAATCTGATTTCTTCTTTTGAGTCTGGAAGGGTGACTAGTAAGGTATAGACTCCTGTGTCCTTCTGGGTGACCTTATTTATCACCAAGCTTCCATCAAAGGTTATATACTCTCGACCACTGTATGCAGGCCCTGATCTTTGTCTTCCTATGAACTTTCCAAGACGTGCAATCATATTGTTGTTGTTTCTCCCTTTCCCCTTGAACCAAAAGAAGGTTTTAACATTGGGAGGCACATTGCGGGTACGTAGCATCACTGTCCTCCCTTCGACAGCATTTTTTGACAAAACAACGAATTCGGCAGTGGT
>NW_005369196.1:0-1300 GCF_000412655.1 Myotis brandtii
TTTGATGTCTGTATTGTAGTCATCTAGGAAAATGCTCTTGTTTATGGGAATTATACACTCAAGTATTTGGGGTGGTGAGCATCAGATCAGCAGCATATTCTCTCACATAGTTAGAGGGAAAAATTATCTGTACTGTACTTGCATTTTTTCTTTAAGGCTGTGATTATGTCAAAATGAAAAATAAAGAACATTACAAAAGTAAAAACAAAGGGTCAGCAATTAAGAGAGAGGGACAGACAGAAAAGGGCATTATGAGAATCCCACAATTTCAGGCGATTCATATCACCAGAGCACTAACTCTGGAGCCAATTTCAGCTCCATTGCTTACCTGCTGTGTGACTTCGGGAAAGTTACTTCTCTGTACCTGTTTCCTCATTAATAAAATGAGGATCACAATATTTCTTACCTTGGAGAGTTGTTACAAGTATTATGTGGGTTTATATTTGTCAAATGCTTTGAAAAATCCCTGGAATGTAGTATCATGTAAGTATAAGCAAAACAAGTAATATATCCCATGGGGGAGTAAATGGAAAATAAAGCTAACTATGTTTCTTAATTTAAAAGACACTAATTTGCACTTACAGCCAAACACTGTTTCTTCTCTTTAACATTTTGGGGCTTATAGTTTACCCAAGAAGAGTAATCAACTGGAGCTCAGGTGATCTGTGTAGATGTCACAGGGAAAAGAGAGAAGGCAGGTTACCAACAGTGCTGGAATGGAAAGCAGCTCGTAAAAGTGTGGGTAGAGTTTAGCACCTCTGTCTGAATAGAAAACCTTTTCCATGGTGACCTCCTGGATACCAGCGTCAACACAACCCACACATCCCTGCCAGTCATTTGTTCTGACAAACAGTGCCACCCACAGGTCAACACCGTAAATACACTTTGATTATATCCCGACTCCTGGCCAGATTTCTCAAGACCTTCAACCAGCAAATGGCTGAGTCGTTGTAGGATCGTGTTTCTATTTTCAAACCTAATATACCTTGGGAAAATAAATGGCCTCTTCAATAACTTACACATAAAGAGAGGGAAATCCCATTTATTTACTAAAATCATAAAATATATAGAAATAAATTTAAAGGTTAAGACACTGCAGGAAATAAACTACAGAATTTTGCAAATAAGTATACATGTGTGAACAAACCATATAACTAGATAAAAATATCTAAGTACTATAAATTAGTTCTTTCCTAATGTATTTATAAATTTAAGGTGATTATGATAAAAATCCCGAAGAACTTTCCCTTTCAAAAACCTGAAAAATGCTCCTAAATTTCACTTAGGAAAATATGAAAAA
>NW_005369197.1:0-824 GCF_000412655.1 Myotis brandtii
TTCTTACCGTTTTTTTTCTTTTTTCCATTTCATTTTTCCCTCCATTGCATCCCTCCATCGGTCCATATTGTACTCTTTGTCCATATTCTACACCTGCCGCAGCCGTGGGGTAAGTGAGGCCTCCAATGGAGGAGGAGGGCGCCCCCAGCCTGCCCAGCGGCCCTGAGGCGTGACCCTGGGCTCGCTTCCTGCTGCAGGCTGGACCCACTCCTCCCATTGCGTGACTCGGACCTGCTTTGCTCAGTGCATGGCCTTGCCCCCAGGAACATTGGGTGGGGCGGAAGGTGAACCTGGTGTGTCTTATGAGTGTCCTAGAGCCTGGAAGTTCACACTCCACAATCCCAAATCAGCTCTCTTTCTACCTGCAGACAGTGGTCACTGAGGATTTTAGCCACTTGCCCCCAGAGGAGCAGAGAAAGCGGCTTCAGCAGCAGCTGGAGGAGCGTAATCATGAACTACAGAAAGAGATTGACCAGAGGTAAGGGAGAGGGAGGCAGGCAGAGGGGAAAGTAAAACAGTGAGGACAGCCCTAGCCGGTTTGGCTCAGTGGATAGAGCCTCGGCCTGCGGACCAAAGGGTCCTGGGTTCGATTCGGGTCAAGGGCAGGTCCCTCTCCTCCCCAGCCCGGCCTTGGTCAGGGCTCCTGCAGGAGGCAACCAGTCCATGTGTTTCTCTCACATCCATGTTTCTCTGTCTTTGCCTCTCTCTTCCACTCTCCCTAAAAATCAATGGAAAAATATCCTCGGGTGAGGATTAGCAACAACAACAAAATAGTACAGACTTACACATGTTCCTCAACTTACCATGGGGTTGCATCCAATGAA
>NW_005369198.1:0-549 GCF_000412655.1 Myotis brandtii
GTCTAACCACTATGCTGTACACCTGAAACTAATCCTAATATATAAAAACCCTGGGTCCGACACAACCAGAGGCTCCACCAACCGGAAGTCAGTCCTGCAGTCAGCGCTGGGTTGCTGTGGTGACCCAGCACTGACTGCTGAGGGGTCTGCTAATCAGGCCTAGAGAGAGGCCTGAAGAGAGAAGCAGGGTCTGATCCGTAGCCTTTGTGGCAGCTGTTGATCAGCAGTTGCCTCTCCATTTCTCTCCAGGACTCCACCAGGGCTGCTGATCAGCCCTGCCTTTCTGATCAAACCCTGTTGATAGGCCCAGAGATGCTGACTGGCATAGAAACTGACCAATCAGAACCAAATCTGGGTCAACTGTGAGGAGCCAATGGCTGCCTTAGGAGGCGGGCTTTTGACGCTGACTGGCATAGAAACTGACCAATCAGAACCAAATTGGCCATCAGAGGAGGGCAGTTGGGGGCAACCTGGGCCAGCAGGGTAGGGCAGTTGGAGGGGACCAGGCCAGCAGGGGAGGGAAATTGGGGGCGAGATCAGGCTGGCAGG
>NW_005369199.1:0-1067 GCF_000412655.1 Myotis brandtii
GGCACAGACAATAGGGTGGTGAAGGCCTGGGGTGGGGTTCAGGGGCAGGCTGAAAGAGGTCAATGGGGGAAAAGGGGGAACATATGTAATACTTGCAACAATAAAGTTTTTTTTTAAAGAATGTTTTTAAGGAGTGACATGATTAAAAGATTTCTTTAGTAGGGTTAAGTTCAGGTATGGAGAAGATTGGTATGGGGTTAGTGAGGTGATGTGGGCCTGATTTGGGGGAGACTTTAAAGGCAGGCAAAGCCTAAGCAGTTATGAAGAAGGAATACGTGCTAACAGAGAGAGAGGTGTCTAAGGTAACCAAGGTGCTGATCCCAGATGTCTGGTGGGATAGTAGGGCCTTTAATGAAACTGGAAAATCAGGAAGAGGACTTTCTCAACTTCCTACAGGGATAATAGGTTGTCCATAGAGAAATATCCAGCAGACTGCAGGAAAGAGGGGATTGGGATTTGAGAGAGCGTATACTGAAGGTTCATATTTGGGAGTCACTCTCATAGAGATGAGAACTGATGAGATTGGCAATGGCTAAGATATTTGAAAGAATAAGAACAAAGAGAATAACTAAGAATAGGATCTTATTTTTATCCAAATTTTAGTGACCAGCCCTAGCTTTTACCATTCTCCCTGTTTTAGGTGACTTTCTGCATCAGCAGGTCTCAACTGGGGTGAAGTCAGGGGCGAGTGCTGTGCTACTAGCATCCAGTGGTAGAGCCCAGGGAAGCCTGGAAACATCTTACCATGCACAGGACAGTCCCCACAACAAAAAGTTATCTGGTTCAATATGTTAATAGCGCAGAGGTTGAGAAACGCTGCTCTGTGTTTGCCAAAAGAAAATCCCTTCAACATCTTGTTTAGTCAAACAAACATTGTCTCCCAAATGCTCTCATCGCTTACAAGAATAAAAAAAAATAAAAAATAGAATTCCTTTCAGAAGCAAATAAGCCCTCCACAAGTGTCTCTAGCTCTTTTATCACATTTCCCCATAAAAAAAAAACTACTCAAACTAGAATGCCAGTTCTGGACCAAATTACTTACACAAAAGCAAGTAAACACTCATGTC
>NW_005369200.1:0-745 GCF_000412655.1 Myotis brandtii
AGCGTTCTCATTGATTGATCTCCTGAGGTTCGTCCACTGATACTACCCTCTCCAAAAAAACAATGAATGTTTGGAGGAATTCGTGCACAAGTGTGGTGCCTAGGTCTGGCCTGCAGAGATCAGCTGAACCTGGCTAACTGACAGCCCCCGAGGGGTCCCAGATTACAAGAAAGCACAGGCCTGGCCAAGGCACCCCTCCTGTGCCCCATTAGGTCTGGGGAGGGACAGGGATGTTGGGACAGCTGGGGAGGAACCATGGGAGGGCTACAGGGTGTGTCCAGCCTGTCTCATTCAGTCCCGATCAGCCAGATCTGAGCAGCAAGCTGACCTCCCAGTCTGAAAGTCTTGTCCCTGGTGGTCAATGCATATCATAGCGAGCAGTTGAGGAATCTTAGTATATCCTTTGCATATTATGCTTTGATTAGTTGAACAGATGACCGGTTGACTGGACACTTAGCATATTAGACTTTTATTATATAGGATTGATTTCATACAGGAAGGGAGAGAGAAACATCAATGATGGGGGAGAATCATACATCGGGTGCCTCCAGCACGCCCCCTACTGGGGATCAAGACCCCAACCAGAGCATATACCCTTGACCAGTATCGAACCTGGGACCTTCCAGAGTCCACAGTACAACCCTCTATCCACTGAACCAAAAAAGCTGAGGCTCATTGGTTAATTCTTGGAATCGAACTGTGACCTCTGGGTTCATAGGTCGTCCCTCAACCACTGAGAAACACC
>NW_005369201.1:0-739 GCF_000412655.1 Myotis brandtii
TATGTACTGAATTGTTACAGAATTTACCAGGTGACCGCAAAAATAAACAGGGAGTACTCAGAGATTCAGGAAGAACCCTTTATTCTTAGATGTCCTAGTACAGTGACTTGGGACAGTCTGTTTCTCTAAAGCCTGAGTGAGTGAATATGGATGAAGCTTTCCCTTTATAGCCTTGGTTTCTTTGTCCCCCAAATATGGCAGGCTTCTGGACCTTTCTCGGGCTTTGCGAAAAGCCCCCTGTGTTGGCATGGGGGATGTGAGATTACACCCAATGGCCTGGCCTGCCTCCAGTTCTGATAACTCCCTAGGGGGTGGGGGCTGGTTGTGTATGGTTCATGGTTTATGGCCTCTGTAAAATGGGAGTATTCTGGGACACAGGTTCTGCAAGGCAGGACAGGCAACAGTGGAGTGAATTATGCATTAGAAGGCAGGTTACTGACACAGATTCAGATTGCTAGCCCTCCCCCACAAAAAAATGTCTTATATCTCCCTTCAGAATCTTCAGTAAAGGGTTGCTGAATGGGGGTATCTATACTAATAAAAGAGAAACATGCAAATTGGTGTCACTCCGCTACACTTCCCATTGTCTAATCAGGGTGATATGCAAATTGACTGCCAGCCAAGATGGCGGCCGGCAGCCAGGCAGCTTAAACCTAACAGGAGGCTTGTTGCTTGCTTTGACAGAGGACTCAAACGTTCCCCGCCTGTGCTGCCAGCCTCTGAGCTTGCAGTTTGAAAC
>NW_005369202.1:0-833 GCF_000412655.1 Myotis brandtii
GCAACCAACCCAAGGAGGAAACCAAGAGGGGAGAGGCTGGGAGCTGTGGATTCCCAGTGCTTTAGTCACTTAAAAACAGCTCCGCTTGGAATGCAGGCGGCTGTACATTCAGCTGAGAAATGAGGGGACTGAACACCACCATCACTGGGCTCCTGTCGGTCCGAGGCCCATGCATCCACCATGAGAAGGAAAAAACGGAGGGAGGGGCCCGGAGGAAGGGAGGACAATTGAAGGAAATGTGTCTAGACTTTCCCCAGCCCTCTCCCTCTTTCCACTGCCTACAAAAGCCCCAGGCCCGGCCACAGTTCTGCCTCCACCTTTTAGTCCCCTGTTCTCCAAACACAGAAAGAAATAAAGGAGTCCGTGCTGCCTCCGGAAAGTATCTATATATTTAAAAGCCAAGCGACCTGAATGACTGGTCGCTATGACATGCACTGTGGCGGGCTAACAGGCCCGATGCGGGTGGCTAACCTCCCGAGTTTCCTCCCTCCAAACCCACCACCACCACCACCACCAGCCGCCTGGATCTAGGCCGGGTGGCCAGCCAGACCCCACCTGTGCAGGAATTCGTGCACCAGGCCTCTAGTTTTATTTATAATGACAGAACAGTAGCCACTGAAATGATCTGTACCTCAAGTTTTTGGGGCCCTGGCCTCTCCTTCATGCCCATGACTGCCCATGTTGCACCATTGCTGTGTGAGATTGGACATACAAAAAAATGAGTCCCCAAGAGTTCACAGACTGTTGGAGGACACTTTAAGATTATTGATCAATATTTTAATTTATTATTGAGAGTTTATTCCACCTTCAATATTGTCAATGTCATTTACATT
>NW_005369203.1:0-772 GCF_000412655.1 Myotis brandtii
TGGTGCCGGGTTCTGTTCTGCTGAGTGTACTCATTGTACATGAATCTATGGGCCTTCGCTAAAAACTACAGAGCTTCTAGCAAGCATTGCCTAGCGCTCTTGTCATTTTGTGACACCCTTTCAGATACATTCAGCCATGTGGGATGACTGTTGGCGCTGCTCTGAGGAGTGGCTTGGGTGGGAGCAGGCTGGGGCTGGGCTCTGCAGGATTGGCTTCAACTCAGGTCGCCTTCTTGCTTAGCTGTCCCTTCTCGGTCCTGCTCTTTCACCCCTGACAGGTCTGCTGGGAGCACTTCTTAATCACTTGCATGTGATACAAACAGAAAACAAAATGGAACATATTTTTGCAACCATGCAGCCCAATCGCTAGCTCTGTGGCAGACAGAGATCAAGGAATGGGGGCAGAAGCTACAGAAAATGTAAACTATTGTTTTCTGAAGTTGAAGAGTCCCCGCTTTCATGTTACATATTCTAACTTCCATTTAATCTTCTTGGGAATACCCAAAAGGCAATCTCAATTAGGCACAAATTAATCAAATAGTACTTATTTGATAAAATAGGGAGCTTCCCAAGGAATGATCAATTGATGAAGAAAGAATTCCAAGAAGAGGTAAGTCCTACCTGGATGGTACAGAAGCCCAGGACTCAACTGCTGGGAGTCCTTTGGACCCATAGTCCTTACAGCAAGGCTTCTCTAGGAATTTTCCCACCAGGAAGTAAAATTAGAAAGAAGGACCAGCCTTAGCTGGTTTGGCTCAGTGGATAGAGTGTT
>NW_005369204.1:0-311 GCF_000412655.1 Myotis brandtii
AAAAACGCCAGCCAATTCTATTTTTTTGACCTCTTAGAGAATTAATCTAAATAATATCCTGGTCTGAAATCTAAAGGCTTGAATTTTGAAATTTTTCATGCCGGGTTTTTTAAAAACGCCAAGTGTTTTCCCAGAAATACAAATTTAATCAGTATTCTCGTGACTACACATATGGTTCTATGAGAGCTTTCAGTGTTTGAACACGGCCCCACAGAGAGTATGGCTCTATTTACATGTTTTCCTAGCGTTACAGATACCTCCCTATACAATTCCATGTTCTATCATTTTGATTTCTTAAAGGTTCAGTCTAA
>NW_005369204.1:328-867 GCF_000412655.1 Myotis brandtii
TAATCAGTATCCTCGTGACTAAACAGCTGTTTCTATGAGAGCTTGAATTTTAAAGGGTTTTAACCAGGTATCTTTTAAATATCTAACAGATTGAACAGGAATTATGAAAGTAAACTGTATATTCGTCATTTCCGAGCTGTTTGAAAGTCAGTTTTCAATGTTAGAACACGACCCCGTCGACAGTAATGCTGTATTTACATGTAACCCTAGCGTTTCAGATACGTTCCTATACAATTCCAGGTTCTATTTTTTTAGACTTCTTGGAGATTTAATCTAACTAACATCGTGTTCTGAACTCTACAGGCTTGAATTTTGAGTTTTTTAAGCCGGGTTTTTAAAAAACGCCAAATTTTGTACTTGAAATACAAATGTAATCAGTATCCTCATGACTAAACAGCTGTTTCTATTAGAGCTTTCAGTGTTTGAACACGGCCCCATAGAGAGTAAGGCTCTATTTACATGTTTTCCTAGCATTTCAGATACCTTCTTATACAATTCCAGATTCTATCATTTTGATTTCTTAAAGGTTCAGTCTAACT
>NW_005369205.1:0-624 GCF_000412655.1 Myotis brandtii
AGTTTTAAGGGACTTGCCAGTTACAGGGTACAAGAGAGAAAGCCCATAAAATAGGAGGCATCACCCTATAAAGCTGGGGTCCCTAAAGACCTATACTCCTTCTAGGACCAGCTATATAATGTGTGGGGCCCAGGATAAAAGGAAAATGGGGGGTTCCTTGCTCAAAATTATGAAGAATTTGCCCTAACCGGTTTGGCTCAGTGGATAGAGTGTCGGCCTGCTGACTCAAGAGTCCCAGGTTCAATTCCAGTCAAGGGCATGTACCTTGGTTGCAGGCACATACCCAGTGGGGGGTGGGGGGTGTACAGGAGGCAGCTAATCAATGTTTCTCTCTCCTTGATATTTCTAACTCTCTATCCCCAGGCGCGGAGGCAGACCTGCAGCACGGGTGGTTCAGCAACTCCCGCTGGCACACACCGGTGCCAAAATAAAAAAAAAACTAAAACCGGGGGGTGGGGAGGGCTGCGGGTCAAGGCACGAGGTCACAGCCGTGGACAGAACGGCGTCCCGGTGCAAGCCACCACCTCCGGCTACGCGCGTGGCGGCGGCCAAGGTCGTTCCCTCGCGGAAGGGCAACAGGGAAGGCTTGCCGACCTGTCCAGGTGGCCTGCACACCACCTGGCA
>NW_005369206.1:0-1394 GCF_000412655.1 Myotis brandtii
TGGGGATCAGAACTAGGGTGTAGCAAGCATGTCAAACGCGTGGTGGCCATGAATTTGACATGCTTACTGTAGACACTCTTACCTCCATCTCACAGATGGGGAATTGAGTGTCAGAGTCCAGGCACCTGGCTTGCATGGTGCCATTGAGTCTGTGAGGGGAAGGTGTGTGGGGGCTGAGATGGAAAGAGGGTCGTGCAGAGGGTGAGGATGACATCCGTCAGCCCTACCTGGTGTCCCCAGACCTCACCTTGTCCCAGACCTCCTCACTGCTCCCCAAGGTACTTCCCACGTAGGGATTCACTCCTGCCACACACACCAGGAAGTCAACATTCCCAGAATGTCTCAGGGCCTGCAGGGAGAAGGGGGCAATGAGGACCAGGGTCAGGAAGCAAAAGAAGTTTTCTGTTGCAGTGGGAGGTATTTCCTGTTTGCTCTCCCTGCTGGGTCGCCTGGCTAAATCCAGGAGGGGACCACACCAAGTGAGGGTGGAGAGCTGTTTCTCCTCATCAGACTTAAAACATCTCTCCTCCAAGATCTGTAAACCTGTTCAGGCTCTGGAGTAACCAATGCCGAGCACATGGTCAGCCTTCATTCCTGTGCTTGTTTGCTTGTTCATTTGTTTTTAAAATAACCACTCTTCCTCTTTCTACCTCCAAACCCTACCCATCTCCTCACCGTGGCCACCAGCCAGTCTCGGTCCTCAGCCTTCCCCACGTGGCACACGGTGCCAGACACGCTCAGCCCCTCCCCCTGCAGCGCTGCCAGTGCCTGGTCCACGTTCTGCTGCTTCCGGCTGCTGACCACCACGTGGGCCCCGTCCTGGGCCAGACGCCGGGCGATGGCGAAGCCAATCCTGAGGGCAGAGATGGCTATGACGGCTTCAGGCCTCCCCTCCCTCCTCCTGGGAGACTGATCATGAGACACAAATTGAGTTCCACAGTGTGGTTCAAGAACTGCCTCCAAATCTTTCAAGTGGGAAAGAGGAATTATTGAACATTTTCTATACATCAGGCCTTCACCAAGACTAACCCAGTTAATTCTCACAACTATATGTACAATAATCATATGGATGAGAAAATTTTCATAACAATTTAATTGAAGGGAATTTTAAAAAAGTAATGATCCTTCAGAACTCGTGTACATGTGCGGGGCATCCAGCGTGAATGGTAGAGAACCTTTAACTGCCCAGTGTTTTCTCCCTTGGTTCTAGCCAGAGGCCTCTGGTGTAAATTGCACTTTCTATAAGCCTTAAAGTTTTTCTCTGTCCTGCAATTTAAAAACTTTGATGCTGAGACCATGTTCTGCCTCCATTCTCCGTCTCCTTAATTTAAGGAGGTCTGAAGCACTCTTGACTAGGGCTGGTTGAGTACCTGTGATCAAGGGCAGAAGGCATA
>NW_005369206.1:5601-6303 GCF_000412655.1 Myotis brandtii
TTCAATGCTGTTGATCTCAAGAAATGTTATGGACTGAATTGTGTCCTCCTGCCCCTAGGTTCATATGTTAAGGCCCTAACCTCTATGGCTTCAGAGTGTATTTGAGACAGGACCTTTAAAGATGTGAATAAATTCACCTAAAACATTTTACATATAAAAACATATTTATGAATAAGGACCTTTATCATCCAATTTGTAATAGTTGAAAAAATAGATAAACTTAAATGCTGAATATGGGATGCATGTTACTTGATGGAATATATGTAGCCATTAAAAAGGGTGTTCATAAGTAGTTTGTAACAATACTGAAATGTTTTTGTTAAAATGCTAACTGAAAAATCATGACACAAATTTATATACAGCATGGCTGAAATTATATTAGTATAAATGTCTATATAGAAAAATATGGTAAATAAGCCTGAAAGTAAATAAGCTGTGATGGAATAAAAGTGATAGATTAAATATGTACTTCAGCCTTCTCTTCTTCCCCTTCACCACTAAAAGATACTTTTTAAAGAAGGAAGAAAAGGAACAAAACCAAAGCAATACGGTAAGAAAAAAAAAGCACAAAAATACTTTATAAAATTATAAGAAATTCTTGAAAGATAGAGTTAACTTTCTACAGAAAGCCCCAGTTCAAAACACGTGCATGGGAGAACAACAGCAAAAGGTGAGAGCAGCTGTAGGTGCCCTGAAGCTCAG
>NW_005369207.1:0-622 GCF_000412655.1 Myotis brandtii
ATCGAACCCGGGACCCTTCAGTCCACAGGCCGACATTGTATGCCAAACCAGCCAGGGCTAAAGTTTTGACCTTCACTAGAAATGTAATCAACCAGACTGGAATTTTCTGGTCAACATCAATGAGATCATCTGTCACAAGGGCCCTCTCCAACCCCCAAAGGAAGAGGGAATCTATATAAAAACCCTGGGTGTAATGCATCATGACTGAGGCTTGACCAACCAGAAAGAAGTCAGTCCTGCAGGGGTCATCTTGGAAATGGCTGTGCCCTCCCTGAGCTGTTTCCTGCGAAGGCGAGGTTTCAGGCAGGAACTGGCCCTCGGAGCGTGGACACACTAAGTCCTGGGTCCTCTTAGCAACAGCTGCGCCCTCCCCGAGCTGTTTCCGGTAAGGGCAAGGTTTGAGGCAGGAACCGGCCCTCAGGGGTGGACGCACTGAGTCCTGGGTCGCCTTGCCAAGGGCTGCGCCCTCCACCAAGCTGTTTCCTGGGAGGGCGAGGTTTGAGGCAGGAACTGGCCCTCAGAGCGTGGAGGCATATCTTTATAAAGTTTTAATACATTATATTAGAGGTTGTGGTGGTACTGTTTTACCCACAGCGTCTACAGGAATTGCTGCAAATTTACT
>NW_005369208.1:0-835 GCF_000412655.1 Myotis brandtii
TTTGCTTTGAGTTGATGGTATAGCAAGGAGCGTGGCAGAGGCAGTTCGGCGTTAATAAGGAGTGTAGCAAAAGCAGTTCAGCGTCATTTCTGTGAACACTGCCTCCAGTTGCCATGGCGTCCACAGAGTGCTGAGATGCTCCTGTGGCAGCTCAGTGCACAGGAAGTGCCTGACCATGTGTGAAACCGACCCTTATCTCAGGTCTAATCTCGGAAGGGCCACTGCATGGGCCCCGGGGGTCTCTTCCTGTGGGCCCCCTTTTGACACCTACGCCATCCCACCTCTGCGTGGAGTACAGTCATTTCCCGCAACAGAAAATTTCCAGAATTGCTTCTGAAGTACCCCATCCCCCCAGGCAGGCAGGCAGGTGAGCGGTCAGGAGGCAGCGGTCCCGGATTGCAAGAGGGATGTCTGACTTTGCTTTGGCTTTATTTTGTTGGTTCTGTTTGCTTTTAATAGCTCTTTGCACAAATGTATTAGCCTGAATGGGGTCTTGATACCCCAGCCCCCCACCTCAAATCATGGGTGTCATGGAGATGGCAGTGACCTGAGCGGGAGGAAACATTATCTCTGGAAGAGCAGGGGAGCCCCCACGGTGACTGTGGAATTCAGTCTGTTGTACCCAGAAACCTCTCCCCCAAGAAAAATGATGCTGACTCAGCTGCTGAGAGACTCAGAGACTCCAAGAGGGCTGGGACGCTATGACTGAATAAAAGAGCATGTGTTCAGCCGTGGCCGGTTTGGCTCAGTGGATAGAGCATCGGCCGTGGACTGAAGGGTCCCGGGTTCAATTCCAACCAAGGGCACACGCCCAGGTTGCGGGCTTGATCCCCAG
>NW_005369209.1:0-789 GCF_000412655.1 Myotis brandtii
GACTATTAGCCGATTTATCAACAAAAACTTTACAGAAGGGACTGGCACAAAATTTTCAATGTGATGAGAAGCATGGACCTACAACCAAGATGATTTTGCCAAGCAAAGCTATCATTTAGAATTGAAAAACATAAAAAAGATTCCCAGACAAGATAAACCTAAAGGAGCTCATCACCACCAAACCAGCATTCCAAGAAAAGTTAAAGCATCTTCTTTAAGAAGAAGAAGGGGGGGGGAGAATAAAAATATGAATAATATAATGACAATAAGTACATATCTATCAACAATTGCTTTAAATGAAAATGGATTAAATGCTCCAACCAAAACACATGTGGTGACTGAATGGATGACAAAACAAGACCCTTACTTATGATGTCTACAAGAGACTCATTTCAGATTGAAATTAACAAACAGATATAAAGGGATGGGAAAAGATAGTTCATGAAAATGGAAACAAAACAGAAAAGCTGGGATAGCAATAATTATACCAGACAAAATAGAATTTAAAACAAAGGCTATCTAACAAAAGACAAGGAAGGACCCAGCACTGCCACTTCTGGGTATTTATACAAATAAATGTAAAAGGCTAAATCGAAAAGACATAAACATCCATATGTTCATCGAAGCATTATTTACAATAGGCAAATATGGAAGCAACCTATGTGTCCATAAATACACGAACGGATATATAAGTGGTGCATGGAATATGACTCTGCCACAATAAAGAATGAAATCTTCATATTACTCTGGGTGAAATAGGTCAGACAGGGACAAATGCCAGTTGATTTC
>NW_005369210.1:0-213 GCF_000412655.1 Myotis brandtii
CAATCTCAATCACCGGATCCAGGATAGGCGGCTCCTGTGACCCAGGGTGCCGCCTTGTCTGCGGTCTGGCTTCCAGATCCCGATCATGATCACAAGCCACAGGCAAGGCGGCTCCTGGGTCCCGGATTGCCACCTTGCCTGTGGTCTGGCTTTCCAATCTCAGTAACGGGACTCAGGCAAGGCGGCTCCTGGGACCCAGCGTGCCGCCTTCCC
>NW_005369210.1:344-931 GCF_000412655.1 Myotis brandtii
GCCACCTTGCCTGTGGTCTGGCTTTCCAGTCTCAATCACTGGACTCAGGCAAGGCGGCTCCTGGGTGGCCAGAAGCCACATTGCCTGCGGACCTGTTTTCCGATCTCGGTCATGATCAGTGCGGAACACCAGGACCCATCAGCCATCTTGCCTGCGTCCGGGCTTCCCGATTATGATCATTATCACGATTACTGGCAGAAGGCAAGGTAGCTTCTGGGTCCTGGGGTGCTGCCTTGCCTGCAGCCCAGCTTTCCAATCATGTTCATGATCACTGGCCACAGGCAAGATGGCTGATGCGTCCTGGGGTGCCGCCTTGCCAGTGGTCCTGCTTTCAGATCCTAATCACGATCAGGATCACAGTTGCAGGCAAGGCAACTTTGGTTCCCGGGGTGTCGCCTTCCCTGTGGTCTGACTTTCCAATCTCAGTAACGGGACTCAGCAAAGGCGGCTCCTGGGACCCATCGTACCGCCTTCCCTGTAGTCTGGCTTTCAAATCAGGATCATGGGCCACAGGCAAGGCAGCTCCTGGGTCAGAAGGTGCCGCCTTGCATGTGGCCAGTCTTTCCGATCAGGATCATGATCATGGG
>NW_005369211.1:0-761 GCF_000412655.1 Myotis brandtii
ATGTATTCAAGTTGAAGCTGGTCTGTCTTGTTATGAGAACAGACAAAGTTCTTCATGAAATCATTGGATTTGAGCCAGCCCATTATTAGTCACATGCATTGAATTACACTGAGGCTATAGAATGACAAGGGTATCACAATTGACTTTGATGACATGAACCTAAAAAAATCCTAAAAAGCTATTTTGTGCTTACAAGGCCCTGTGCTAAGCACTAAGATACCAAATAAGAATACAGCCCTAGCCGAAACCGGTTTGGCTCAGTGGTTAGAGCGTTGGCCTGTGGACTGAAGGGTCCCAGGTTCGATTCCGGTCAAGGGCATGTACGTGGGTTGTGAGCACATCCCCAGTGGGGAGTGTGCAGGAGGCAGCTGGTCGATGTTTCTCTCTCATCGATGTTTCTAACTCTCTATCTCTCCAGCCATCTACAAACCAGGAAGCAGGCCCTCACCAGACACCAGGTCTGCAGCACCTTAATCTTGGACTTCCTGGATTCCATAATTATGACCAAAAAATGTTTATTGTTTAAGCCATCCAATCTATGGTATTCAGTTATAATAGCCAAACTGATTGAGATACAGTCCATACAAAAACAGCCCATGGGCGAAATCCCACCTGCCATAGTTTGCCAATTCCTTCTCTAAATTGAAATGACTCTTCCCAGAGTTAAGCAAAACCTACCCTCATCACAATATTTTCATCTCTTAGCCCTACTTAAATATAACAAAATATAATCCTATATAATAAAAAGGTAATATGCAAAT
>NW_005369212.1:0-571 GCF_000412655.1 Myotis brandtii
CCAAAATATACAAGGTACACATACATCACAATAGTAACAAGCCAAATAACCCAATTAAAAAATGAGCAAAGCACCTGCATACATAGACGATTTTGCAAAAAAGACATACAAATGGCCAACAAAGTGCTCAACATCATTAATGCAAATCAAAATCACAATGAGATATTAACTCACACCTGTTAGGATGTCTATTATCAAGAAGACAGGAGATAACAAATGTTGGTGAAATTGTGGAGAAAAGGGAACTCTTATTGGTGCAAATGTAAACTGTTCTAGCTACTATAAAAAACAGTATGGAGGTCCTTTAAGAAATTAAAAATAGCCCCTCTCTTCCTTGGTGCTGCCTGCAGAGGTGGCAGCCATCTCCTACTTGGTACCTGTCTCTTTTAAAGGCACCATGGCTGTCCTCAGACCCCTCATGAAACCCCAGATTGTCAAAAAGAGGACCAAGAAGTTCATCCGGCACCAGTCAGACTGATATATCAAAATTAAGTGGAAATGGAGGAAACCCAGAAGGATTGACAATAGGATGCGTAGAAGATTCAAAGGCCAGATCTTGATGCATTGGTTA
>NW_005369213.1:0-590 GCF_000412655.1 Myotis brandtii
GATCTTCGTACTTGACAATGGCAAGTCTTCCTTCAGACAAACCCGCAGTGGGAACACAGTATGTAGCACAGAGCCCTCGGGGGTGGGCAGTTGGAACAGAGCTACCTTGGCCTCGTTGCTTCCGAGGGAACGCCTGGGCCTCAGGGCCTGGGGGTGGAGGGGAGGCGGGGAGCGGGCAGGAGTCCAAGCCCACCTGGCCAAGGGTTACCTGGCCTGGTATACACCTCTTCCTTCAGGCTAAGGAGAGGAGAGAAGGGTGGAGGCTCGGGCAAGCAGACAGAGCCCTCCCTGCCTCTTCCCATGGATAGAGGCCCCACTGCCATGCTGGGTAAAGGGGAGAAGGGGCATTCGTTTTTCTTGTCTTCATCTTCTGCTGATTGGATTTCACATCGAATCCAGCTGCTGACAGGATCACGGGCGAGTGGACAGGGCGCTTGGCAGCCCAGGAGAGGAGGAGGAGGCCATGGCCCTGGCCAGTTGGTCCATGGACGGGTGGGAGGCTCTGGTGGGTGGGGGTGACCAGTTGGCCGCTGCTATTATCACTTCCAGTGAGGGGAGCAGGACTTGAATTCCTAATAGCAACGGCCCTG
>NW_005369214.1:0-753 GCF_000412655.1 Myotis brandtii
GAAATTTCAGTCGTTGTACTGTTGCTATTTGGCTCTGGTTGGCTCTCAGTTTGCCGACCACTGTATTAGGCGTTTATTGAAAAGGCTAGCAAACAAGAAGGCAGGGTGCTTACAGGCATCAAGTCCTGCCTTCCAGCAAGGTGCAGAGGACAGGATTTTAAAGGGGAAGGGGCTAGGGCACGGGTGGGCAACCTTTTTGTGAGTGCGTGCCAAAACCAGCAAAATCTCTGACTCAAAATTCTTCTGCGTGCCAACCCTAATTTTTTGAGAACATGTTACATCTACTTGATATCTCTTAAAGTGTACATTTGTGAAGAACCTTGAAGAAATGATAAAAATTATATGAGCAACAATAACACAGTATATGATGATGAAAAATACATTTATTTTTAAATGTATAGACATACACTGATAGTCTGACAGAAAACTTTATGACTCCGTTTGATATTATCATTGGGACTTTTGGGGCTGCATTGCTGATGACAGAGATTTTACACCAGGTTTATATTTCATGACCTTCAAAGATATGCACGAGCTACTACTTTCATCCGTCAGGCTACTCCTATTATGAGACTCATGGGAGATGCAGGACGCTACCCATTATCTTCACTAGCAGAGAAGGGCAAACAAGGATCCCAGAAGACTGGTGACACTTGTACCCACGGCAGGGCCTGAGTTTTGCACTGATTGTCTAGTCCTGACAATGGGGGCTCAAACTATTTCCTGATCAAATAGCCTCAGAGTAAATCCTTC
>NW_005369215.1:0-790 GCF_000412655.1 Myotis brandtii
AGGAAGTCGGATGTCCGGAAGATGGCCAGTCGACCTGTTCTAATTAACATATTACCCTTCTAGTAGTAATATTGATAGATTATATAGAATAGGGTTGCTTAAATGGGGGGGGCACCTTTTTCAGCAGGAGGAGATGCTCTTGGAAGACCAAAATACATAATCCCTATATCTCAACTGATAGCCAGCCATATGCACTATACTGCCAAACCAGTCATTAAAAAATTGAACCACTTTCTTACACCTTACACCAAAGAGCTGTTGCCCTTAACACCCCTCCTCAGCCCCCACCTTAGGTTCTGCCTTCCAAGTTCACCCAGATTTGGTTCTGATTGGTTGGTTTCTATGCCAGTCAGCAACTAAAGCTCTGTCTCCTAGGCAGCCATTGACTCCTCACAGTTCACCCAAATTTTGTTCCAATTGGTCAGTTTCTATGCCAGTCAGTGCCTCAAGCTCCGCCTCCTAGGCACTGATCAGAGCAGGGCTGATCAGCAGCCCCCGTGGAGGCCAGAGAGAAAGAGAGTTGTGGCTGCTGTTGAAGCCCAGAGAGAGAGAGGCAGCAGCTGATCAACAACTTCCACGGAGGCTGTGGATCAGACCCTGCCCCTCTCTCTGGGCCTATTCACAGGCCCCTAGGCAGTCAGTGCTGGGTCGCCATGCCAGCAGCAGTGGCAGTCAGTGCTGGGTCACCACAGCAACCCAGCACAAACTGCAGGACTGACTTTCGGTCGAGCCTATGTTCGGTCATTAAGGACCCTGGGTTTTTATATATTAGGATTGCTTATTCTCTCTT
>NW_005369216.1:0-875 GCF_000412655.1 Myotis brandtii
AATAAATGTGAACTCCTATCTGTCCCTGCAATACATTGATGGTAATGTCAGAAACACTGTAATTTCCCCCATAGTTTTCATGTTTCTGCCCCCTTTACATCGGGAGTGAATATCTGCAGTCTCTTCATTGTTTCTTTCCTTACTCCATTATTCTCATCCACCTTGGAACTATTTGTGAAATCCTAGAATTACTGATTCCTGAGGTGTTATATTAAAAATGTGTAAAGACAGAGCGAAGCATAATGTATAGAATGTGAGGTGACAATGCCTGCCAGATTTGCTTTGGTGGTTGAGGCTGGGTGAGCAATGACTTGTAAGTAAGAGCCAAAGAGTTTGTGGGTAGCTCCCAAAGATAAAATTCTTAACTTTACTGTTACATCTTGTCTTCTTTGGCATTTAGGTCTCCTCCTTTCCCTCCCCCCACCTCTCCACAGCAGCTGAGTTTTCCTCTTCACTAGCTGTGTCTTCTAGCAGTGGATATTTTCCCCAAACACCAAAGCCAAGACAGGTACACTGGTTTGCCCTTCTCTATTGGGAATCCTCTACTCAGAAAAATACCCAACTGGTAAAACTCATACCGAAGGGAATAGTTGTGACCAAATCCGAGGGCTTCTCGTGTTCAAGGTCATTGTCTTTCTAAAACTCTGAGCTTTGCAATTAAATGATAAAGCCCTACATTTAAAAATCATTTTACTATAATAATGAATAAGGATATGCATTGCTTTTCACACCCACATTTAGAGTTTTCTCCAAATAAAGTTATTCTCCTATTTAGTCCAAAGCAAAATTAAATTAGCTTAAAGTTGGGAAAAACATATGACAATGATAGAAATGCTACCTAGAGAACAGCAGCAGTCTTCTAATGGCAAAAAGTT
>NW_005369217.1:0-1996 GCF_000412655.1 Myotis brandtii
TGGTAGAGAAAGGAAGAGGAGGACTGAGTCTAGAGAGCAGATTAAAGCTGGACCCAGGTTTTGGGGGAAGTAGGTGGAGAAGTTTGTGGGTTAAACTAGGGACATGGGAACCTGACCTGGAGCTGTGAAGGGGCTGAGCCGAGTAGTGCTCTGCTGACTGGAAATACTTGCCCTTCTCCTGACAGAATGGGTATGTACCCAACCAGCCAGGAAGATGTCTGAGATGTCCTCACCTGACCTCCAACTTTGAGTGCCATCATAAATTTCTCGATGTCTTCTTTTGAGATATACTGGCTCAACTCCCCTTTAGAGTTCTCTGAGGAAACTGCCATAGCTCTAAATATCTCTGTAAGGAATAAAGAGGGTTAGTAGAGGGGAACTGTTTCTCTCTTGCTGGAATTGGGTATGTTTTTCTTCAAAAGTGGGTAACATAGTATGATGAAATCATGCAAAAAATAATGAAAAACCACAAGAGACCAGTTTGGTTGCTGATTATGACTTTGCCCTTCACTAGCAATATATCCTTTGGCAATTCATTAAATCCTGGAGACTCTATTCTTCATATGAAAACTTAGTATAATAAAAATCAATATGAGAATCCTAAGAGATTGGATATGTGTTATTAGGTACCAACTTTTAGGATCTCAGCCTGCCCTTTGGATCACATCTTTTTTTAAATTTAAATATATATTTTATTGAGTTCAGAGATGAAGGGAGAGGGAGAGAGAGCTAGAAACATCAATGATAAGAGAGAATCATTCAGCCCTAAGTGGTTTGGCTGAGTGGATAGAGCGTCGGCCTGCGGACTGAAGGGTCCCAGGTTAGACTCTTGTCAAGGGCATGTACCTTGGTTGTGGCACATACCCTGTAGGGAGTGTGCAGGAGGCAGCTGATCGATGTTTCTCTCTCATCGATGTTTCTAACTCTCTCTATCCCTCTGCCTTCCTCTCTGTAAAAAAGCAATAAAATACATTTTTTTTAAAAAGAGAGAGAGAATCATTCATCGGTTACCTCCTGTACACCCCCTACTTGGAATTGAGCACAAAACCCAGGCATGTACCCTGACTGGGAATTGAACCAGTGACCTCTTGGTTCCTGGGTCAAAGCTCAACACTTGAGCCACACCTGGCTGGTTTGGCTAAGTGGAAAGAGCATCGGCCTGCAGATCAATAAAAATCTATTTAAAGAATTATAATCTCCCAAACCAGTTTTAAGTAGAGAAGCCATATAGCCTCAGAGGCCAACCCCAAAACACTGCCACCCAGAGGCTGAGCCACAAAGTGACTCTTAGGTGAACACAAATTAAGGCAGTCTGGATCACAAATACGGCCGCTTTAAAATCAGGACAGTGATTTACAACACGGAGGAACAGTGTATCGCAGGGAAATTCAACACTCTCCTGAATACCTGGCAGGACTAAGGCGAGCCAGGCTGAAGAGTAGAAGAACCGAAAGACCTTCACTACTGCAAATTTTTTTTCTTTTTTCGCCTTTTAACTAAGAAACCAATTTTTTTTTCTTTTTCTTCTTTTTCCATCACCTGATTTTACCCTTTTAATTACTACATTTTTATTTTTAACCAGTATTATTACTGCTACCATTTTACCATTTTTTAAAGTGCCATATTATTTTCTCTTTATTTTATTTTGGGAGTAGTGTTCTCCATTCTATTTTCATCGTTCCTTTAGCATCAATTTTCCCTACCTCAATTTTACCTCTATGCTAAAACCCTCTTCCTCACTTTACCCCTTTTGGTGTCCTGTTTCTCTTACCCTATTCCTGCTTTAGATTTTCCCTATTCCGTCTTTTTACCCCCTGTCTAATTTCACCCTACTTATATATCCTATTTCCAATCCACTGCTCTAAATCCTTATACACCTATCCCTTATCCTTCTTCACTATCCAAACATTTTTTTCTCTTATCTTTCTATTGTTTTCTTGCTGTTTGCTTGACTGTTGAATATATTGGTTTTTTTTGTTTGTTTGTTTGTGTGTGT
>NW_005369217.1:4617-7148 GCF_000412655.1 Myotis brandtii
AAAAAGAGGAACAACTGTAATAATCTGAACAATAAAGATTTATTTAAAAAATAAAAATGAAATAAAGTAAAAAAGAAAATATACGACATCACCCATGTAGCATTTTGGCTCAATACATTTAACATGAATCTCTAATGAGGAAACAATCACTGGAATCCAGATTGTGGGACAGTCTACAAGGCAACTAAAGACACAAATTATTGGTGGAATGTTTTGCTAAAAGGGAAATGCAATTCATGATCTTTGTTGGAACTTATGTGGGGGAAACACAGCTATAAAGAAAATTTTGAGGAGATTTGGGAAATTTGGCCATAGGCTATATTATAATGACAATGTTATTGTATCAGTAAGTTCCTGGAGTATAATAATTTTATTAGAATTTGCTTTTTTCAAAGGGGATGCATGCCAGAATACTAATAGTATCATAATATAAATCTGAGTTTACTCCAAAATGATTCAGACCTGTGTGTGTGTGTGTGTGTGTGTGTGTGTGTGTGTGTGTGTGTGTGAGAGAGAGAGAGAGAGGGAGGGGGACTGGAAAAGAAACAAAGAACACCAATATGGCAAAATACTTTAGCAATTTAGTGAATATAACTTGAAGAATAATAGGTGCTCATTGTACTGTTCTTTCAATTTTCTATAGGTTTGGCATTTACTCAAATCAAAAGTTGGGAGAGAAATTAAAATTCACTAGTCATCAGAAGACATCAATAGGTGAGTAAAAACTGGCAAACTGCAGTATGAAAAAAGGGCAATGTCACCATAAAATCAACAAAGAGTTCATATCCAAAATATATAACACTTTCCTGCATATCAAGGAAAAAGACAAATAGAAAAATTGGATAAGAGACTTGTGAGGAATTCATAAAAGAGGATATACTAATGGACCATAAACACTTAAAAAGTGTGGTTCAACCTCACTAGGGATTGGGGAAGTGGAAATGAGAGCCACAAAAATGTATCCTACGCACTTACCAGAATGGCTGAAATTTAAAAGGTTTACAATGAAAAATGTGGCAAGGATGTGGAACAATAGAAATTTTCTTATACTATTAGTGGGAGTGTAAAACAAAACAGCCACTTTGAAAATATTTTTTAATATATTTTATTTATTTTTTTACAGAGAGGAAGGGAGAGGGATAGAGAATTAGAAGCATCGATGAGAGAGAAACATTGATCAGCTGCCTCTTGCACACTCCCCACTGGGGATGTGCCTGCAACCAAGGTACATACCCTTGACCGGAATCGAACCTGGGACCCTTGAGTCCGCAGGCTGACGCTCTATCCGCTGAGCCAAACCAGTTAGGGCAAAACAGCCACTTTGGAAAACAATTTGGTATTATCTACTTTATGATCCTTTCCTAGCTATGCACCTACCAAAAATGCATGTTCACTTACAGAAGCAGACACACATGACTGTTCATAGTGCCATTATCATAATAGCCACAAACTGTGAGTCAAATTTTCATCATCATCATAACAAATAAGTTGTGATATATTTATATATCATTCATCTGATGGAATCGTCTACAGCAATGAAAATGAACAAATGACAATCTTATGTAATAATATGTATAAATCTAACAAATGTAAAATGAGTGAAAAAAAACATACACAAAATAACAGACTTCATTACTGCATCTATAAAAAGCTCACAGCAAGCATATATAGACTACTGTGTTTAGGGATGCAAACTTAGGTAGTAAAACTTTCAAGAAAAGCAAGGGAGTGATTTTTATAAAGTTTTCATGGGCTATGCTGGGAGGGAATTGTGACTAGAAAGAATCACAATAGGGAATTCCAGGGTTCTAGTGATGTCATTTTTTTACCTAGATGGTAGTGACACTGATATCTTCTTTGTGATAAATCATTGAGGTCTACATACTTGGCTCATGCATGTTTTTCTGTGTTTATTTAACAACAAAAATATATATTTTTAATTTTTATCCTCTTCTGAGGATATGTTTATTGATTTAGAGAAAAAGAAGAAGGGAGAGATAGAAACATCAACAATGGAGAGAGAAATCAATCAGTTGCCTCCTGTACATAAACCCTGAACTAGGAGTGAATCCCCAACCTAGGTATGTGCCCTAAATGGGAATCAAACCCACACCTTTTGGTGTACAGGATGATGCTCCAACCAACTGAGCCACCCAGCCAGGGCAGCAGTTACATTTTTACATGACAGATACAGAAAAGAAAAACATCGAGGTGAATTAAACACCTCAGTAGAAAGATTTCATAGTAGACTAGACACAGCAAACGAGTGAATTCATGAATTGGAAAGTAGACTAAAGTGACTCAGAACATAGATATAGAGAGAGAGATGAAGAAAAATGTTGAGAGAGATGAAAGATAGCATGAAAAACTCCAATAGATGCTTAATGGGAATTCAAAAAAAATAGAGTGAATGGGTAGAAGGTAATAGTAATAATGGCTGAGAATCTTTCAGAATTAAAGATATGAATCCTCAGATTGAAAAAGCACACCAAGTCTTTCAAAGGATAAAAATAAATTCATACCTAGATACA
>NW_005369217.1:7176-11852 GCF_000412655.1 Myotis brandtii
GTTCAGAGAAAAAAAATGAACTACAGAGGAGATAATAGACCAACGGCAGACTTCTTTTGATCAATAGTAGATGAGACAATGCAATAATAGCCTCCAAGTTTTGAAGGAAAATATCTATCAAACTAGAAACTTATCCTCAACTATAACATTCAAGAGTGAAGGCAAAATGAATACATTTTCAGATATACTAAGACATGTGTTATTCATAAGCCCTCACAGAGGGAAATTCTAATATATTTTCTTCACCGAGGAATAAAATAAACCTGGAAAGGAGTAGTGGGATGTGAGAAATTATGTACTAGGAATTAGTAAAAACACAGGGCACCCTGAATATCTTCTGTTGGCTCTCCAAATCTTCCCTACACCCTGCTCCACTCTAAGTGTCGTGGAGGCTGGCCAGTATGGACTAAGTAAGTTCCCTTATTCTCTTGCTTGCAATTGAGTTTTGCCAATGAATAGCCCTAATAGGACACTGCAGAAAGGGAGGATGGTCATGTCAGAGGGTATAGTCCTCTTGGCATGATGATCCTTGATTTGGGTGTAAACCTCTGAGGCCACTACTTCTCTCCAGATAACCCTGTACATACATCTCTTCTTTCAGGTTTCTATGACTGCTCCTTTCCCAAATCCCTTCAGGCCTAGCAGTGCTAAAACTCTGGTTGTTACTAGCTCTGGCACATTACACTGCCTCTTATGGGTTTCTTCATCTCTACCCATAAATACCCATTAGAAAGAGCTGCTTTAATTAAATAATTAATTTATTTGTTAAACTCTCCTGGAATTGTCCTAATTTGAGTATGTAATCTGTTTTCTATTAGGACCCTGACTAAGAATTTGCCAAATCTAAATAAGTTATTAACTGTTAAAATATAGTAATAATCACCTAATTTGAGAGAACTTAAGTCGTGATAGAACCTAAACATTAGCAACACAACAGAAAAGATGAGAAAGGTGAATTACAGGGCAATTAAGGGGTTAAAGACCCTTAGCTTGTTCAGAATGAATATAGAGAATTAGTGAAATTTAACCTTTGCTAGAAAAATATAGTCAGAATGAATGTTTAAAATTTTTTAGAGTAACAAAATATATATATATATCTCCAGTCTTGTTTGAGTTGCAAACCCTTATCTCTATATTTTAGAATTCCTTATTTGTTACAGTTCTTCAAACTCAGTACATCTCACATTGAACTTAGTATCTGCTCTCCATTCAAACTTAATTTCTGTGTCTAGGCAGTGCTTTAGTCTTACTCCTTCTCTTTCGAACCACCCACAGCCCTTCAAGAACAGAAAATTGTACTTAGGAAATACCCTTTGAATCCATCCCTTTCCTGTTCTGACACAGCCACTGTCAAACTTTATTTCTCATGTTCAAACTCACCTCCGCTCTAGGCCTAAGCCTATTTCTATTCTCTCACCAACAACAAATGCGCAAGTAGCACTATAAGAAAGCAGTCAGACGACACAGAAATGTCTCCTGAAATGACTGTTAAACTGTTGAGTAATATTCGTATCTTAGCAACCAAGCCTAGAATGCCCAACTGTAACTGACCAATCAGCTCATATCTAAAGAACCTAAGGTGGAATGGAAAGCCCCTCCCCGCAATGTTGACTCCTGAGAAAAATAGCACAAAGCAGATACTCAAAAAATATCTGTTGACAGCCTAAGTGCCCATCAGCAGATGAGTGGATTAAAAAACTGTGATACATCTACACAGTGGAATACTACGCTTCAGTAAAAAAGAATGAACTCTTGCCATTTGCAACAGCATGGATGGAACTGGAGAGCATTATGCTAAGTGAAATTAGCCAGTCAGAGAAAGATAAATACCACATGATCTCACTTATTTGTGGATTATAGAGAACAACATAGACTGATGAACAGGGACAGATCCAAAGACAGAGAAACAGCGATCAGACTATCAATCCCCAGAGGGAAAGTAGGGGAGGGTGGGGGTAAGGGGAAGAGATCAACCAAAGGACTTGTATGCATGCATATAAGACAAACAAATGGACATGGACAACAGGGGGATGAGAACATGAGTGGGGGGTGGGGGGGTTGGGGGTTAATGGGGGGATGAGGACACATTTGTAATACCTTAACCAATAAAGAAATTTTTTTTAAAAAACATAAGAAAATATCTGTTGAGAAAAAAATTAGTAAATGACTATTTTTTATCTTATGCTGAATCAAAATTATGCACAAGGATATATACAAATATATGTTCATGATGATATTATCCTATATAATAAAAGGGTAATATGCAAATTGACCCTAAGGGCAGAATGATCAGAATAATCACTGGACCAGTCACTATGAGGCACACTGACCAACTCTTGGTCCCTTTTCCTGCCCGGCAGGCTCCCATGCCTGATGGCCACCTGCGGCACGGGAGGGGCTCGGGAGTCAGTGGAAACAGCCTACCTCTCAGTCCCTTCCTCCAGCCATCAGGCACCGATCACCCGATTGCAAACTGGGAACTGAAGCGGGGGAGGGGCTGGCTGCAGGCACCTGGGAAGATGGTCTTGACAACAGGCAAGGCCTAGGGACTGTACCTGTGCACAAATTTTTTGTGCTGGGCCTCTAGTTTATCATTAAGTAAACTTGCCTTTAGAGGAGAAAGCTTCCTCCTTCTTCCCCTTCAGCCATAGCTGTGGCCAGCTTCTCTCTCAGCTGCCCACTGCTCCCGCATAGCAGTTAACAGTTAAAAACACCGGCTCTGGACTGCCATACACTATGGTTCCAGATCGTGGCTCTGCTGTTTGCTGTATGGTCTTGGGAAGTTGTTTAACTTCTGTTTGCCTCAGTTTTCTCTTGGAAACTGGAATGACATATAGTACCTAGTTAATACAGTCATTTGGTAATCGAATGAGATGTTTACAAAGTACTTGTCTCAAAGACATGAGGAGCAGGTACAAATGATTTGCCCATTTTAAAAGTGTCTTTTTATTGACTTGATTTACTCTATGCTAATGTCATTGGGATACTTTGGCTTTCTCCTGAAATTGCTATTCCCCAGTTACCACAGGGAGTTCAAGATTTCTTTGCAGTTCCTGTTATTATTAAAATATAGGTCACTGAGGACTACATTCAGAGTATTGCGTTCAAAAGTTACTTGAAATATTTTTTGTATGATTATATTGTCAATTGATATAATTTAGACTTGTTTGTCTTAAATTTTAGGGTTTTTCTTTTACTTAACTGAAGAGCTTGATGATATAAAGATTTACATAATTAAAAACTTACTGGTAAAACCATGTAAAGTTTTACTCAGAGAATTTTTGCTCCCAAACTGATCCTTTTAACCTTATTCCCACTCACCCTCTATAGATAACCATTTTCATTAACTTCTGATTTGTCCTGCCTGTTTTTCTTATTGTGAAAATAAGCAAATATCTGTTTATGCTATATTCTTATTTCCCTTTCTGTTTTACACAGTCGTTAGCACATTCTATTCAGCGCTCTTGGCATTTATCCACATCAGTTCACAGATATATTCCTATTTTATGGTTTCATGTATTGTGTGCATGTAATATAGTTTATTCAATCAGTCCTCTTTGGATGGATATTGGACTGCTTGTAATTATTTTGCTACTGGGTTTTCTTCTAACTTTTAAATTTGAATGGATTGTAGATTCACTGGGAGTTGCACAAATAGTACATAAAGCCTCTATTAAAACCAGGGAATTTCCTTGCCAGTATCGCTCAGTGGTTGAGCATTGGCCCATGCACCAAGAAGTCACTGGTTCAATTCCCAGCCAGGGCACATCCTGGGTTGAAGGCTTGATCCTCATTGAGGGGGTTTGAGGGTGTGTGCAGGAGGCAGACAATCAATCTTTCTCTCTCCCTCTCCTTTCCTCTCTCTCTAAAATCAATACAAACATATTTAAAAAAACCCCAAAAAAAACAGTGAATTGATGTTGACACGCCATTGTAAGACATAGACTTTATTCAATTTTAAACAATTTTTTAAAATTGATTTTAGAGGGGAAGGGAGAAGGATAGAGAGAGAGAGAGAAACATCAATGATAGGAGAGAATCATTGATTGTCTGCCTCCTGCACACCCCCTAATGGGGATCGAGCCTGCAACCTGGTCATGTGTCCTTGACTAGAATCAAATCCAGGACCCTCAGCAGGCCGATGCTCTAGCCACTGAGCCAAACTGACTAGGGCAGGAAGTGTTTCTTCTGGTCAGTGTAGCATCAGTGTCCTGGCTCTGTTACCAAGCAGCCAAAGGGCTGTAACCAAGTCCCTCTCCTCAGCTGGCTTTAATTCATTCACTTCTAAAATGTAGGCTTGCACTACATTTCCTCTGTGGTCACACTGAGCTCTGACATTTGTAATCCTGAGCTTATAACTGCAGTGCCTCCTATCTGGGCGGCCGATTCCTCAGTAATGACAGCCATGTGCAGGGGTGTAGGCATTGTTGGGGGACTCACCCCGACCCCCTGGGGTGTCAGAAGCTTAGCCCTCTGTGAAGGGGTAAGGCTGTGGATCCTAAACAAGGAAACTCACAGAATGACTGACCTTTGCATAAATTTTCTTTTAAGCTAGCATAAAAATGGGAAGGCCTGGCATGTAAAAATCTGTTTCTTCACTAAGAAAAAAACAACTTTAAAATGGGGTCACATAGGGCAACTCTGTGAGTGGCCACCATCCTCTTTATATGTGTCAC
>NW_005369217.1:14708-15858 GCF_000412655.1 Myotis brandtii
CTGCATGATGTAGAAAGTGTAGGAATCAATCCCATTTCATAGACAAGGAAACTGATGTTCAGTGTTAATCAGCTTTTTCTATCTCCTGATTTTGGGTCTGGCGCCCATTTCTCTGGGGCCTGGCAGTTGGCATGCAGTGCTAGGGGAGAGGGTGAAGTTTGGTTGTCTGAAATTGGGTGGCCCAATTTATTTTCTGCTGAAAAATTAGAGTTGGTTCCCTTTTTGTTTTTAATGTTTGGGAATAAAGAGAGAGATTACATGTGTGTGGCCCATCATTTCCTCAGGGATGAGCTGAGGGCTTTCAGTCTTTGGATGCTTCTTAAAAACCTCAGTCAGAGTGCACTGTGACCTTTGGGCACCGACAGGGAGGGGCAGTGTGTGGGATTGTGGGACCATTTATGTCTTTACCAGACCTAGTCAATTCTGTTTCCTCCTTTCCATGTGTCCTCCCCAGGCGGCGTTTGCCTTGTGTGAGATGCTATCCGGGACTCTGCCGGGAGGCCATCCTGGAACTCTACCCCAGGCTATTGCTGGCTGTGTTATGTCATCTCTTCTGGGTGGTGGAGCAAAATGCCCCCCAGAAGATGGTGGTCTACAGGAAGTATGGGGGCTCAGGCAAGACCTTTGACCCCACTAGGTAAGCCTAACCCTGGTGTGATGGAGGAATGAGACTAGTCAACTCCAGAGGGTCTTGGACAACTGGATGCCAATCCCCTAGGGATGCTGAAGAAGAGACTGACAGCAGCACAGAGCTAGAATGTCGGTGTGGGTGCCCCAATATCACGTGCTGGAATGTCCCCACATATTTTCATGTTTCTCATTACCCTTTTCCTTGCATGCACTCTTATGCTTCACCCAGTGGTTCACGTCTCTGTTCATGACTCGGCACATGAAATATTCAATTCTCTCCATGCAGCTGTGGCTATTCGAATCTGGATCACCTCTGGCTTAGCTTTGTCACTAACTGCACCATCTCGTGCAAGTCACTACTGCAGTTGAGGGTGTTGAACTCCTAAATAGGGTGTTGAACTGCTAAAAAAGGTTGTCAGAACTTTTTTATTTATTTATTTTAAATTAAATCTTTATTGTTCAGATTATTACAGTTGTTCCTCTTTTTCCCCCCCATAGCTCCCCTCCACCCGGTTCCCAC
>NW_005369217.1:21724-24776 GCF_000412655.1 Myotis brandtii
CTTGTTACAAAACCCAAAGGCTCAGAAATCTGAACTTCCCAGGCCAGTAACAGCCCACTCCATGTCTCAGCCTCTTTACAGATCACAGACATTTTGAGTTGAAGGGACTTCACATCAGAGATGTATGCTTACTTACAGTATTCCTGTTCTGGCATCTATCAATTTTTAATATTTGAACCTTGGATTTGAATTATTTTTGTATCAGCCTCATAATCTCGAAGAGCCTGGACACTCACACCATGATTCATCCATTTTTCAGTTACTTTTAAACCCAACATGTATATTTGACTTGACAATGCCTAAAAATAATCTTTACCCTTCATCCAAACAATATAAGAACCTTAGAAGCTTGATTACACCGCCCCCGTTTTATTAATTAATATTGTCTAGTAGTTTAGTTTCACATTCTTTTAAAATCCCCAAATTTGGTCTTTAACATAATCACCACCATTGCTGTTATGTTATACAGTCAATACTCATTTAGATTTTCCCATATGTTGCTTACATATTTCTTCATTTACCTTTCCTTCTTATAGCTCTCTCCTCCCTTCTAGATTCATTTTCTTCTTTTTCCTTTGTGACTTTTTCAGTGAGGGCCTGTTAATAGCAAATGTTTTCAGTCTTGGTCTGAAAATGTCTTTATTTTGTCTCACATTTGTCTTTAGTTTTTAGCATTTTAGGATGTGTTGGCATGAATTTCTTTAGGGTTAGCCTGAATTTTTTGAAATCTCTATGTTTATGTCTTTTACCATACTTTAAAAGTTTGTAGCCATTATTTCTCCAAAACATTTTCAGCACATTCGTGTTCCTCTCCTTTTAGAAATCTGATGACAGAAATGTTGGACGTTTTGCTCTTGTCCCATCGGTCCCAAGATTCAGTTCATTTTCAATAATTTTTCTCCTTGTTGTTCAGATTGGAAAATTTTTATTGATCTGTCTTCAAGTTCACTGTGTCTTTCCTATGACATCTTTGTTTTGCTAATTTGTATTTATCAGTTTAAATATTTCCCATTTTTCTTTATCTTGTCTATTTCTTTGCTAAGGCTTTTATTTCTGAATTTATTACAAAGTTATTCAGTGTTGATTTTGGAGTATTTTGTATCATAACTCTTTTACGGTTTATATCAGATAATTCCAACATTTGTTACATCTTAACTGGCATCTGTTTCATCTCATTGACTTTTCCCATGTGCATCACAGGTTCAATTCCTGGTCAAGGGCATGTACCTCGTTGCAGGTTCAGTCCTCTGCATGAGCAGGAGTCAACCAATCAATGTGTCTTTCTCATATCTATGTTTCTCTCTCTCTCTCTCTCTCTCTCTCTCTCTTTCTCGCTCTCTCGCTCTCTCTCTCGTTCTCTTTCTCCTCTCTCCCTCTTCCACTCTCTTTTTAAAAAAATCAATAGAAAAAATATTCTCAGGTGAGGATTTTTTTTTAAATCACTCTATATGTGAAAAGCCCAGAAAATCCTCACAACTGGAAAAAGGGAGACCAGGGAACTGTAAAATTAGGGAGGTCGTCCAGTTACCTCAAAAGAAGGAGAGTGTGAGTTCCCTTTCTGGCTTTTTGAGGTTAACTGGAAGACTTTTCTTGGAGCATTCTGTCAGCCTATGGTGCTTGCTTCCCAGTTTCTGGTTGCCTTCTGGGCAGGTTGGGGAGACCAATAGATAGGAAAAGCCAGGCCCCTAGGTCATAGAAACCAGTGATATCCCTCTACCCCATGTGAGCTGGAGTGTCAGCAGCCTCTTTATCTTTGGCCCTGGGAATTTCTCTTTCTTGAAATTGTAGTTATTTAAATATTTCTTGGTATATTTTCTTTTGCATTTTAAGACGTCTATAATGGGAAAGTTGTCGGGTTATCTTCCATATTGCTGGAATGGAAAGCCAAGATTTATGGTCTAACTGAGAAATAGTAAATGGACATTATCTACACAATGGCAACCTAGAAAGTGAAAAGAACACTAACCCAGGCAAGGACTGTGAAATTTGGGTTCTAGGTGCTGCTTTAACATTCACCTAGTCATATACATTTACTTGGTTAAAACTCTGTAGTTTTCGCTCCCAGTCAAGATGGCAGCATAGGTAAACACTGTACTCCCATTCCTCCATGACCACATTACAACGAAACTTCAGAGCAACCATCATTGATACCTGCCTGAACTCTAGCTAAACAAAAGCCCTATAGCTAAGGATACACAGAAGAAGCCACATCAAGGCCACACCCACATGTACTGGTTAAAGATTGGGAGAGATATCTCAGCTGTGAAGTCTTCCACTGTGGAGTAGGAGTCCCAGCCCCACACCAGGCCCTCCATCCCAGGGTTCCAGTCCTGGCAAGAGAAGTCCCTAACTTCTGACTAAGAAAACCAGTAGAGATGGTGGCTCAGTGAGGCGGGGGGTTAGGGAGTTGGTGGGTGGAGGGGGCGAGGCTCCTGGAATCCCAAGCATTGCTCTTAAAGGGCCTTTGCATGGAATTACTCGCTGATGGGTTCACTTGCTCTGATCTCCAGCCCGGGGGCAGTACCTCAAAAGATGCCAGAGGTAGAACTGACTTATCTGGCTTCAAGGAAAGGCTGGAAGGGCAGCTGTCTCCCAGAGGAAGTGCTGGCAGAAGCTACTGTTCCTTTGCTAAGCCCTCCCCATGCATGTGTAGGCAAGTATCAGATCAGAGTCTCCATCAACCTGGCTAACACTGTTCCATACAAAGAGCTTGTCTTGGCATATGCCAACTTTCCTAGAAATATCTCAAAGGTTCACAAACCCCAAACAAGCAGCATTTGGCCCTGGCATGCCGTGTCCCACTTCCCAAGCAGCTCCAAGCCTGGCACTAGCAGCATCTGGCCTCAGTTTGCATCTTAGCCTCTCGCAGGCACCTTCAAGTCCACCACAAGCGGCAAATATCTGCATATCACTTTGTAGCTAATACAGGTGGCCCCAGGCAGGTCACAAGCAACAGATAACCTTCACCTGCACCTCTCAATAGGCCCCAGAACCAACACACCCAGTGGTCAGCTTCAGACTACACCAGAGCAGCACCCAACTCCATCCACAA
>NW_005369217.1:26929-29970 GCF_000412655.1 Myotis brandtii
AAGAAATAGTGACAGAAAACTTCCCCTACCTGGTGAAAGAAATAGACTTACAAGTCCAGGAAGCGCAGAGAACCCCAAACAAAAGGAATCCAAAGAGGACCACACCAAGACACATCATAATTAAAATGCCAAGAGCAAAAGACAAAGAGAGAATCTTAAAAGCAGCAAGAGAAAAAAAGTCAGTTACCTATAAGGGAGTACCCATACGACTGTCAGCTGATTTCTCAACAGAAACTTTGCAGGCCAGAAGGGAGTGGCAAGAAATATTCAAAGTGATGAATAGCAAGAACCTACAACCAAGATTACTTTATCCAGCAAAGCTATCATTCAGAATTGAAGGTCAGATAAAGAGCTTCACAGATAAGGAAAAGCTAAAGGAGTTCATCACCACCAAACCAGTATTATATGAAATGCTGAAAGGTATCCTTTAAGAAGAGGAAGAAGAAGAAAAAGGTAAAGATACAAATTATGAACAACAAACATGCATCTATCAACAAGTGAATCTAAGAATCAAGTGAATAAATAATCTGATGTACAGAATGAACTGGTGATTATAATAGAATCAGGGACATAGAAAGGGAATGGACTGACTATTCTTGAGGGGGAAAGGGGAGTGGGAGATGCGGGAAGAGACTGGACAAAAATCGTACACCTATGGATGAGGACAGTGGGTGGGGAGTGAGGGCGGAGGGTGGGGCGGGAACTGGGAGGAGGGGAGTTAGGGGGGGAAAAAGAGGAACAAATGTAATAATCTGAACAATAAAGATTTAATTTAAAAAAAAGAAAAGAAAATATAAAAAGAACTAGTTGGAAATGAACATACAATAACAAACAAAGAAATACATTAGAGCCCTGACTGGTGTTGCTCAGTTGATTGGGTGGTGTCCTGTGCACCTAAAGGTTGTAGGTTCAATTCCCAGTTGGGGCACATGCCAGGTTTGCAGGCTTGATACCCAGTAGAGGGCATGCAGGAGGCAGCCAATGGATACCTCGCTCTCACATTAATGCTTCTCTCTCCCTCTCCCTTCCTCTTTGTCTAAAAATAAATTTAAAAATCTTTGAAAAATAAATACATTAGCAGTATTTAGCAGTAGATTGAATGAAGTAGAGGATTAAATCAGTGATTGGGCAGATAAGGGAGCAGACCACACCCAATCAACACAGCAAGAAAAAAAAAAAAAAGAATCCAATAAAGTCGAGAATAGTTTAAGGGGCCTCTGTGATATCAAGTGTACCAACCTTTGTATCATTCAGGTACCAGAAGAAAGAGAGCAAAGAATTGAAAATCTATTCTTTAAAAAAACAGAAGAGAAGATGGCAGCTGGCAGGACGGAGGTGAGGAATAGGAAGTGAGTGAGTGAGGGGATGAACGGAGAGTGTGTGGATGTGTGTGGTGTGTGAGTGAGTGAGGGACAGTTAAATCCGGCAGGAGCAGCGGAGGCTGACAGACCAGGCTCTCTGGGACACGGAGAGACTACCACCACTGTGGCTCTCCCTGAACTGCGGGACCGGGCACAGAACCCATGCCATCTTAAAGGGGAGAGCGGCCTCTTCTAGGAACTCAGCAGCACCACCACCCAGATAGGCCTTGGACACTGCCCGAGACCGGGCAGCCACTCAGGCAAAAATCCTGCAGCCACACCCGCAGATTCTGGGACTCTGCGCCAAAGGAGCAACGCGCCCGAAGGCAGTAAGTGCACCCTCCCCAGAGGCAGACCTGGAACATTGCCTGAGCGCGCAGTGGGTGCACCTCCCCAGCGGCAGACCTCCCACACTGCCTGCGCGCGCAGTAAGTGCACCCTCCCCAGCAGCAGACCTCCGACATTGCCTGCGCACGTTCGCGCATCTCCAGCACGCAGGTCTCCGAGGTACACCACTCCATAGACTCCTCTTAGGAGTCACTGGGAGACTAAACTGGGTGTGATTTTGTACAGACACAGGCTCACTGCCCCCCAGTAGAAGTTCTGAATCCCCTCTGCCTGAATAATTGCCCCCACACACCCAGCTGCGCAACTTAAGCGCCAGGGTCCCTCAGCGCCAGGGCCTCACAGAGTGCGTCAGAGCTTAGCTGGGGAACTGCACCACCACAGTTGCTCACTCCCCCTCAGCCCATCTATCCACAGGGCACTTTGGGGAAGCCTTGGTGAGCCTCTGCTGGGTCCAATCTTGGACTAACAGGGACGCACTCCCCTGGGCAATAGAAATTCGGAATTCACCCATCCTGGGTACCTGCCCAAAGCGTGCCAGGGCCCTTCAGAGTACTTCAGTACGCCTGCACTAGCAAACTCACTGCGGGTGCTCCTGTTTGCCGCTACCTGCAACGCGAGCCTATCCACCACAAGTGCACCAGCAAAATCTGAGTTTCCCCACCCCACAGCTGCAAAACTCTGGATACTACAGTTGCATGTTTTTCCAGCGTGCGGGTCTCCCAAGACCACGGCTCCACAGGCAGCCCTGGAGCCCAGCTGCGAGCCCTGCTGGTCATGCACTTAAACAAACAGGGGTGCACTGCTGGGCTGTAGAAACGCTGAATTCCCTCTTCTGGGATACCTGCCCACAGACACTGCAATCCAGTGGCTTCAGTGCCAGGGCCCTTCAGAGTGTGTCACTACACCCTACTGGCAAACACACCACTGGTGCCTCTGTGAGCTGCTGCTGGAATCACGTGTATCCAACCACGGAGGCAGCAGCAAAAGCTGAGTCTACCCACCCCACAACAACAGAACTCTGGACACTATAGTCACGCTTTGCCAGAACGCAGGCTTTCTGAGCCCCACCACCCCAATAGACGGCTCCTGAGTGCCACTGTGAGTCCCTGCAGGGCACGGGTGATTTCAATCAAGGGCATAAGACAGCAAAAATTGGAACACCCCCTCCACAGCTGCTGACTTCTAGATACCTCAGTTGCGCCTTTCCAGCTCACAGGCCTACATCAAGAGAACTCAAATAGCCCAAGTAGGGAGCTACACTAGACTACCAAACCCAGGAGACCTGAGAGGTCGCTCCAGTAGCACCACACCCTAAAGAAACTGGGTAGCAAA
>NW_005369217.1:31703-40360 GCF_000412655.1 Myotis brandtii
GACTTTAATACCCCACTGACACCACTGGATAAATCCTCTAAACAAAAAATCAGCAAAGAAACAGCAATCCTACATGACTCACTAGATCAGATGGACTTAATTGACATCTTCAGAATATTTCACCCCAAAGCTACAGAATATACATTCTTCTCCAGTGCATATGGGACATTTTCAAAGATAGACCATATCTTAGGACACAGGCAAAGTCTCTTCAAATTGAAAACAATAGAAATCATAACAAGCATCTTCTCAGATCACAATGGCATAAAACTAGAAATCAACTACAATAAAAACATCGAAAAAAAATCAAACACTTGGAGGCTAAATAGCATGCTATTAAGCAATGACTGGGTTACCAGAAAGATCAAAGAAGAAATAAAAAGCATCCTGGAAACAGATGACAATGAAAACACAACAATCCAAAATCTATGGGACACAATGAAAGCAGTCCTGAGAGGGAAGTTCATAACTCTACAGGCCTACCTCAAAAAACAAGAAAAACTGGTAATAAATGACCTAACCCTACAACTCAAAGAGTTAGAAAGAGAGCAACAAGAAAAGCCCACAGTATCCAGAAGGAAGGAAATAATAAAGATCAGAGCAGAAATAAACAACATAGAGACCAAAAAAACAATATAAAAGATCAATGAAACCAAGAGCTGGTTCTTTGAAAGGATTAACAAGATTGATGAACCTCTAGCCAGGCTCACCAAGAAACAAAGAGAGAGGACCCAAATAAACAAAATTACAAATGAAAGAGGTGAAGTAACAACTGACCCTACTGATATACAAAGGATTGTCAAAAAATACTACGAACACCTCTACTCCAAAAACTGGACAACCTCGATGAAATGGACTCATTCCTAGATAAATATAAGCTTCCAAAACTCATCCAGGAAGAATCAAAAAACCTGAATAGGCCAATAACTACTGATGAAATTGAAGCAGTAATCAAAAAGCTTCCAGCAAACAAAAGCCCTGGACCAGATGGCTTCACAGGGGAGTTTTACCAAACATTCAAGGAAAACCTATCCTCCTCAGACTATTCCAAAAAATTCAAGAGGAAAGCACACTTCCAAGCTCTTTCTATGAAGCCAGCATTACTCTAATCACAAAACCAGATAAAGACACCACAAAGAAAGAGAATTACAGGCCAATATCCCTCATGAACATAGATGCCAAAATCCTCAACAAAATTCTAGCAAACCAGATCCAGCATTACATTAGAAAGATCATACACCATGACCAAGTGGGATTTATTCCAGGGATGCAAGGCTGGTACAATATATGCAAATCAATAAACGTGATACACCATATAAACAAATTGAGAGACAAAAATCACATAATCATATCAATTGATGCAGAAAAGGCATTTGACAAAGTCCAACACCCTTTTCTGATAAAAACGCTCAGCAAAGTGGGAATAGAAGGATAATACCTCAACATAATAAGAGCCTTATATGAAAAACCTACAGCCAACATCATACTCAATGGGCAAAAACTAAAACCATTTACCTTAAGAACAGGAACAAGATAGGGATGTCCCCTTTCACCACTCCTATTCAACATAGTGCTGGAAGTGCTAGCCAATGCAATCAGACAAGAAGAAGAAATAAAAGGTATCCAAATTGGTAAAGAAGAAGTAAAATTGTCCCTATTCGCAGCTGACATGATACTGTACATAGAAAACCCTAAAGACTCCATCAAAAAATTACTAGGATTAATAAATGAATTCAGCAATGTAGCAGGATACAAAATTTATGCCAAGAAATCAATGGCCTTTTTATACACCAACAATGAACTTACAGAAAGAGAGATTAAAAAAAAACAATCCCATTTACCATTGCACAAAAAAAAATTAAGATATCTAGGAATAAACTTAACTAAAGAGGTAAAAGACCTATATGCTGAAAACTACAGGACGTTGAAAAAAGAGATAGAAGAAGACATAAACAGATGGAAGAACATACCATGTTCATGGATTGGTAGAATCAACATCATTAAAATGTCCATACTACCCAAAGCAATCTATAAAGTCAACGCACTACCCATTAAAATACCAACAGCATATTTCACAGACCTAGAACAAACTCTCCAAAAATTCATCTGGAATAAAAAAAGACCCTGAATAGCTGCAGCAATCCTAAGAAAGAAGAAGGAAGTAGGAGGGATCTCAATACCAGATATCAAGCTGTATTACAGAGCCACTGTTCTCAAAACAGCCTGGTACTGGCACAAGAACAGACATATAGATCAATGGAATAGAATAGAGAACCCCAAAATTGACCCAAACCAGGAGATGGGTGGATAAGAGGAAAGAAAACTAGAAGAAAATAATCATAATAAATTTACAAAAATTGTGATTTCAAAAATGGTATAAAATAGCAAATAAAAATAAAATAAAATAGAGTGAGGGAAAAATAATGTGAAAAGAAATAGAAAATAAAGCAACAAACAAAAACAGGAAAACAAAGAAAAAAGAAGGAAAAAAGAGATAACAAAATAATAATAAAAAAATAAAAATGAAAAAGTGAAGTGTTCCTTTGACTGGCTTAAGATCCCAGTCTTCTGTACTGTACTGTTTCTCAGGTTCCTGTTGCTGGGACTGAAAGTCTCTCTTTAGGCCAGTCCCTTCGGACTCTCAGGGACTATTTAGGTTTTGTTTTTGTTTTTTTCAATCCTTTGTACCATTCAGGGTGGAATCTGGGTGTGGCTGTATTAGCTGCCTGGATACTGGAAGGAGGGGCTATCTCTTTAGGAGAAAATGGCTGCCCAGGTCCCAGGCTCAGGCATGACTCAGCACCAAACTCGCTGCCACTTCTCCTGGACCCCCTTCTCTTCCCAGATTCCACAAGTCCGCAACTTCTCCCACACCCGAGCCACGGGTAAGTGTCTGTATCCAAAAGGTCCTATGCACTAGGCTCAATGAAGGAAGGCACAAGCCACAGAGGCCAGAGAGGCTGCACCTCTGCACACTCCTCTCCTGCCGGCACTCTTCAGCCTTTCCTGACTGTGGACCCAGATCTAGAATCCCCTGCCCATCAGCAGTTCTGTGGACCTTCTTTCCACTGTGCCTGTCCCAAGGGACGTGGCTCAAGTCGGTGCCATGTGGATTCCCACTGACCCTCAGGGCTCAGAAGTCTGGCAGATTATCCTTCCCAGAGACTTGATTTTACCTTTCTCCAGGGGTCCTCTGCCCTTCCCAGCTGAAAACTGTCTCCCAGCTGAGTCTCTTTTGCCAATTTGGGCTGGATGTTACTCGTTTCAGCTGCTCACCCTATCTACTCCAGGACAAGGCTCGGGACAGTCCTTCTATAGTGGTCGGAAAAATCATTAGTCAACAGAGTCAAATATCAACAGTACAACGATTGAAATTTCTTTTCAGAGCCAAATTTTTTAAACTTAAACTATATAGGTACGTACATTGTTATTAACTTAATTAGGGTACTCCTAAGACTTAGGAAGAGCCACACTCAAGGGGCCCAAGAGCCGCATGTGGCTCGAGAGCCACAGTTTGCTGACCACGGGTCTATACCACCACCATTTTGTCTCTCTCAAGTTGAATATATTCTTTATAAATTTTGTATATTAACCCTTTATCAGAATATGTTAACCCACTGGCAAATATGTTCTCCTATTCAGTAGGTTGTCTTTTTAAAAATATTTTCTTATTGATTTAAGAGTGGAAGCAAGAGGGAGAGAGAAATAGAAACATCAATGATTAGAGAATCATTGTTAGGCTGCCTCCTGCATGTCCACATGCCTGCAACCCACGCACATCCCCTGAATAAGAATCGAACTCTGACTTCCTGGTTCATAGGTCGATGCTCAACCACTGAGCCATGCCAGCTGGACTGACTTTTTACTTTGTTGATGGTTTTCTTTGCTGTACAAAAACTTTTTAGATTGATGTAGTTCCATTTGTTTATTTTTTCTTGTTTCCTTTGCCCAAAGAGATATATCAGAAAGGAAAATATTGCTAAGAGAAATGTCAGAGATTTTACTATGTTGTCTTCTAGAAGTTTTATGGGTTTAAGTCTTTAATCCACTTTCAGTTTATTCTTGTGTATGGTGTAAGAAGGTGGTCTAGTTTCATTTTGTTTTTTGCATGTGTCTGTCCAATTTTTTCAACACCATTTATTGAATGGACTGTCTTTACCCCATTGTATGTTCTTGCCTCCTTTGACCATATGGGCGAGGGTTTATTTCTGGACTCTCCATTTTGTTCCATTGATTTGTATGTCTTTTTTTTTTTCTTGCCAGGACCATGCTGTTTTGATTACTATGGCCTTGCAGTATAGTTTGATATCAGGTAACATGATACTACAACTTTGTATTTCTTTCTCAAGATTGTTATTGGCTATTTGGGGTCTTTTGTGGTTCTATATAAATTTTTAAATTATTTGTTCTAGTTCTGGGAAATAAACCATTGATATTTGATAGGAATTATATTAAATTTATAGATTGTTTTAGGTAGTATGGACATTTTAACTATGTTAATTTTTCTTATTTAGTATAATCTTCCACTTATTTGTATCTTATTCAGTGGATTTCTTTAATGTCTTCCATAGTTTTCTGAGTATGGTTCTTCTATCTCCTTGATTAAATTTATTCCTAGGTATTTATTTTATTTTGTTTTATTTTATTTTTGACGCAGTTGTAAATAGGATTGTTCTCGTAGGTTTCCTTTCTGATAGTTTATTATTGGTGTATACAAATGCAATTGAAAAGAAAAAAGAAAAGGAAAAAATGCAATCAAATTCTGAATATTTATTTTGTATCCTGATACTTTACTGAATTAATTTATAAATTCTAGTAGTTTTTTGGTGGAATCTTTAGGGTTCTCAATATAGAGTATCATGTCATCTGCAAATAATGACAGTTTTGTTTATTTCCAGTTTGGATGCCTTTTATTTCTTCTTCTTGTCTGATTGCAGTACTATGTTGCCTAAGAGTGGTGGAAGTGGACATCTCTGTCTTGTTTCTGATCTTTTAGTTTTTCCCTGTTGAGTTTGATGTTAGTTGCATGTTTGTGATACATGGACTTTATTATGTTGCGGTATGTTCTCTCTATTTCTACTTTGCTGAGAGGTTGTTGTTTTTCTATTCATAATTTTGATTTGTCTTGGCTTGGTTCTCTTTGGAATTATCTTGTATGGGACTCTCTGCACTTCCTGGACTTGTGTGTCTTTTTCCTTCACAAAGTTAGGAAAGTTTTCCATCATTATTTCTTCAAATAGGTTTTTAATCCCTTGCTTTCTTTCTGCTCCTTGTGGTGCCCCTGATAATGCAGACATTGATATACTTGATGTTATCCCAGAGGCCCCTTATGCTATTCTCATTTTTTAAAATTCTCTTTTAAGCTCTGGCTGGTTCTCTGAGTGGTTAGAGCATCGGCCCATGGACAGAAGGGTCACAGAGTCAATTTTGGTCAAAGGTTCAATCCCTAGCCCTGGTAGGGGAGTGTGCGGGAGGCAACCAATCCATGTGTCTCTCTCACATCAATGTTTCTCTCCCTCTGTCTCTCCCACCCCCTTCCACTCTCTCTAAAAATTAATGGGAAAGATATTCTCGGATGAAGATTAACAACAACAAAAATTCTCTCCTTTTTTTTTTTCACTGCTCTGATTTGTGCTACCTTATCTTCCAAATTGCTAATTCAATCCCTTGCTTCATTTAGTCTGTTTTTGTTTCCTTCCAGTGTATTCTTTATTTTTGACTGGTTCTTTTTTATAGATTCTGTGTCCTATTACTATCTTTTCTTTTTTTCACTGAGTTCATCCATTCTTCACTACATTTATTGAGCATCCTTTTAACCATTGTTTTGAACTCTGTATTTGGTAGATTGCTTGCCTTCATTGTTTCTAGTTCTTTTTGGGGAGAATTCTTTTGTTATTTTATTTGGGGCATGTTTCCTTGTATTCTCATGTTGGCTACCTCTCTGTATTTGCTTCATTGTATTAGGTAGATCTGCTATGTCTCCTAATCTTGGTATGTATTTAGTAGGTGTCCTGTGGGGCTTGGTAGTGCTGTCTCCCTGATCACTCGAGCAAGGTGTTCCAGAAATGTGTTATGTGAGCCCTCTTGTTGAAGTTGAACCTTTTTTAAAAAGATATTTTAATTTATCTTTGGAGAGAGAAGAAGGGAGAAAGAGAGAGAGATATCAGTATGAGAGCAACATTGATCAGCTGCCTCCTGCACACTCCCCTAATAGGGATTGAGCCCACAATCTGGGCATATGCCCTGACCAAGAATTGAACTGGCAATCTTTCAGTGCACAGGAAGACACCCAACCTACTGAAGCACACTAGCCAGAGCTGCAGTTGAGTCTTTATTGCTGTTGGTGCATCCATGGGTGGGGTTAACCTTCAGGCTGGCTGACTGTGAGGATTGACACTGACCTCGATGTATGAGCTGCTGGGCAGGGACTAATCTCATGAATAGAATTCACCCCAGCAGGGTCTGATATCTGCTAAAATCTCCCTTTCGATGTGCCACTTGTGGAGCTAATTGGGTTGTGCTCTAATGTGGTCTGAAGCCTGCCACCAGGTTCTGAGGCCTCTTGGGAGGGACTCTGGTGCTGGTGAATATCAGATGCTGCCTGTGACTGGCCCTGGGCTACCTATTAGGAGCTACAAACAATCCACGTTTTGTGGCCACCTCTGCAGGACAAGAGTGCATATAGGAGGAGCCAAAGTGCATGCCAAGTCCCAGCTCCACCAGCACCAAACCCATGGAAGGGGTCAGCAAAAGTCCCAAGGCACTCCAAGATATGCCTTTGCCTGCTGGCTTCCTGTTAGGCCCAATCACTGGAATTGCCTCTGGCAATATGCAGATTGAAGTAGGTTCTCATGTTGGGGCCAATGGTATTCACCAGGTTGATACATATACAAACTTGAAACCAGTACTGCTTCTGAGGCCAATCAGCAAATGTCTCATGGTACACCAAAGCCAGCTGCCACCTTCATGGGGCCTGCAGACATTTGTGGTGGGGCGGGGTCTGAGGGAGTCATCAGGGTGAGGCCAGCAGAGTTTATAGGGCTAAAACAGACCAATATTTGGTCATGTGGATGGAGAGCTTCGCAGAGCAATAGTGGCTCCAGTCAGGCATGTGAGGGGGAAAATGACCCTCACCCTAAAGCCACAGAACTCAGTCTCTGACATCCCGTTTGTCTGCCTACACATCCTAAAGATCCCTCCAAGAAAGTCTGCACTGCCAGCTCAGGCTGGCTGGTGGGAGCTTGGCAGGGCAGGGATACTGGTAGTATTTGGGAAGTACTAATGCATTCCACCAGGCTGATGCCCTGTGGAGGGGAATGCTCAACCCAAGAAATAGGGCATCTGTGGACTGTGGTGGGAGAGGGATTCAACACAAGGACCATGTGGCTGTCCCTCTAGCTCTCTTCCTGAAGCCATGCAACCCAGTCTCTCCCTGTATGAATCCAGTATGCTCTGAGCCACCTTCCCTCCACTGGAGCCCATGGTGAGTGGCTGCAAATGACAATTTCTACACTGACTTTTTAAGAGGGTTCCTAGGTTTCTGGCAGACTCCCTTCTCTCTCTAGTAGACGGAATCTCTGATGACTTGCACAGCCAGGTATTAGGTGGGTTTCTCTTCCTTTTGTGGTGCTCCAGGCTGGGTAGCCTGTGTGGGGTTGAGCCCGTTGATCCTGACAGTGGACTTTGTAGGTAAATATCTCTCCAGATGCTCAACTGCTGCACGTGTGGGGCAATCTCTTTTTGAGCCTCAGTCCTTCCTACCAGTCTCCATGTGGCTTCTTCTGTAAATCCTTGGTCATAAGACTTCTGGAGAAACCAAGATGGCGGCATAGGTAAACACCGGAGATTGCTGCCTCACACAACCACTTCAAAAATACAACTAAAAGACGAAACGAACATCACCCAGAACCACAGGAAGGCTTGCTGAGTGGAAATTCTACAACGAGAAGGAAAGAGAAAAGCATACCGAGACTCGTAGGAGCTGCGGTGCAGAAGTAAAATACTAAGGTACAGAGGCGCACACGGAGCGGGCTGGCGGCTGAGGGCGTAGTTGTCATTTTCAATCGGGAGGAAGTCTCAGGCTCTGAGCTCTGTTCCAGGCGAGTCTCTAGGGACCCAGACTCATATGGGAGAAGCGGGACTGTCTGGCAGCGGTCGGAACTCGAGGGCAGCTTTCTCTCCGAGGGGCTTGCAGCGATTACCAGGACATTGAGAACCAAAGCCTCTGAGGGCAGGACTGAGAGCAGCCATAACTGCTAGACCCACCCTGTTGATCCTGTGGGACCTGCCCCGCCCAAGCCCTGCAGGAAGGCTTTTGCTGGATAGCCTCAGGCAAAGGCTAGATTAGCACCTCCCTAGAGATCCAGGAGCCAGGAGGCCCAGAGGTCAGAGTGGGACCATCCAGTTTGCAGCTCCATGGAAACATAAAGGACACACTCAGGGGGAAGACTCAGTGAGCACCAAAGCCCCACTGAAGCAAGTCTTGCCCCACAAGGGGTGTCTCCAGCACAGAAGTTCTCCCACTGCAGACACAGCTGATTCCACACAGCCAATTGGCCTGGAGACCAATTCCTCCCAGTGATACCTACAACAATCAAGGCTTAACTACAACAAGACTGTGCACAAAGACCACAAGGGGGTGCACCAAGAGTGTCCTC
>NW_005369217.1:41324-43586 GCF_000412655.1 Myotis brandtii
AAAGAGGAACAAATGTAATAATCTGAACAATAAAGATTTAATTTAAAAAAAAAGAACCTTGAAAGGAAAGCTCTAAAAAAAAAAGACTTCTGTTCAGCTGGACTTCAGTTGGTAACTTAGGTTGATTGTTCTAAAATTTAGTTGTACTTCTGGTTTGATCCTGGGAGGAGGTGAGTGTAACTTCCACCTACTCCACCACTGTATTGGATCCTGTTGGATTTTTAATTAAAATACTAACATTGAATCATCTCTCTGTTTAGCCATTATGTGCTTTGTGCAAAATATAATTCAACTTGTTAAAATATCTGTTTTCCGTATCCTACAAATTCAGGAACTGTCTTATCCCATCATGTCTGCTATTTAGTAAGTGCCTAGCTCATTATAGGTGCTTAAAAATATTTGTACATTTAATATATACTATACTCTTGAAAGTGTATAAAGTTTAGCTGTTTGTGATCCTTGCTAATTAACACAAGCTAATATAGATTTAAACAATTACAGCATAACTAGGACAATTAATTTTTTTAAAATTTGACATTCTTGAGCTAAATCTCCAGAAGAAAATAAAGTGATAGGTTGTAGATATGATCCAGGGCAGAACTGAAATTATAATCTTAGTTTCCCTAGCACAGTGCCATAACTCTAGGAGGCTTATTAGCTCTAGGGGTCTAAAGAGATTTGCTCAGCTCCACAAATCATGTTGCCTTTACAGTATGTAAAAGCAGTGTCCTTTGGACATGAAAAATGAAATGCGGGTGTATGAAAGCCAAGCCAGGCAGGGTCAGAGGGAAACCATAGCCTCCTCATCTCCGTTTTGCTCTTCATGGCAGGAGAGGGACCAGGTGAGAATCACAGCCATCTCTGCCCTTGGGCACATGCTACATAGAGTCAAAAAATTCAAGCCTGGATATGCCATCCAAAAGCATCTGTACAGTTTTTTAGTCCTGCTGCTGCTTAGCTTTCAGGACAACAACACCGAGGTGGTCAGGGTACGGGGAGACCTGTGTCCTGCCAACCTCAGCCTGATACACCCCCTTTCTGCTAGAGCAGAGCCCCTTCCCTTTAGTCCTCTTTCATGAGCCTGGTCTGGGGTCTGCATTCACTCTACACCTCTTTGGTATCATCTTCTGGACTGAATCTGAGCACTTTCACCCTCTATTGGGTGCCATCGGTCTTAGACTGATATGGTACTCCTCCCTGAAGTTATTTACATCTTTTCACACGATCAAGGCCCCTGATCCCAGCTACTAATCCCAACCAAACCCCTTGTGGGCTAGTTTCATGGTATGACCTGGCTCTGCAGAGTTATAAGAGCGAGTCCATCCCATAGGCCTGTGGAACAGCCCTGACTGAGTGGACGAATGTGATTGGCTGGTCATCCTTCACACAGATGTTTCAGCATACCACCCTCAGTGATCACATGCAGGTGTTGGAAGAAACATGCAACCATTTGGTGAGTGAGAGTCTCTGAGGAAGCCGGTTGCAATATGCATGCTATGGACTCACTGGCAGGCTCGGTGGGCAAAGAGGAGAGGGCTGACAGAAGATGTATTCTTTCTTTTCCTTGATTCTCATTCTTTCTCATCAACAAATTCTGAGAACCCACATTTGAGATGCAAGTCCCTGGTTCTCCATATTTGATCCTCTTAGCATCCCAAACTCTGCCTCAGAGGCTAGGGACATCATGCAAGGTTAATAGATGCCAATGGGATAGAAGCCTTCTGGTTAGAGGAAGAGATATAGACAGGAGTCCTCAGGGCTTGAGATCAACAGTCATGGTGGTAATGGTCTGTAGCTTCAGTGACTTCAGTGAAGTCAAGAACAGGCCATAGAGCAGGAATCCTTGTTGAAAAGTAAACATTTAAGGGCTACGCAAGTAGGTTAGAAACTAAATGAGTAATTCTAATGTTATGCATTTGAATGCCTTACATAGATAGAGCACTTTACCGTGTACACTTTAACGTCCATTATCCCATTGGAGCCATTGGTAGGTTAGGCAGGTTTTATTTCAACACTGCAGATGAAAAAATTGAGGCCAGTGTCAGGGCCAGTATTCAAACATGGGTCTCCTGGCTCTACATCAGTTGTTTTCTCCCTTATCATGTTGGTACCAAGGAGCAAAATTCTCTTTATGAACTTCCTGCTGAGTCTGCACTTTTGCTGGGGTGGGGGTGTCTGAGTGTATAGGTTCAAATCGTTTAAGCTGACTGAAGACAGAAAATGCTGCTGCTTGTGGACAAGGTGAGAGGGCCAAGGCTGCAA
>NW_005369217.1:45827-47133 GCF_000412655.1 Myotis brandtii
GCCTCACAGGGGCCGACGCAGCCTCGCAGGGGCCATCGCAGCCTCACGCAGCCTCTCAAGAGGCGTTGGAGCCTTGCAGGGGCCGTTGCAGCCTCACGCAGCCTCACAGGCGCCGTTGCAGCCTCACGCAACCTCACAGGGGCCGTTGCAGCCTTGCAGGGGCCATTGCCACCTCTCGCCGCCTCACAGGGGCCGACGCAGCCTCGCAGGGGCCATCGCAGCCTCACGCAGCCTCTCAAGAGGCGTTGGAGCCTTGCAGGGGCCGTTGCAGCCTCACGCAGCCTCACAGGCGCCGTTGCAGCCTCACGCAACCTCACAGGGGCCGTTGCAGCCTTGCAGGGGCCATTGCCACCTCTCGCCGCCTCACAGGGGCCGACGCAGCCTCGCAGGGGCCATCGCAGCCTCACGCAGCCTCTCAAGAGGCGTTGGAGCCTTGCAGGGGCCGTTGCAGCCTCACGCAGCCTCACAGGCGCCGTTGCAGCCTCACGCAACCTCACAGGGGCCGTTGCAGCCTTGCAGGGGCCATTGCCACCTCTCGCCGCCTCACAGGGGCCGACGCAGCCTCGCAGGGGCCATCGCAGCCTCACGCAGCCTCTCAAGAGGCTTCGGAGCCTTGCAGGGGCCGTTGCAGCCTCACAGGGGCCGTCGCCGCCTCTTGCCGCCTCACAGGGGCCGATGCAGCCTCGCAGGGGCCATCGCAACCTCAAGCAGCCTCACAGGGGGCGCCGCATCCCACGTTGGGGGTGAAGGTGCAAGACAGAAGCTCCTCTCACTGTCTCTCCTACTGCTCCCTTGCGTATTGCTGATGCGCATAGTAGTCCCCTACTATGATTGTATTGTTGTTGATCTCTCCCTTGATATTTTCCAGGAGTATTTTTATGTATTTGGGTGCTCCTGCATTGAGTGCATATATGTTTATTAGGGTTGTATCCTCTTGTTGTATCGATCCCTTTAGTATTATGAAGTGACCTTCCTTATCTCTTTTTATGTCCTTCACTTTGAGATAATATTTGTCAGATATAAGTATTGCTACCCCAGCTTTTTCTTTCACTTCTATTCGCCTGAAAAACCTTTTTCCATCTCTTCACCAACAGTAACTTTCTGTCTGTCTCTGGCTGCTTTTAAGATTCTTGCTTTGTTGTTGGTGTTTGCCAATTTAATTATAATGTGCCTTGGCGTCGATCTTTTGGGGTTCATTTTGTTTGGGACTCTGTGAGCCTCTTGGATTTGTGTGAGTTTTTTCTTCCCTATATCAGGGAAGTTTTCTGTCATTATTTTTTCAAACAGGTTTTCTATTCCTTGCTCA
>NW_005369217.1:47248-48256 GCF_000412655.1 Myotis brandtii
TGCTTGGGTATTTTTTCCTACCTTGTCTTCTAGCTCACTGATGTGGTCCTCTGCTTCTTCTAGTCTACTGTTGATTCTATCTATTGAGTTCTTTATAGCAGTGATGTCATTTTTCATTTCTTCTTGGTTCTTCTTCATTCCCTCTTGGCTCTTACACATATTGTTGAATTTGTCTTCCATTCTTTTCATCCACCTTATGACCATTTCTCTGAATTCTTTCTCTGGCAGGTTGCTTTCCTCCATTGCCTCCATTTCGTTTACTTCCTTTTCTGGTGATGCCTGTTTATCTTTCATATGTGGGCTGTTTCTTTGTCTCCCCATGTTCTCCCTTTTCCAGGTGTTTGGTTATGTAGTTCTCTCTCTGCTGCGTTGATTTAAAGGCACAAAATACAACACAACAAGGCACAATGCACAAGGCACTGAACACAAATGTATTCACGATACTAATAACCCCAAATAAAGGTGACCACCAGAGCAAAGAGAATTAGGGGATAAGGAAGAAAGAAGAGAAAAAGAAGAAAAAAAGGAGTGCAAAAATGAAATTCGAAAAAGGAAAAAAAGTAAGAGGGAAAAGAAAGGGAATGAAATAGAAGAGGGGAAGAAACTATTTATATGGGGAGAAAACTCCAATAGAACAGCCACTAATCCCAACAAATTCCAGCAACAGATACCTAGAGATGAATGCAAACTACAAACAACAACTAATATCAAGCGAGGCAAGGGAAAACAGAAGCAAAAAAATAACGGGGGTGGGGGGACAACAAAAAAAGAAAAAGCGAAACGATCTCACAAACAAGCATTAAAAAAAAAACAATATAATCAACAATCAAGCAAACAACAACAAAAGGACAGAGAGAAAAAAGAAAAAAATTTGGATAGTGAAGAAAGAGAAGAGAGAGGTGTATATGGACTTAGAGCAGGGGATTGGAAATTAGATATATAAGTAGGGTGAAATTTTAACAGGGGGTAAAAAGAAGGAATAGGGAAAATCTAAAGCAGGAATAGGGT
>NW_005369217.1:48523-74661 GCF_000412655.1 Myotis brandtii
TGTAGCTGGACATTTGTAAACAAGGATCTGAAGTCCTGCCAAGAAGAAGTGAATGTTCTATCAGGAGCACAGTGTGACTTGCAAGCGAGTCACGCTGGGTCAAGATTGCACACAATCTTGAGTTCCAGGAACATTTACCTCCCTGAGAAAGGCTAAGATTAAATAGTCATGGGTGTAGAACAGAAAGGGAGGGCACAGCTGCAAGTTGTCTTCAATACGCTATTGTAATAATATAGAAAAAAAACAAGATTTAGTTGATTAACTGCTGATGCACTAACCTTGTACCAAACCCCAGTAAAAGTGATGGTGAGAGTGCAGAGTTTGCTTCATGCCTGAGCGAGCTGTAGCCCTCTGTCCGGCATCAATCATCCTGTGTGCTCGTCTTACCTCTGCGTCTTTGGTTCATTAAACATCCCTCAACATAAAGGTAAAGTTGAGATAGAGTAAAATGAAGCTAAAGAAAAGATGAAAATAGAATGTAGAACACTAATCCCAAAATAAAACAAAGAGAAAATAAAATGACACTTTTAAAAAAAGGTAAAATGGTAGTAGTAATAATACTGGTTAAAAATAAAAATGTTGTAATTAAAAAGGAAAAATCAGGTGATGAAAAAAGAAAAAAAAATTTCGTTTCTTAAGTAAAAAGATGAAAAAAGTAAAAATGTGCAGTAGTGAAGGTCCTTCACTTCCTCTACTCTTCTGTTTGGCACACCTTAGTCCTGTCAGGTATTCAGGAAAGTGTTGAAGTTCCCTGCGATACACTGTTCCTTCATGTTGTAAACCACAGTCTTGATTTTAAAGCAGGCAGTATTTGTTTCCCAGACTGCCTTTATTTGTATTTACAGAAGAGTCAGTTTGTGGTTCAGCCCCTGGGTGGCAGTGTTTCTGGATTGACCTCTGAGGCTATAAGTCCTCTCTAGCCAGTATTTAGTTTTTGTTTTCCCTATCACACTTAATACTGGTTTGGGAGAGTCAACTGTCCCAGAGCTGGTTGATCTTTACTCCCTGCTCTGATTCCCAGGTTCCACAAAAACAACTTTCCCCTGCAGTCTCTGTGAGTGACCCCAATTGGGCAATCCTATATATTGGGTTTAATAATCAAACACAAAGATTTAAGGAGGAGGAAGAAAAAAAAGAGCCTGAGTAGGTGCACGAGCTCACAACATTCCACCATCCAGGCTCTGTGCGAAATCTCCCAAAGTCTCTTCCGCACGTCCTCTCTCCCCTGGCACTAAGCAGCCGGCACACTGGCAAAATCCAAGGCTGCCTTTTTGCACCCAGTCCAGCTATGGGCTGAGCTTCCTTCTGCCAGCAGCCCTGCAGGACCCCTTCCACACTCATGGATCCCGTAGACCCCAACAGCCGCGGACTTTGTGGAGTGCAGATTTCCCCTGTGCGCGTTCCTCTCTCCAACCTGAATTACAAACCACACCTTTATCTAGGCGAAATCTGACCTTTCCGTGAGGAGGAGCAGGGCTCCTCTGAGTCCACATATTCGCACTGCTTGAGATCCGGTGTTCCCGGGTTCGTAGCTAGTCCCTGGATGCCATGGTTGCAGGGTCCCTGGATGTATACGCTTCCAATAACAGCCACTCAAGATGGTGCAGTCTCCACGGCTGAGCCGGCCGCTCAGGGAGAGATTTCAGCAGCAGTGGAGGCTGCCTGGTTAGGGGAGCCCGATCTGGCAGTCTCCAACAGTCCCCTTTCTCCGGGAGTCCTCTGCCTTTCCCGGCTGCAAACTGTCTCCCAGCTGAATTTCCTCTGCCAATTTGGGCTGGATGTTACTTGTTTCAGCTGCTCACCCTATCTGCTCCAGGACAAGGCACGGGACAAGTCCATCTATACCGCTGCCATTTTGTCTCTCTCTGCAGATACCACATTTTCATTCATTCGTTTATCCATTGATGGACACTTGGGTTGCCTCCACCTTTCAGCTATTGTGAATAATGTGTCTAAAAACAGGGAGATTCAAAAATCTGCTCAAGTCTCTGCTTTCACATCTTTTGAGTATATTCCCAGAAGTGAGATTGCTAGATCATATGGTAATTCTATTCTCAATTTTTGAGGAACTGGCATGCTGTTTTCCATAGTGGCTCCACCATTTTACATTCCCACCAGCAGACACAAGAGCTCCAATTTCTCCACATCCTTGCTAACCCTTGTTTTTCTTCCTCTCTCTCCTTTCTGCCTTTCCTTCCTTCCTTCCTTCCTTCCTTCCTTCCTTCCTTCCTTCCTTCCTTCCTTCCTTCCCTCTTAGCTTCCTCCCTCCCTGGTTTCTTTCTTTCTTTCTTTCTTTCTTTCTTTCTTTCAATAGCCATCCTAATGAGCATGAGGTGGTATCTCATTATGGTTTTGATTTCCATTCCCCTAATGATTAGTGATGCTGAGCACCTTTTTATGTGCTTGTTGGCCATTTGTATATCTTCTCTGGAGAATTATCTATTCAACTACTTTGCCCATTTTCTAATTGGATTATCTGATTTTGTTGTTGTTGTTGAATATTCTAGGTAATAGCCTTTTATTGGATATATGATTTGCAAATATTTTCTCCTATTCCATATGCTGTCTTTTCACTCTGTTGACTGTGTCTCTTGATGCACAGTCGGTTTAAATTTTGTTTTAGTACAAGTTGCTGATTTTTATTTTTTCAGCCTTTGTGTTTGTTATACCCAAGAATTATTGCCATCCAGTATTTTGAAGTCCCCCCCCCCCATTTTCTTCTAAGACTTTTATAGTTTATAGTTATGTTTAAATCCATTTAAGTTATGTTTTATAAATGGTGTAAGGTCCAACTTCATTCTTTTGCATGTGGATATCACCCTCCTCCCCTTTTTTTAACTATTCACTCTTTAGAAATTCTATTACGTACCATAGGTTTAGTTCTTTTACCCAGGGGTGATCAAATCCATACATCTAGACTGCCTCTTTCCTGAATTTTAGTCCCCCATTTTTAAACACCATGGAATACCTCTTGGAGTCAGTGAAAGTGGGGGAGCCTGGAAAGTCAGTTTGATTAATTATTGACTATTGCATGAGGAAAGAGAATATGTCCCATGCCCACTACAGTATGGCTTAATGAGCAAAAGTAGTGTAATTAGATGTACACTGGACAGTTATCAAAGAAACTGAAGTCCAGAGAGACAAGTATTATTAGGGTACACGTTGTACTGTTCCAGGGAGAGGCACATGGGGTCTTGGGGATGGGAACAACTGGTCTCTAGAAAGGTGTTTTCTCTTACAGGACAGTCGGATTTCATGGGACTTTCTCGGGCCTAGGTAATATGTCTCACTCAAATCCCTATGTTTTCCTGGTTTTGAGTCTATGAACACCAAGCAATTCCAATTCACATCCACTTCCCAAAGAGAAAATTAGCTTGTGCTCACTGGAAAGGACTCCTTTATAAATACACATTCATTATCAAATGTAAATTCAGTGATTATGTATCTGTCGTGAGCCTGATACTTTCTGAGTTGCTAAGATAATTCAGTTTCTGGACTGATGCTCAGTTAATGATGTTTCCTATAGCTGGTCATGTGATTTAGATACCGTGACCTTTCCTCCCTAGACATAACATCTAGGCCTCAGTTTTATTTCAATTCCAGGCCCAGAAAAGCAGCAAAACAAGGGGGGCAAGCCAGGACCAGCTAACTAATGACCCCCTTCCCTGGCATTGACCCATCAGTGGAGACCATGACCCTGAAAGGATATGCCTGGAAAAGCAGATGAATATTCTATTGAGATCCTTCTCTAAGAACTCCCCTAAACTCCCAGCCTTTAAAACCCTCAAGACAAGGACCCAGCTCGCAGGGAGTGTGCCTGTGCCTTTCCCATTGCCCTCTTCATTCCCCACAGGTGTGCAACTCCTAAACTCTAAGGACCTCCAGGAGACTTGCAACCAGGGGAGCAATGGGCAGCGGCATCTCATCCTGGGCTAACCCCTGAATCTGTCTCCAAGGCCCCTTGACTCTGAGCTAAAGTAGCCCTGACTCAGCTAATTTCTTTCCTATAACATTTCCAGCGGCCAAAGCAGACCGCCTAGGTCTCTCCTGTTGCTTCTTTTATCCTAAGCCCTTCCTGTTTCACTATCCCCACCGTTAATAAACATGCTCTTGAAATACCTGGACTTGTGTTGTGAAATCTTTCCTGCAGCAAGTCAAGAACAAACATACAACTGGCCTGCCTGAGGCAGACTGCTGTGGGCCCTGTCTCTGTCCACTAACTAACTCCAATTGATATGAGTAATAGTTAACCTTTTTTAGGCTTTTACAATGCAGCATGCAAGGTGCTAAGCCCTTTATGTTAGCAAGAGGATTTCAATGATCTCACAAAAATCCCATAGGATAGGTCCTTTTCCCCCGCCCCCAAACTATAAGAGAAAATTTATTTCAAAAGTCGCAGAGGTAGAAGAAATGAGCAATAGAAAAATGGGCTCCAGAAACAAGTTATGGAGGCAAAAGAAAAGGGCACTTTGAACTTAGGAGAAAGAGAGAGGCAAGGAGGAGCAGCCTGGGGGGAAGAAGAGAGAGGAGGGAAGTGGGAGGGGAAAGGCACAGGTGTGCTCCCAGGAGGGAGATCTCCAGGATAGGTCCTGTCATTATCTCCATTTTATAACTAAGGAAACTGAGGCCCAGAGGGTTTAAACAACATTCCAAGGCCACCCAACTAGTTACTAGCAGAGGAGGGATCTGAATCCAAGCAGTGTGACTCTTACTGGCACAAATACTTAAAATTAGCAAGAAGTAATGAGAACAGGAAAAGAAACAATGCTGACCAATGAAGAATTTAAACAACACACAATATTTAGCTCTGTGATTACTAGCAACAAAAGGCAAAGAGGAATACATAACAGGTGTAAATAGCTCTCACTGGTGAGTTATAGAAAGCATATTTGTACATTATGTGGACAAAAAGGGGCCACATCTAAACCTGACAAGCTCAGGGGAGGCCTTCGTGGAGGCCTTACAAACTCAGAGACCTGAAGTAACCACATAGGATGGTCTGAAATTAAAACTCTAAGCAAAAGCAGTTCATGGCAGGTAGTCATGTCTTAGGCTAGAAACTTCCCTGACAAAAGTCAATCTTTTTCTTAATTGATCCTGTCTATTGCCTATTTTTTTCCTGAGCCCATTTCTTCTATAGCCACACTGGCTGGGCTAACGGGACTTCTTTAAGGAGAAGAGAAAAGATCAAAAATATGAATAAGAAAATATAGGGAAGCCCTGGCTGGTATGACTCAGTTGGTTAGAGCAATGTCGCATATACACCAAAAGGTCATGGATTTGATTCCCAGTCAGGGCACATACTAGTACCTAGGTTGTGGGTTCAATCCCAGCCCTGTTCAGTAAGCAACCAATTGATGTTTCTCTCTCTCCTTCTTGCTCAAAAAACAAAAACAAAAAACACTCCACAAACAAAACAACAAACAACAAAAACATGTCCTCAGCTGAGGAAAAAATAAAAATTTTAAAAAAAGAAAATATAGGAAACAAAAAAACTGACAAAGGCAAACAGTAAAAGCAGTGGATCAACCAACTATACAGCTAGTACAAAGGTTAAAAGGTACATAGGAAGATCATGTATAATTACAACAATAAATTAAGAGACACACAAGAACTAAAAGTAATGATAAAAACATAAATGTAGAGAGGATGAGTAAAAATTGTAGTGATTCTAGAATGTGTTTGAACTTAAGTGACTATCAACTTAAAATAGGTTGCTATAAACATAGCTTGGTATAGCACATACTAACCACAAACCAAAAATTGACAAGAGATATAAAAAATAATAAAGAAATCCAAGTATGACACTATTGAAAGTCAACAACATGCAATAGAGAAAACAAGGTAATAAAAACAAACTGAGAAGAACAACAAAAACAATTAGAAAACAATGAATAAAATGGTAATAACTACGTACCTATCAATAAATACTCTAAATGTAAATGGACTAAATGCTCCAATCAAAGAGATAAGGTGGCTGAATAGATTTTTTTAAAAACCGTAGTATATTGTCTACAGGAGACCCACTTTAGATTAAAAGATACACACAGACTAAAATAAAGGGGTGGGGAAAAAGGTATTTCAGAAAAGTGGAAATGAAATGAAAAAAAAATATGGGGCAGCAATACTTATGTCAGACAAAATAGACTTTAAACCAAGGGTTGTAACAAGTGACTAAGGCACTTCATAATGATAAAGGGATCAATCCAACAAGAGGACAAAATTCTTGTAACTGTCTATATACCCAATGTAGGAGAACCTGAATACATAAAGCAAATATTGACAGACACTAAGAAAGATATCGACAGTAATACAGTAATAGGAGGGGACTTTAACACCCCATTGACATCAATGGATAGATCAATCAGTCAGAAAATCAAAAAGGAAACAATGGCTTTAAATGACGTATTAGACCAGATGGACTTAGTTGATATTTTTAGGACATCTTACCCCAAGCAGCAGAATATACATTATTTTCAAGTGCACATTTTCCAAAATAGATCACATGTTAGATAACAAAACAAGTCTCAATACATTTGAGAAGACTGAAATCATATCAACCATCTTCTCCAATTACAATGGTATGAAACTGAAATCAATTACAAGAAGAAAACTGAAAAATACAAACATGTAGAGGCTAAATAACATGATACTAAACAATGAATGGGTTAACAATGAGATCAAAGAAGAAATAAAGAGAGACCTTGAGACAAGTGGAAATGAAAACAAAACAACCTAAAATCTATTGGACGTAGCCAACGCAGTTCTAACAGGGAAATACAGCAATACAAGCCTATGTCAAGAAACAAGAAAAATCTCAATAAAACAATCTAACATGACATCTAAAGGAACTAGAAAAACAAGAAGAAACAATGCCCAACGTAAGTAGAAGAACCTAAATAATAAAGATCAGAGTGGAAATAAAGTCTAAAAAAAAACCCAATAGAAAATATCAATAATACCAAGAGTTGGTTCTTTGAAAAGATAAATAAAATTGATAAACCTATGCCAGACTCATCAAGAAAAAAAAGAGGGCCCAAATAAGTAAAATCAGAAATGAAAGCAAAGTGACAATCAACACCACAGAAAAACAAAGTACTATAAGGAAATGCTATGAATAATTTTATGTCAACAAATTTGACAACCTGGAAGAAATTATAAATTCCTAGACACATACACATACAATCTTCCAAGGCTGAATCAGGAAGAAATAGAAAATCTTAACAGGCTGATAACTACAAAATCAAATCAGTAACCAAAAACTTCCAACAAACAAAAGCTCTGGACCAGATGGCTTCACAGGTAAATTTTATCAAATATTCAAAGAAGAATTAACACCTATCCTTCATAAACTATTCCAAAAACCCGAAGAGCAGGGAAGGCATCTAAACTCATTTTATGAGGACAGCATTACCCTGATATCAAAACCAGACAAAAACTCTTAAAAAAAAAAAAAAACATTATAGGCCAACATCTCTGATGAACATAGATACAAAAATTCTCAACAAAATATTAACAAACAGAATTCAGCAATACATTAAAAAGATCATACTAGGGGAGCATGGGGTAAGGGGGAGAGATCAACCAAAGGACTTATATGCAAGCATATAGGCCTAACCAATGGACATAGACAACAGGAGGGTGAGGGCATGAGTGGGGGGATAGGGGGTAACGTGGGGATAAGGACACATATGTAATAACTTAATCAATAAATTTTTTAAAAAAGAAAAAGAAAAAAATATATATGGTCCTTCCTCTTGAGAAGGTATATGTATGTAGCAGCAAGACAAATAAAATGAATTACTAGGTCTCCATTAGATTTCTGTATCTATCAACTAAGGAACCTGCAGGTAGAGTAATGATTTTGGAAATGCTGTTTCTAAAGAAAACGCTGAGGTTGTCTTGTGAATTTTTATACTTTAAATCCACAGTGTAATCTGCAAAGGCATCAAATATGTAACTCACTAGAAAGCTTAAATTAAAATTTGGCTCTGGGGAATGATGCATAATAAAACTAAATTTTGTAAATTGCCATTGATTTTTGAAATACTTTTGTTGCTGAAATTATATGCTCAAAAGAAAAGCACAATAAATGTCTGGTTACCTGGGGAGAAAAAAAAAGATCATACAACATGATCAAGTGGGATTTAATCCATCAGTCTGTTTTAATATCTGCAAATCAATTAATGTGATATACCACATAAACAAAAATGAAATATAAGAATCACATAATCATATCAATAGATGCAAAAAATCATTTGAGAAAATCCAATATCCACTCATGATAAAAAAAAAAAAAAAATCTCAACAAAATGGGTATAGAGCAGCCGTGGGCAAACTACGGCCCGCAGGCCAGATCCGGCCCATTTGAAATGAATAAAAAAAAAAAAAAAAAAAAAGACCGTACCCTTTTATGTAATGATGTTTACTTTGAATTTATATTAGTTCACACAAACACTCCATCCATGCTTTTGTTCCGGCCCTCCGGTCCAGTTTAAGAACCCATTGTGGCCCTCGAGTCAAAAAGTTTGCCCACCCCTGTAACAGAGGGAACATATCTCAACATAATAAAGGCCATATATACAAACCCACAGCTAACATCATACTCAATGGTGAAGAGCTAAAGGCTTTTTCTTTCTTTCTTTCTTTCTTTCTTTCTTTCTTTCTTTCTTTCTTTCTTTCTTCCTTCCTTCCTTCCTTCCTTCCTTCCTTCCTTCCTTCCTTTCTTTCTTTCTTTCTTTCTTTCTTTTAATATATCTTTTTGATTTTTTACAGAGAGGAAGGGAGAGAGACAGAGAGTTAGAAACATAGATAAGAGAGAAACATCGATCAGCTGCCTCCTGCACACCCCGCACTGGGGATGTGCCCGCAACCAAGGTTCATGCCCTTGACCGGAATCGAACCTGGGACCCTTCTGTCCACAGGCTGATGCTCTATCCACCAAGCCAAACCAGCTAGGGCAGCTTTTTCTTTCTTTTAAAAAATTTTAAATATCTGAAAATCTTTAAAAAATATTTTTATTGATTTCAGAGAAGAAGGGAGAGGGAAAGAGAGATAGAAACATCAATGATGAGAAAGAATCATTGATCTGCTGCATCCTGCACACCCCTCCCTGGGGATCAAGGCCACAACCCAGGCATGTGCCCTTTGCCACAATTTAACCCAGGACCCTTCAGTCCTCAGGCCAATGCTCTATCCACTGAGCCAAACTGGCTAGGGCTAAAACTTTTTTCTTTAAGATCATGAACAAGAGAAGGATGTGGTTTCACCACCTTTATGCAACACAAGCTTGGAAGTCCTAGCCACAGCAATCACACAAGAAAATGAAATAAAAGGCATCCAAATTGGAAAGGAAGAAGTAAAACTGTCATTATTTGCAAGTGGATTAATACTATATATAGAAAACTCTAAAGAATATACCAAAAAACTATTAGAACTAATAAATGAATTCAGTGGAATTGCAAGATACAAAAAAGAAAAAAGAAAACGAAATTCAGAAATTGGTTGCATTTTTATACAGCAACTAGAGGTCCAGTGTATGAAATTCATGCACAGGTAGGGTCCCTAGGCCTGGCCAGTGATCACAGCTGATTAGGGCCTTCCAGCTGCCGGCTGGCACCTTCCTTCATTCCATGCTGCCCCCTGGTAGTCAGCATATGTCATAGTGAGCAATTGAACTCCCAGTCTCCCAATCGAACTCCAGAGGGGACACTTTGCATATTAGCCTTTTATAGAGAGAGACTAGAGGCCCGGTGCATGAAATTCGTGCATGGGGAGCCCTCAGCCCAGCCTGCACCTCTCCAATCCAGGATCCCTTGGGGGATGTCAGACTGCCGGTTTAGGCCTAATCCCACACCAGCAATCGGACATCCCTCTTGAAATTCAGGACCTCTGGCTCCTAACCGCTCACCTGCCTGCCTGCCTGATCACCCCTAACCACTCTGCCTGCCAGCCTGATTGCTCCCAACTGCCATCTTGATTGCCCTCAAATGCCCCCCCTGCCGGCCTAATTGGGATTGGGGGACCAATTGGGACCAGTGCCAGCCATGGGGAGGGGCTTTGGTCAGTGGGCTGGCCAGCCACACCCCCGAATGGGGTGGGGGTGCCAATCAGGGGCCAGCGGCTTGGGGGAGGAGCCATGGATGGTTGGCCAGCCAGCCCTGCCCCTGATTGGGGTGGGGCCGGGCAGGGGGAGGGGCTGCAGGAGATTGGCTGGCTGGCCCTGCCCCCTATTGGGTGGGGGTATCAGGGGCTGCATGAGGTTGGCCGCTCAGCCCTGCCCCCCCCCTTTTTTTTTTGGCAACTTCACAACTTTTATTTGTGGTGCCTGTGCTATGTCTCAAAAATACCTTCTCCACCTGCCGGGGTCAGCAGTGAGGAGGGGGCAGCAAAATATAGAAGACGTCCCTCCCTATTGCACACGGACCCTATATACAGGCCCACCTGGCCCAGGCCAGTGGGATGCTTGGCACATTCTCGGATCCCTGCTCAGGGGCTGGAGGGGTGACTGGTGGCAGCACATGTGAAAGGGGACCTCTGGGTGCCCACTCTGGTCCTGGTTACTGGTCCTGGAATTTCTTGGTCCTCAGTTCCTTCCTGGTCCTGCCTGCAGCCCTGGTCCCCCTACCTGACTCAGCCTCCCATCTCCATCCTGGCCTCAGATGGCCCCCTTTGCTCCTGTGGGCTCTGTCCTCCCCTCCCAGCCTGGAGGTCTCAAGGGAAGGTTATGGCTTCTCAGAGACTCCCCGGCAGCCGTGTCACTTGTGTTCACATAGGGGAAGGGGTGCATGTGGCAGAAGCAGCTGTATAAATGCGGGTGCAGGGCCAAGTCCTCCAGGGTCACTTGGACAGTTTGCTGATTATGTGGATCAGGGCCACATTCTCCTCCTTGAGGAGCTGGTTGTCAGCCTGGAGGTTGGACAGGCCCTTCAGCTCCTCTTCCAGCTCAGCAGCCTTGTGCTCCAGAGCCCTGGGTTCAAATCTCTCCAGCTCCAGGAGGGTCGGCCTCTCTGCAAAGTGCTCCTGCCTCTGCGTGGTGCGCTCCAGCTCCACCTTGAGCTGCGCCAGCCCCAGCGTGGTCTGGGTCAGGGCCTCACGAAGTCTCTAGCTCTCAAGGCGAAGCTTTGCGTAGAGATTCCTGAAGCCTCCCTAGGGCTCTTCTGATTCGGGCTGGGGTTCTGGGTTTAGGTCTTGCTGCCTCTGGAGGGCAAGGGCTGGATTCTGGGCTGATGTCCGCTGGCTTCACTTCCTCCCCCTTCACAGGCCCTCTCCTCTCCTTGCCAACTCTGCGGTGCTCCCTGGAGGCCTGTGGTCCCTATCCCTACCCGTCAAGCGCCTCTACTCTCTAGGCAGGGCCATCAGAATTCTCAACCCCATGGACTTGGGGCTGCCAGGAAGGGTCCAGGCTCTGTGCAGCCTGCTCTTGATCAGGATGGGAGAGTCCAAGGCAGGCCGGCAGCGGGGAGGGGCTGCAAGGTTGGCCACCGGCCCTACCCCCTGATCGGGCTGGTTTACCAGCTACAGTGAGCGTCATAAGGACTGGCCCAATCAGGGCCATCTTCTGCGGGTTTGTGTCTCTGCTCACTCTGGCCCCAGCAGCCCAGCGCCTCGGCCGCAGGGCTGGGGCTGGGGTCCAGATCCCCCTGCGGGGTTGTTCTCTCCAGCTCTGGGCCATGCCTGCGTGTTGTTCTCTCAGGCTAGGGCTGCCTCCTCTTGAGCTGGTCGTGTTTCAATGTCCTGACCTAATTTGCATAAGAGAGAGAGAGTGAGAGAGAGAGAGAGGCGGGCTCCTGCAGAGCCAGGACTCATATCTCAGTCAGTGGTGCATTTCCTAGCACAGAGCCTAGCACATAGTGGGCCCTTAGTAACCACTGAAAAAAACTACCAAAATCCTAGAAGCACTGAGATAAATTACCCCTGTGCCGTAGAAGAAATGATCTGCTGCCCCCTCCTGACAATATGCGGCATTGTCCTAACCACAGACATCCCTTCCCTGCCCTTCATGCACTCACGCATCCACCCAACCCACAAAAAAAGTGGTGGAAGGGAAAGCAGAAAAGGAGCTGATGGAGAATGGGGGAATTGAGCTGTCTAAAGAGACCAGTTGGATTGAGGTGTTGGTAGGACACCTCTGTCAGCTCCTACAAGTGTCCATGCAAGCTAGGGTGCACAAGCGAGTCATGTGCTTCAAAAGTAGGGGCACTTCCTTAGAGTGCATCTGACTCCCTCCACACACACTAAACTGTATACTTGGACTAGATCTTGATTGTTTCTCATTCTATGCTGTTGTTATTGTCTTGTTACTATTACTGCTGCTTTCATTTATTTTAGTAGGTGATCACTAATTTTTTCCTGCATTGTTGTAAAGTATTTGTTTTGTTTCTTGTATTGGGTAAGGCAAAAAAGTAGGTTTACAGTTATCTGTATGGAAAATAATACAATAATTAACAAATATTAATACAAGCATATACTGTTGCATATTCACAACTGTAAGCCTACTTTTGCCCGACCCTATATTTGAAGTCTGAACTGACCAGTGGTTTCTCCTAATTTTAATTCAGCTTCCTACTGATGTTCTGTGTTTCTCAACTTTCTCCAAAATCCAAATCCCAATTAGAATTCCCCTACTCCCACTCCTTCCCATGGCTTCAGCAAATTTTGTGATATAATGCACCCCCTTCTGGTGAAAAGAAGCATTATTTCAGCTCCAATTGAGGCTGCAGGCCTAATTGGGTTTTTTGTTTGGTTGGTTGGTTGGTTTTTGGTTTTTTTAATTCTCACCCCAGGATATTTTTTCCATTGATCCTTAGGGAGGAAGGAAGTGAGAAAGGGGAGAAAAGAGAAAAAGAGAGAGTGACAGAAACTTCCATGTGAGACAGACACACTGATTGGTTGCCTCCTGCACACACCAGGAGGGGCTGCAAGGAGGGGCTGGGGTCCAGAACCTGCAACCCAGGGAATCAGGAATCAGGAATTGAACCGGTGACACTTCAGTGTACAGGTCAACACTCTAACAGCTGAGCCCCATGGGCCAGAGAGGAAATGCCTTTTTTTTTCTTTTTCTTTTTCTTTTTTTCTTTTCTTTCAGCTAATTTATTTCACTCTGATAATAGGCTGAATGTAACAGAGGGACTGACGTCTAATAATAAGACGAGAATTCTCAATGTCCAGACCGGGTTCACAGATGCCAAACACGTTAAATAGGGAGCAGTGCTGAGCAGCAGCTGCCTGTACATCGAGATCCCAGGCGGGGCTCTGCCCTGGGGAGCAAAGACAGCTTCGCAGTTTTTCTCCAGTTTGCAGAAGAGCAGCTGCATGCTGACCCTTTGCTTCCACAAGAAGCGTGATGAGAGAGCTGCTCTGCTCCGTACCTTCAGTTTTATGGCTTTGAGACTGTGAGACCGGGGCATCCCCTTGTCCCCGAGAGACCCAATGCTTGCTTCATGGCCTACACATTTGAGAGTCTTCTGACGAGGACGAGTAGCAGCTGCACCCCTCACCTTTGCCACCACTGACAGATCATTGCAGATTGTAGCCCCTTTATGTGTCTCGCTTTGTGCTGGTGGTGTGGCCAACTGCTGCACTGGTGCAAATGGCAGGCCTGCTCCCCTCTTCTGGGTTTGTCCGCATGTTGTAATTGTGCAAATAAATGCTCACTCCTTGTTCAGTGCTCCTCCAGGAAGCCTCTCCCTGGGGACAGGTATCATGTCTTGTTCATCTATTTATTTCTCAAAGTTCCGGAGCCTGGAAATCTACAATCCACCTGCCAGCAGGGTCACTTCCTGGTGAGGATTACTTCCTGGTTTGTAGACAGCCACCTTCTCACTGCATCCTTACATGGTGGACAGAGCAGAAATGCCTTCTTCAATTACATAATCTCTTCTAGGCTCCAAAGGAATCCTCCTTTTCTCTGATTTAGTTCCTGTCCACTCATCCTTTCCCTGAAGAATTTACTGAACTACTTTCAGAACGGCACCATAAACACTATCTTCATATAAAACAATACCTGCCCTCCAGCAGTTGACAATATGTTTGATGAGACATGGCACATATGAAGAAAGATTGCTCCCATCCTCAAGAAGTTTGTAATTTCACTGGAAGACAAGGTGTCCATCTGCACTGGCTTCTCCAGGATGATTGAAGAAAAACATGTAATGTATAATAAAATGGGAAATTTATAATCACTGGACACTGAAAATGTGTGGCATAGAAAAGAAGTGTTTTCAGTTAGGTGGAGCTATCAGCAAGGAGGCTGGGTTTGAACTGTCCTATGCTAAGTAGAAGTAGGAAAGAGAATGGAAAATTCGTTGTCTGAGGGTCTGGAGGCATCCTGCGTCCCAGGGACAAGGGTCTCATAAGAGCTCCAGAGGTGGGGAGACATGGTATGAAGTGGTCAGTCAGCCACCCTGCCACATTCTCCCTATTGAGAGCTGTGCCAGCAGGACAGGAGCAGCAAAGAAGACAATATATTGTGGCCTCCTTTGCAAGAGCCCCGCCCCCCAACTCCAGCAACAAACCCCGTGCCCATGCAGAGACAGAGTGAAGTGCTGGTAGATTAGAGTGAAGTGCTGACCAGGCTGCCACCTCAATGTCATCAGTGAGATCAGTGCCAGTTTGGAGGTGAGGGGTTGGGGCATGTTGGGCAGACCAGTGAACCAGAGAGTCCCAAAGAAATGCGATGGCCTTGATCTCCCAGACTCCCCATCCCTCATTAACAGAATCAGCTTGGGTCGCAGAACTGTGATGACAGCATGTCAGGTTTGCCTTCCCATGAGAACTGAGTGAAAGGGCTAGAGAGTCTTTTTCTCCAATACTTGTTCCATCCCAGTTCAGCCACTCCCACTCCCATACTTCTTTTTTTAATATATATATATATTTTTTTTATTTCAGAGAGGAAGGGAGCGGGAGAAAGAGATAGAAACATCAACAGTGAGAGAGAATCAATCATTGTTTGGCTGCCTCCTGCATGCCCCACACTGGGGATCGAGCCTGCAACCCGGGCATGTGCCCTGACCAGGAATGGGACCATGACCTCCTGGTTCATAGGTCAATGCTCAACCACTAAGCCACACCAGCTGGGCTCCCATACTTCTGATGAATAGCCTAAATGTTCCATCATCTAAGTGGTTTCTTACCATCTCAAGCCAAAATTCCTCTGCTTCCAAAATCTAGTACTCTCTACCTAATAACCTCATACCACTCCTCCAACACACTCTAAGACTCCTCTACTCTCTGTGTCATGGATGGTCATGTCCACCTTGGGGTGGCTTTCTTGCACTGTTCCCACCATCTGAAAGACCCTGCCCCCTCCACTCAGAACACGAAGGTAGAAACAAAACAACACTGGACTAAGAAGCAAAGAGCTAGCTTCAAATCTTTCCATAAATGCTAAAATATTAGCACAAACTTGACGGCTTAAAATATTCATTTATTATTTTACAGTAATTAAAGTCAGAAGTCCAAAATCAGTCTCACTGAGATAAAATCAAGGTGTCAGCTGGGCTGTGTTCCTTCTTGAGGCTCCAGGGAAAATTGGTTTCCTTATCTCTTCCAAATTCTAGAGACTGCTTGTATTCCATGGCTTATGGCCCCACAACACACGGACTTCTGCTTCCATTGTCACATCTACATCTCTGATGTTGACCCTCCTACCTCACTCTTATAAAGACCCTTGTGATTACACTGGACCCACTAAGATAATCCCCTATTTCAAGATCCAAGGTCACATATTCATAGATTCTGGGGATCGGGATATGGACATCTCTGGAGGGCCTCTATTCAGCTTACCACTATGCCATACACACACACACACACACCCCTCACAAATCAATAACAAAGACATCTTATTTTTTATTTTTTTTAATATATTTTATTGATTTTTTACAGAGAGGAAGGGAGAGAGATAGAGAGTCAGAAACATCGATGAGAGAGAAACATCGACCAGCTGCCTCCTGCACATCTCCCACTGGGGATGTGCCTGCAACCAAGGTACATGCCCTTGACCGGAATCGAACCCGGGACCTTTCAGTCCGCAGGCCGACGCTCTATCCACTGAGCCAAACCGGTTACGGCGACATCTTATTTTTTAATAGGTAAAAGATATGAAGACACTCTTCACCAAAGAAGATATACAATATGGCAAATAAGTACATAAAAAGATGCTCAACATCATTATTTATTAGGGAAATGAAAATTAAAACCACAATATCTCACTGCATACCCACTAAAATGTTAAAAGACTATTTCTTATTGGCCAGGATGCAGAGCAAATGTGCTCTTATACACTGCTGGTAGAAATGCAAAGTGGTACAGACAATTTAAAAAACAGTTCAGCGGCCCAGCATGTATGGCTCAGTGATTGAACCTATGAACCAGGAGGTCACGGTTCAATTCCAGGTCAGGGTACTTGCCCAGGCTACAGGCTTGATCCCCAGTGTGGGGTATGCAGGAGGCAGCCGATCAATGGTTCTCTCTCATCATTGATGTTTCTGTATCTCTCTCCCTCTTCCTTCCTCTCTTAAATCAATAAAAATATAATTTTTTTAAAAACATTGCTGAGAAAAAATAAAGAATACCTAAATAAATAGAGGCATATATCATATTCTTGGATTAGAAGACTTGTTATTTAAGATGTCAAATCTCCCTAATTTGATGTATAAATTCAATGGAATCCCAATCAGAATACCAGCATTTTTTAAGACATTGGCAAAGTGATTCTAAAATGTGTACAAAAAAATGAAAAAACAGAAGAGCAAAGATGGGGGACTTACACTACCAGATACCAAAACCTTTTTTAAAGCTAAAGCAACTAAAGCCCTATTAGCACAGGACCAAATTAACAAACCATTGGAACAAAAGAGAGTCCACAAACAGACATAAATACAGTGACATCTGACAGATGACAAAGGAGCCATCACAGTTCAGTGAGGGAAGGTGGTCTTTCAATAAATGGTGTTGGGTCAATTGTACATCCATAAGTAAAAAAATAAACCTTGCCCTGGCTTGACTGGTTGGAGCATTCTCTCATACACCAAAGGGTTTTGGGTTCAATTCCTGATTAGGGCACATACCTAGGTTTCAGATTCAATCCCCGGTGGGGATGCCTATGGAAGGCAACCAAACAATGTTTCTCTCCCCCCGCCCCCGACCCCCTTCCTCTCGCTCAAAAAAATTAATGAAAACATATCCTCGGGTAAGGATTCAAATAAATAAATAAATAAATAAATAAATAAATAAATAAATTGATAAATAAATAAATAAATAAATAAATAAATAAATAAATAAATAAATAAATAAATAAATAAATAAATAAATAAATAAATAAATAAATAAATAAATAAATAAATAAATAAATAAATAAATAAATAAATAAATAAATAAATAAATAAATAAATAAATAAATAAATAAATAAATAAATAAATAAATAAATAAATAAATAAATAAATAAATAAATAAATAAATAAATAAATAAATAAATAAATAAATAAATAAATAAATAAATAAATAAATAAATAAATAAATAAATAAATAAATAAATAAATAAATAAATAAATAAATAAATAAATAAATAAATAAATAAATAAATAAATAAATAAATAAATAAATAAATAAATAAATAAATAAATAAATAAATAAATAAATAAATAAATAAATAAATAAATAAATAAATAAATAAATAAATAAATAAATAAATAAATAAATAAATAAATAAATAAATAAATAAATAAATAAATAAATAAATAAATAAATAAATAAATAAATAAATAAATAAATAAATAAATAAATAAATAAATAAATAAATAAATAAATTGATGTAAATAAATAATATAACATATCCTCAGGTGAGGATTAAAATAAATAATGTAAAAATAAACTTGAGCCCTGGAGGGTGCACTCAGTAATTAAAGCATCGGCCCTCACACCAAAGGGTCATGGATTCGATTCCCTGTCAAAGGCATGTATCTGGATTGCAGGTTCAATCCTCCAGCCCCAATCGGGATGTATGTGGGAGGCAACCAATCAATGTGTCTCTCTCATATCATGTTTCTCTCTCTCTTCCCCTCTCTCCCTCCCTTTCACTCTCAAAAAAATCAATGGAAAAATATCCTCAGGTGAGGTTTAACAAAAAATAAGTTAATTCATTAACTTGAGATGCATCACAGACCTAAATGTGAAAATACAACAAAAAAGTTTCTGAAATTCAAGAATCAAAAGAAGACTCTCTGTATGACATGGGATAGGCAATGATTTTTTAAATAAGACACATAAAAAATCACTAGCATAGCGCAACTGGCCCGGCTCAGAAGTTGAGCATTGACCTATGAAACAGGAGGTCATGGTTCGATTCCTGGTCAGGGCACATGCCCGGATTGTGGGCTCAATCCCCAGTGTGGAGCATGCAGGAAACAACCAATCAATGATTCTCTCTCATCACTGATGTTTCTCTCTCCCTCTCCCTTCTTCTCTGAAATCAATAGTAAAAATATACTTTTTAAGAATCACTACCTTTCTTCTCAGATGACATGCTTACTCATGTAGAAAATCCAAAATATTCCAGCTAGTGTAGCTCAGTAGTTGAGCATCAACCAACCTATGAACCAGGAGGTCACAGTTCAAATCCCAGTCAGAGCACTTGCCCGCGTTTCCATCTCCATCCCCAGTGGGGGGTGTGCACGAGGCAGCCAATCAATGACTCTCTCTTATCACAGATGTTTCTATCTCTCTCTCCCTCTCCCTTCCTCTCTGAAATCAATTAAAAAAAAAGACAAGAAAATCTAAAATAATCAACAACAAAAACCCAATGGAACTAATAAGGAATTATAGCAATGTTGCAGGATATAGGTTTATACGCAAAAGTCGATTGCTTTCCCATACACCAGCAATGTACAAGTGAAATTTGAAATTAAAAACAATATACCATTTACATTAGCACCTCCCCTCTTCCAGTAAATTAAATACTTAGGCATACATCTAACAAAATATGTACAAGATCTATATGAGGAAAAATACAGAAAAACAAGAACGATTAAAAATGGCAGCAGAGTAAGTGGATGCTGCACAAACATGCTCCCAGGAACAAACTGGAATTACAACTAAAATACAGAAAAACTTCCTGAATAATCAACGGAAAACTCGCAGGAGAGAACCCTGATACCCGAGGGCCAAAAGTGGAGACTGCATAGAGACTGGTAGGAGGGGCAAAGGCAAGAAAGGGCGGGCCAGGAGCCCACAGACAGCAACTGAGGTCCCATAGAGATATTTCAGTCATGGGGGGCTCCCACTGAGAACCCTAGGATCTAATCCTCAAGCTGGCCCCCCCAGCAGAGAGCACCAGAGCTAAGAAGGGTACCCACATAACATCTGGCTGTGAAAAGCAATAGGGTGCTATCTGCTAGGGAGTGACATCTGAAAGTCAGGCACCCTCTTAAAGGACCAGCACACAGGATTCCCTGTGGAGCCACTCACCTCTGGGCTGAGTTCCTTCAGGCAGCAAAGGACATCTTTCCCACATAGACATTTGCCTTGCCTGGGGGGAGTGGGGGAGACAGTTGACACACCACCCTGGAAAACACCTTTTCCTGAGGCCACTTAAGAGATTAAAAATAACAATTAGCCTTCAGGCAGAAGCAAATGCCCCAACCTATTGAAAAAAACTCTCGCCACACCTGAGGACAACTGCCTGGGGGGCGGGGCGGCAATTCAAGTTGGAATCCTATCAGTCTGTAGGCAGAGGCGGTTTCTGGAGGCTTTGAGTCTTTGCCTGATCTAATTAGTCAGCAACAGCCTTAAACACTGTCCTGCACTAGAGATTGAGAGATGTAGAGGATCTACCTAATACATAGTCATAAACCCAAACAGACTGCCAAAATGAGGAGACAAGGAAACAACCCCCAAATGAAAGAATTAGAGAATTCTCCAGAAGAGATAAATGAAGCAGAGATAAGAAATTTATCTAAAACAGAGTTCAGAGTACTGATGGTAAAGATGCTCAACAGCATGAAAAAAGATATAGTAACTATGAAAAAAGAACAGTCTAAGATAAAGAATGACACAACACAGGCCTAACTGGTTTGGCTCAGTGGATAGAACGTCAGCCTGCGGACTCAAGGGTCCCAGGTTCGATTCTGGTCAAGGGCATGTACCTTGGTTGCGGGAACATCCCCAGTAAGGAGTGTGCAGGAGGCAGCTGATCGATGTTTCTCTCTCATCGATGTTTCTAACTCTCTATCTCTCTCCCTACCTCTCTGTAAAAAATCAATAAAATATATTTAAAAAAACAAAAAAGAAAAAGAATGACACAACACAAACAAAGAACACATTGGAAGGAATACACAGCAGATTAGAGGAAGCTGAGTATCAAATCAGTTAATTAGAAGACAGCTGAAAATATCAGTCAATCAGAGAACCAAAAAGAAAAAACAATTAAAAAACAGGAGGACAGCTTAAGGGAGCTGTGGCACAATGTGAAACATAACAATTTAGAATAGTAGGTGTGCCAGAAGAGGCAGAAAGGGAGAAAAGAATAGAGAACGTGTTTGAAGAAATAATGGCAGAAAAATTCCCTAACCTGGTAAGGAAAAAGTCACACAAGTTCAGGAGGCACAGAGAACCCCAAGCAAGAAGAACCCAAACCATCTCCATCCCCAGTGGGGGGTGTGCACGAGGCAGCCAATCAATGACTCTCTCTTATCACAGATGTTTCTATCTCTCTCTCCCTCTCCCTTCCTCTCTGAAATCAATTAAAAAAAAAGACAAGAAAATCTAAAATAATCAACAACAAAAACCCAATGGAACTAATAAGGAATTATAGCAATGTTGCAGGATATAGGTTTATACGCAAAAGTCGATTGCTTTCCCATACACCAGCAATGTACAAGTGAAATTTGAAATTAAAAACAATATACCATTTACATTAGCACCTCCCCTCTTCCAGTAAATTAAATACTTAGGCATACATCTAACAAAATATGTACAAGATCTATATGAGGAAAAATACAGAAAAACAAGAACGATTAAAAATGGCAGCAGAGTAAGTGGATGCTGCACAAACATGCTCCCAGGAACAAACTGGAATTACAACTAAAATACAGAAAAACTTCCTGAATAATCAACGGAAAACTCGCAGGAGAGAACCCTGATACCCGAGGGCCAAAAGTGGAGACTGCATAGAGACTGGTAGGAGGGGCAAAGGCAAGAAAGGGCGGGCCAGGAGCCCACAGACAGCAACTGAGGTCCCATAGAGATATTTCAGTCATGGGGGGCTCCCACTGAGAACCCTAGGATCTAATCCTCAAGCTGGCCCCCCCAGCAGAGAGCACCAGAGCTAAGAAGGGTACCCACATAACATCTGGCTGTGAAAAGCAATAGGGTGCTATCTGCTAGGGAGTGACATCTGAAAGTCAGGCACCCTCTTAAAGGACCAGCACACAGGATTCCCTGTGGAGCCACTCACCTTGTGCTCAGGCAGAGGGAGGGTGAAGTGGACTGGAGCTGTGAGAGCAGAGGCCAGGATTAGAGACTCAGGGGATAGAGCTCAGGAGGCAGACACCCCAATTTTCCTGGGCTGAGTCATTCCTTCAGGCAGCAAAGGACATCTTTCCCACATAGACATTTGCCTTGCCTGGGGGGAGTGGGGGAGACAGTTGACACACCCTATTGGAAAACACCTTTTCCTGAGGCCACTTAAGAGATTAAAAATAACAATTAGCCTTCAGGCAGAAGCAAATGCCCCAACCTATTGAAAAAAACTCTCGCCACACCTGAGGACAACTGCCTGGGGGGCGGGGCGGCAATTCAAGTTGGAATCCTATCAGTCTGTAGGCAGAGGCGGTTTCTGGAGGCTTTGAGTCTTTGCCTGATCTAATTAGTCAGCAACAGCCTTAAACACTGTCCTGCACTAGAGATTGAGAGATGTAGAGGATCTACCTAATACATAGTCATAAACCCAAACAGACTGCCAAAATGAGGAGACAAGGAAACAACCCCCAAATGAAAGAATTAGAGAATTCTCCAGAAGAGATAAATGAAGCAGAGATAAGAAATTTATCTAAAACAGAGTTCAGAGTACTGATGGTAAAGATGCTCAACAGCATGAAAAAAGATATAGTAACTATGAAAAAAGAACAGTCTAAGATAAAGAATGACACAACACAGGCCTAACTGGTTTGGCTCAGTGGATAGAACGTCAGCCTGCGGACTCAAGGGTCCCAGGTTCGATTCTGGTCAAGGGCATGTACCTTGGTTGCGGGAACATCCCCAGTAAGGAGTGTGCAGGAGGCAGCTGATCGATGTTTCTCTCTCATCGATGTTTCTAACTCTCTATCTCTCTCCCTACCTCTCTGTAAAAAATCAATAAAATATATTTAAAAAAACAAAAAAGAAAAAGAATGACACAACACAAACAAAGAACACATTGGAAGGAATACACAGCAGATTAGAGGAAGCTGAGTATCAAATCAGTTAATTAGAAGACAGCTGAAAATATCAGTCAATCAGAGAACCAAAAAGAAAAAACAATTAAAAAACAGGAGGACAGCTTAAGGGAGCTGTGGCACAATGTGAAACATAACAATTTAGAATAGTAGGTGTGCCAGAAGAGGCAGAAAGGGAGAAAAGAATAGAGAACGTGTTTGAAGAAATAATGGCAGAAAAATTCCCTAACCTGGTAAGGAAAAAGTCACACAAGTTCAGGAGGCACAGAGAACCCCAAGCAAGAAGAACCCAAACAGGCCCATGCCCAAACACATCATAATTAAAATGCCAAAAATTAAAGACAAAGAGAGAATCTTAAAGGCAGCAAGAGAAAAGAAAACTGTCACCTACAAAGAAGTTCCCATAAGGAGTTCCGATTTCTTATCAGAAACTCTACAGGCCAGAAGGGAATGGCATGAAGTACTCAAGGTAATGGAAAGCAAAGATCTGAAACCAATATTACTATATCCAGCAAGGCTATCATTCAAAGTAGACAGTAAAAGAGCTTCCCAGACAATAAATTAAAAAAAAGGCTAAAGGAGTACATCACCGAACCAGCATTACAAGAAATGCTAAAGGGACTGCTGTAATGAGAAGAAGAAACAGAGAGAAAAACCTAGCCATACAGAATTAAAATGGCAATGAGTAAGTACCTATCAATAATAACCCTAAATGTAAATGAATTAAATACTCCAATGAAAATGCATAGGGTAGCTAAATGGATACAAAAATATGACCCAATTATATGCTGTCTCCAAGAGACCCACCTCAAAACAAAAGACACAGGAGGGTGCTATCTGCTAGGGAGTGACATCTGAAAGTCAGGCACCCTCTTAAAGGACCAGCACACAGGATTCCCTGTGGAGCCACTCACCTTGTGCTCAGGCAGAGGGAGGGTGAAGTGGACTGGAGCTGTGAGAGCAGAGGCCAGGATTAGAGACTCAGGGGATAGAGCTCAGGAGGCAGACACCCCAATTTTCCTGGGCTGAGTCATTCCTTCAGGCAGCAAAGGACATCTTTCCCACATAGACATTTGCCTTGCCTGGGGGGAGTGGGGGAGACAGTTGACACACCCTATTGGAAAACACCTTTTCCTGAGGCCACTTAAGAGATTAAAAATAACAATTAGCCTTCAGGCAGAAGCAAATGCCCCAACCTATTGAAAAAAACTCTCGCCACACCTGAGGACAACTGCCTGGGGGGCGGGGCGGCAATTCAAGTTGGAATCCTATCAGTCTGTAGGCAGAGGCGGTTTCTGGAGGCTTTGAGTCTTTGCCTGATCTAATTAGTCAGCAACAGCCTTAAACACTGTCCTGCACTAGAGATTGAGAGATGTAGAGGATCTACCTAATACATAGTCATAAACCCAAACAGACTGCCAAAATGAGGAGACAAGGAAACAACCCCCAAATGAAAGAATTAGAGAATTCTCCAGAAGAGATAAATGAAGCAGAGATAAGAAATTTATCTAAAACAGAGTTCAGAGTACTGATGGTAAAGATGCTCAACAGCATGAAAAAAGATATAGTAACTATGAAAAAAGAACAGTCTAAGATAAAGAATGACACAACACAGGCCTAACTGGTTTGGCTCAGTGGATAGAACGTCAGCCTGCGGACTCAAGGGTCCCAGGTTCGATTCTGGTCAAGGGCATGTACCTTGGTTGCGGGAACATCCCCAGTAAGGAGTGTGCAGGAGGCAGCTGATCGATGTTTCTCTCTCATCGATGTTTCTAACTCTCTATCTCTCTCCCTACCTCTCTGTAAAAAATCAATAAAATATATTTAAAAAAACAAAAAAGAAAAAGAATGACACAACACAAACAAAGAACACATTGGAAGGAATACACAGCAGATTAGAGGAAGCTGAGTATCAAATCAGTTAATTAGAAGACAGCTGAAAATATCAGTCAATCAGAGAACCAAAAAGAAAAAACAATTAAAAAACAGGAGGACAGCTTAAGGGAGCTGTGGCACAATGTGAAACATAACAATTTAGAATAGTAGGTGTGCCAGAAGAGGCAGAAAGGGAGAAAAGAATAGAGAACGTGTTTGAAGAAATAATGGCAGAAAAATTCCCTAACCTGGTAAGGAAAAAGTCACACAAGTTCAGGAGGCACAGAGAACCCCAAGCAAGAAGAACCCAAACAGGCCCATGCCCAAACACATCATAATTAAAATGCCAAAAATTAAAGACAAAGAGAGAATCTTAAAGGCAGCAAGAGAAAAGAAAACTGTCACCTACAAAGAAGTTCCCATAAGGAGTTCCGATTTCTTATCAGAAACTCTACAGGCCAGAAGGGAATGGCATGAAGTACTCAAGGTAATGGAAAGCAAAGATCTGAAACCAATATTACTATATCCAGCAAGGCTATCATTCAAAGTAGACAGTAAAAGAGCTTCCCAGACAATAAATTAAAAAAAAGGCTAAAGGAGTACATCACCGAACCAGCATTACAAGAAATGCTAAAGGGACTGCTGTAATGAGAAGAAGAAACAGAGAGAAAAACCTAGCCATACAGAATTAAAATGGCAATGAGTAAGTACCTATCAATAATAACCCTAAATGTAAATGAATTAAATACTCCAATGAAAATGCATAGGGTAGCTAAATGGATACAAAAATATGACCCAATTATATGCTGTCTCCAAGAGACCCACCTCAAAACAATGCCCCAACCTATTGAAAAAAACTCTCGCCACACCTGAGGACAACTGCCTGGGGGGCGGGGCGGCAATTCAAGTTGGAATCCTATCAGTCTGTAGGCAGAGGCGGTTTCTGGAGGCTTTGAGTCTTTGCCTGATCTAATTAGTCAGCAACAGCCTTAAACACTGTCCTGCACTAGAGATTGAGAGATGTAGAGGATCTACCTAATACATAGTCATAAACCCAAACAGACTGCCAAAATGAGGAGACAAGGAAACAACCCCCAAATGAAAGAATTAGAGAATTCTCCAGAAGAGATAAATGAAGCAGAGATAAGAAATTTATCTAAAACAGAGTTCAGAGTACTGATGGTAAAGATGCTCAACAGCATGAAAAAAGATATAGTAACTATGAAAAAAGAACAGTCTAAAGCCCCTGACTGCTCTGAACTCCAGTTCCGGGAAGTCTCTGGGGACCCAGACTCATACGGGGAGAAACTGCACTGTCTGGCAGCAGGCAGAACTCGGAACTTGCGGGCAGCTTTCTCTCAGAGTTGCTTGCAGCGATTACCAAGACTCTGAAATGCGGGGCCTCTTAGGGCAGGGCTGAGGATCAGCCATAGCTGTTTGCTCCTCCCTGTTGATTCCCTGAGACCCCGCCCCACCCAAGCTGTGGCAGAAGAATGACACAACACAAACAAAGAACACATTGGAAGGAATACACAGCAGATTAGAGGAAGCTGAGTATCAAATCAGTTAATTAGAAGACAGCTGAAAATATCAGTCAATCAGAGAACCAAAAAGAAAAAACAATTAAAAAACAGGAGGACAGCTTAAGGGAGCTGTGGCACAATGTGAAACATAACAATTTAGAATAGTAGGTGTGCCAGAAGAGGCAGAAAGGGAGAAAAGAATAGAGAACGTGTTTGAAGAAATAATGGCAGAAAAATTCCCTAACCTGGTAAGGAAAAAGTCACACAAGTTCAGGAGGCACAGAGAACCCCAAGCAAGAAGAACCCAAA
>NW_005369217.1:74718-77667 GCF_000412655.1 Myotis brandtii
GGGGGAAAGGGGTGTGGGGGTGCAGGAAGAGACTGGACAAAAATCGTACACCGATGGATGAGGACAGTGGGGGGAGGTAAGGGCAGAGGGTGGGGTGAGAACTGGGTGGAGGAGAGCTATGGGGGGAAAAAAGAGAAACAACTGTAATAATCTGAACAATAAAGATTTAATTTTTTAAAAAAAGAAAAAGAAAAAAAGACACACACAGGATGAGAGTGAAAGGGTGGGAAAAAAATGTTTTCCATGCAAATGGAAAAGAAAAAAAAAGCTGGAGTAGCAATATTCATATTTTACAAAATAGACTTCAAAATGAAGGCCATCACAAGAGACAACAAAAGTCACTACATAATACTAAAGGGATTGATCTAACAAGACCATATAACCCTGGTAAACATATATGCACCCAATATAGGAACACCTAAATATATTTAAAAATCTTCTAGAGGATTTTAACAGAGAGATCGACGACAATACAGTCATAGTAGGGGACTTTAACACCCCTCTGACTTCAATGGATAGATCTTTCAGACAAAAACTTAACAAGGAAACAGAGACTCTAAAGGACACACTGGATCAGATGGATTTCATTGACATTTATAGAACATATCACCCCAACACAGCAGAATACACATTCTTCTCAAGTGCATATGGATCATTCACAAAGATAGACCACATGTTAGGACACAAAACAAGTCTCTACAAGTTCAAGAAGATTGAAATCTTATCAAGCATCTTCTCATATCACAGTGGAATGAAATTATAAATCAACTACAGTAAAAACACCCAAAAACATTCAAACACATGGAGGCTAAATAGCATGTTATTAAACAATGAATGAGTTACCAACAAGATCAAGGAAGAAATCAAAAACTTCCTGGAAACAAATGACAATGAACACACAACAACAAAATCTCTGGGACACAGTAAAAGCAGTCCTGAGGAAAGTGCATAGCACAACAGGCATACCTCACAAAACAAGAGAAATCAGCAATAAACTATGTAACCCTACAACTTAAAGAACTAGAAAGAGAACAAAAAGAAAAGCCCAGAGTAAGTAGAAGTAAGGAAATAATAATGATTAGAGCAGAAATAAATAACATAGAGACTAAAAATAAATAAATAAATACAAAAAAAATCAATGAAACCAAGAGCTGGTTATTTGAAAGGATAAACAAAATTGATAAACTGTTAGCCAAACTCGTCAAGAAACAAAGAGAGAGGACACGAATAAATAAAATCAGAAACGAAAGTGGAGAAGTAACCACTGACACCACAGAAATACAAAGGATTGTAAGAAAATACTGTGAACAACTAAATGCCAACAAGCTGGACAATGTGAATGAAATGGACAAATTCCTAGAAAAATATAATCTCCCAAAACTGAATCAGGAAGAATCAGAAAACCTGAATAGGCCAATAACAATTGATGAAATTGAGCAGCAATCAAAAAACTCCCACCAAAAAAAATAATAATAAATAAATAAATAATTTAATAAAAATAAAAACTCCCACCAAACAAAAGCCCAGGTCCAGACACCTTCACAAGGGAGTTTTACCAAACATTCAAAGGAGAACTAACATCTATACTCCTCAAACTATTTCAGAAAATCCAAGAGGAAGGAACACTTCCAAACCCTTTTTTTGAGGCTACCATTATCCTAATTCCAAAACCAGATAAAGACACTATAAAGAAAGAGAATTACAGGCCAATATCCCTGATGAACATAGATGCTAAAATCCTCAACAGAATATTAACAAATCAGATCCAGCAATATATTTAAAAGATCATACACCAGGATCAAGTGGGATTTATTCCAGGGATGCAAGGCTGGTACAATATTCGCAAATCAATAAATGTGACACATCATATAAACAAATTGAAAGACAAAAATCACATGGTCATATCAATAGACACAGAGAAAGCCTTTGACAAAATCCAACACCCATTTTTGGTAAAAACTCTCAGCAAAGAGAGGGAGCACATCTCAACATGATAAAGGTCATATATGACAAACCTACAGCCAACGTCATACTCAATGGGCAAAAACTAAAACCATTTCCTCTAAGAACAGGAACAAGACAGGGATGCCCACTTTCACCACTCCTGTTCGACATCGTACTGGAAGTGCTAGCCATAGTAATCAGACAAGAAGAGGAAATAAAAGGCATACAAATTGGAAAAGAAGTTGTTTTGGATATGTGCCCTGAACAGAAATAGAACTCCCCATTTTTTAATGTATTGGACGATGCTCCAACTAACTGAGCCACACCAGCCAGTGCTTTGGTATTACATTTTTTGACATAAATCATAATGGTAATGTTCTAATTACTAGCTTGGGTGGTATATTACCAAGGTTCATTACATTGGTATGTTACATAACATGTGTGTACATGCATATACATACACACATTCTTATCTCTCATTTTTTTAAATGATCCAAATATTATATAATTTTTTAAATATTTAAATAGCACTGGCAGTCTAAGAAGAAAAAATAGCAACTTTAAAAAACAAGGGGTTTTCATGTGTGAAAGATGGCCCTTGCATTAGGAAGATGAGCTCAGGATGGCTCATTTTGGCAATAAAATTTCTAACCGTAGCATGAGTCATCTGCAGAGTATGGTGGATGATTTTTTTTAAGTGTGCTCTCTTTCTCCAGCAAAAGGGGAAATTTTCGGAAGGATTTTACACGACTGAATGATACTGAATGAAAATAATTACATTGTTAAATATCTTTGATGAGAAAAAGTAATTCAAACAGTGGGTGGGAGGAAGGGGTTAGGAAGAGGAGGGAGAGTACAGAACATCTGTACACGTTCTACACTGAATATGTGTTAAATTTTACAATTGGGAGAATATAACATAAATAACCAGAAAAAAAATCTAGAAACAATAAGGTCCTGCTCTGAGATTGAAGAACCCAACGCCTACTGCCCCTCCCTCCCCAT
>NW_005369217.1:77712-80171 GCF_000412655.1 Myotis brandtii
CAACACACACACTGAATGGGGAAAGAACTTTTTTGCTAGAAACCTTTCCCTCTTATCCTTCCCCTTCCCCTCCAATCTTGTCTTTCCCCTCTCTTACAGATCTTTGTATTCTTAGCACTTTGTTCCCATCTCCACCATTGCACTTACCACACCATGCTAGAGAGCTGACATACGTTTCTTCCTCTTTAACCATCACAACTACTCTCATCAACAGATGTTACTATCCCCATAACTTGCCCCAAATCAAATGGTTAGTACATGGGTGACCCAATGCATATGCTCGTTCTACTGCTATTGTGTGTTTATACAATGACAAGCACAGCTTAAGTACTCGATTAATGCGTGCTGACAGGAATTAAAAGACACAGACTTATGCTATTTGCTTCCAATGAAGAAATATGTTCAGAAAAGCATTACTTTAAAAGTGAACTTTTCTCTTCTACCCTAACTTGTTCTGAAATAAAACCCAGTGGCCCTAGCATTAAAAGAAACTAGCACGTGTTGAGAATAAGCAAGTTCATAAGCCAACAGCAAAATAACTGCCAAACCGGCAAGCCAAGCACCCTGCCCTCCTTCCCTGTCTCCTGAAGTTTTAGAGGGTTGGGGCACTGTTACTTCCTTCTTACCCTACTAAGGAAAGTGTAGAAAATAAGTAGATTTACCCCTAGTGAGTCAACCTTCTCCCCCAGTATCCTCCCGGGGTCTCCCCAGTCATCTAATAAGAAATGTTATAGTTGTGGCTAAACTCATTTGCTGTAAATTGCTGGAGAAGACAGTTTCATTTCTTCTGCATCTCTTTCCAGTAAAGTTTGATCAGGAAGAACTATGATGAATTATTAAATTACATTAAGTTATTGAAATTTTATCTGTAACTGCCTTTTTGATTACCTACCTAAATGGGACAGTTTGTGTACAATAGCCAAGTGCCAGGCCCAGAGCCAGGGCTCAAAATAAAGTTTTATTATTATTATTGGAATACAAATTCATAATAGCCAATGATTATTTGATATCATTCACCAGGCAATAGTAAACTGGGATTAAGCCCTAGCCGGTTTGGCTCAGTAGACAGAGCACTGGCCAGTGGACTGAAGGTCTTGGGTTCCATTCCGGTCAAGGGCACATACCTCAGTTGCAGGCTCCATCCTCTGCCCCATTGGGGCTCATGCGGGAGGCAACCTACCCATGTACATCTCTCACATTAGATGTTTCTCTCTGTCTCTCCCCCTCCGGTCCACCCTAAAAATCAATGGAAAAAATATCGAGTGAGGATTTAAAATAATAATTTAAAAATAAGCACTCAATAAAAGATAAACGGGTTAAGTTCTGAGCAAAATTAAGACCCTCTCCAGAAGGAAAAGCTATTGTTTGGGTAACTAGGTGTTGCAGAGCTTTGGACCCACCACACAGATGCTCTGCACTCCACAGGCAGTTGATAAACACTTGGGAATCAAGTATTGAGAAAATATACCTTGCCACAGGTCTATCGTAAATGGAATGACTTTTTTCGTGAGCTGAAACCATTTCTGTTTTTAAGTATTAACCGAAAGAGCAGTTTTATTATTGTCCCGGACAGACCATTAAATACGGCCCCGGTGTAAGAATCCTTAGCTCAGCGGGTCATTTCTTGCAAATCGGCCACTCCACGCGTTTTGAAGAACTGAAGGCCGCACATCTTCCGGGCTCTGGGGAAGTCGAGGCTGCTCTCGCCCAATTCTGTGCATTTGGGATAAGCGCTGCTTATTCCCGGCCACTCCCCCGCTTCCCTCCCTGTCGTGCTCCCCATTTCGTTGAGTGTGCACGCCCAGTGAGCACGGAGAGGCCATGCCGTCTAGTGTTTACGGTCGGCATTTATGAATATGCGCGCCTAGGGTCCCGGGGAGACCGACACGCTGCCACTCACAGCCGCTACGCAGCTCTGCACACACCGCGCGGCGGGCTGCCGAGTACAGGACCGATCTGGGTGGCAGGCTAGGTACTGAGTGATGTAGGGGCATCGAGAAGGCTCTGGAAGAATCCGGTTAGATCGGGAAGCGGCCGAGGGAGAGCGTGTGGCTGGGGGAAGGCCGGTCCCCAGAGCCCGAGGGTCCCAGGAGTGGGGGCCGCGGACCCGGCCGCCAGCAGGAGGAAACTGCGCCCACAGCACTGGAACCGGCTCAGCCGCCGCCGTCTCCAGAAACTTCTCCACCCCCACCCCCTTCGTCTCTCGCTCCAGCCCCGGCTCCTCCCAGCCCCTCCCTCCGCGGTGGGGTGGGACCAATCGCTCCCGCGGCCGCTCGGGGGGGGCCGCGCCGGCCGCCAGCAGGAGGAAACTGCGCCCACAGCACTGGAACCGGCTCAGCCGCCGCCGTCTCCAGAAACTTCTCCACCCCCCCCCCCTTCGTCTCTCGCTCCAGCCCCGGCTCCTCCCAGCCCCTCCCTCCGCGGTGGGGTGGGACCAATCGCTCCCGCGGCCGCTCGGT
>NW_005369217.1:118822-125636 GCF_000412655.1 Myotis brandtii
CCCGGGGGGCCTCCGCCACGCCGCCCCTCCCTCACCTCATTTCTAGCTCCTTCCCTGCCTGCAGCAGCCGGGAAGGCCTATGGCCGCCTTCGTCGGTGGTGGTGCGAGAACTCGCCTACTAGCGCTAGCAATTAGTTAGCGGGGACTTGAAGCGGGTTACAAGAGTTATTTCCTGACCGAGAGGCTTGTGTGCAACTTGGTGCCCGGGCCTGGCCGCGAGGAAGGTTCTGGCGCCCTCCGCCCTCTCATTAACCCCTTTCTAAAGGTTGGGACTTAGCTAGGTCACCCGCTCAGCCATGCTGTCCCCCTCCCGCAAGCCTCGGGAAAACCAGGGAGCGGTGCATGCCGGGACCTGTAGTTCCCCTCCCACCTCGGATCCCCCGCCTTTCCTGATTTGGGGCTTGGGGTGTGGGGTGTGGTGCCGAGAGGAGGTGCTTTGCTTGGGAGCCTGGTGCAGTGTAACCGCCAACTGCAAATAGCCCGAGTAAAGGGGGAGGTGTCAGGGACTCGGGGAGCAAGGCAACTTGACCTGGGTCAGGACAACCACCGGTGGTTCAGAGCAGATTCTGCAGTCCAAGATAGCGAAATCCTAGCCCGGATCTCATGCCCACCGCCTAACGCCACGTGTGTGTGTGTGTGTGCGCGCGCGCGCACGTGCTCCTGGACAAACCTCCAGGAGCCCAGCCCCTACCTAGTCCAGATATGCATTCCAGATCTTGGAATCTCAAGCTGCTCTCCCAATGGGCATGTGGCTTCCCCTTATCTCTCTAGTGTCCTGGTGATTTCTACAAGGAAGGGTCAGTTCCCCTTTTATCCTCACTCCTTTCCCTTAACTTTTCTACTCCTTAATCCCTTGTCCATTCTATCTTGGAAATTTTCCTTAAGAGGACAATGAAAACACCTACCAGGTTGCCCATGGAGGGACCTTTTCTAAATGCTAAGGAAGAGAAGCAGAGACTTATAAATTCCTGGGAAATATCCTTAGCCCAGAAATGGAGGACTTAAACCAGCCTACCAGTTTGGAATGCCCATGTTCTGAGTCAGAGTTTAGGGCCTGACACCTGTGTTCATCTGTAATCCTATATAATAAAAGGGTAATATGCAAATTGACCAGTTGACAGAACAACCAGTCGCTATGATGCACACTGACCACCAGGGGGCAAATGCTCAACGCAGGAGCTGCCCCCAGCCCATAGCCCTGATCTGGGCCTGCCGGCCACCCCCTCAATCCTTTTCCCCAGCCGGCAGGCTCCAATCACCCGATGGCAGCCGGGGAACCGGGAGTGGGGCCAGTTGCCAGCAGCCTGGGAAGATGGCCCTGATCGCAGGCCAGGCCTAGGGACTGTGCCCATGCACAAATTTTGTGCGCCAGGCCTCTAGTCTGGTATATTCCTTTTTCTCTTTTGGACTTTTCATTTCTCATATTCCTCTCCTTATATCCAAATCAGACCCTGATCTGATGGTCACTGGCATTTAGAAAGAATGAGAAAACAGAGCATAACTACTTCTTTGCTGCTGCTATAAATTTTACCAATTTAATCCTCCAATAACTCAGAAAGGGATTATCATCAGTACTTTACAAATAAGATTTAGAGAGTTTGAGTGTCTCCAGTTTTTCAAACCAAGTCATATCACACCTCAAGAAAGATTGGGAGGTCAGTTGGCTTCTAGCCAAGCTTGGTATCAGAATCCTTTGAGGATTGGTCCTTTGAATCTATGTACAAGGAGGCAGAAGACCTTCTCTATGTTCCTGTCAGGGGTGTGCAGGCAGTTTTTTGCCTCTTTCTACCCCCATCCCTGGGGATTCACCTTCTCCCCCTTCCTCCCAGGTCATCAAGCGAGAGGGCACGGGCACAGAGATGCCCATGATTGGGGACCGAGTCTTCGTTCACTACACTGGCTGGCTATTAGACGGTACCAAGTTTGACTCCAGTCTGGACCGCAAAGACAAATTCTCCTTTGACCTGGGAAAAGGTAGGCAAAACCTAGGCTTGGTAGATAGACTTTGAGGAGGGTGTAAGCTGTTACGAGTGGAAAACATATTTTCAGAAGCTTAAGGAGGAATGGTTTATTACAGACTGTTGATTTTGTTGTTATTGTTACTCCTTTTTCTTCCACTGTCCTGTAACTATTGATTCCTCTCTCTTTTCCCCTGATCACCTCTGAATACCTCACTTCCTCTTCAGGAGTAAACTGCTCTGTTTCTTGAACTCCTTTGTTCTAGAGTTGAGTGTGTGTTGTTGTCTTTTTGTTTGTTTGTTTTAAGAGGCCTGGGACGACAGCACTGGTTGCAACCAGGTTTTCTACCTTTCTGGTCCCATTTCAAAAGATTGTCCAGCTTCCCCTTGGACATGGTATTCTGAGGCCACTGAGCCCTGAGTCATGTCCCTACCAAGGAGGACCTGTTTGCTCTCTGTACCTACAGGGGAGGTCATCAAGGCTTGGGACATTGCTGTAGCAACCATGAAGGTGGGAGAAGTATGTCGCATCACCTGCAAACCAGACTATGCCTACGGGTTGGCAGGTAGTCCTCCGAAGATCCCTTCCAATGCCACACTTGTGTTTGAGGTAAATGTCCGGCCAGAGAGCAAGGCAAAGAGCCAGCGTTATCTCAGCTCAGGGTCTGGCTGCCCTCCAGTCCTTCCTGCTGCTTAGAGACAATGTAACCAAGCCTGAGGGCCTGGCCTTTAAGGGGAGAAGAGAAATGCACATAGCTTACTGCTACCAGAATGTGGGCTGTGATGGAGATTTCAGGTGGGAAGAGGTGGCCACGAGTCCCTTTTCAAACTCGAAGCAGGATAATGGGTTGAGACATGTTTATCTCAAAAGCAGTGCCCAGAGGAGATGGGGTATAACTTTAACTGAAAGGAGTCTGGAGGTCAGAATCTGCATGCAGTTATAAATGACAGTATAGAATTGGCGCCTAGAGATCAGAGGTGGGGAGAGATGCCTCCCTCCATGGGTCAAGAAAGTGAGGGACGTTTTCACTTGACACCATTCAGTCTGAAGGTAGTTGAGCCCTAATGGCCACTAATACTTGGAGAATGTTCAGAAAACTACTGGGAGATGTTGGGTCATTTCTAATGCCTGTCAGATTGGGCATCTCAATTAACCAAGTTAGGATTGTCTGGAACATATCCGTACTATGTGGAGCAGGTAGTAAATAGATTGATCTCCTCAGGTTAATCTCTGTGGCCTGCCTCTACCAAAGTTAACACCTAGGGCAGATCTTGACAACTAAGCAAAAGTGTCACTTTGTCCACTCCTAGTGTGGCTGACCTAGTGTAGCAGTTACTAGGGACTCTTCTGAATAAAAGTTGTATATCACTGTTGATGAGTTAGTGCTGAAAGGAGTTGTGTCACCGTACATCTTTCCCCACAGGTGGAGTTATTTGAGTTCAAGGGAGAGGACCTGACAGAAGAGGAAGATGGCGGAATCATCCGGAGAATACGGACTCGGGGCGAAGGCTATGCCAAGCCCAACGAGGGTGCTATTGTAGAGGGTGAGACGGTAGTCTGGTTTTAATTTGGTTTCTGATACTTAGTCTCTGGGTGGCTTTGGGCAAGTCACTTCCTTTCTCTGATCCTCTTTTCTTGTCTATAAAATGACGGATTGGACATATCTTCTTAATTATCCCCCCAAGTCTGAGAACACAGCCAGGGCATCTTGGGGGCAAGAAGTGATGCGGTAATAGAGTTAGGCTCATAGCATCCTTCTTCAATCACCTGCCCACTCACACACCTGGTATATTGCCTCTCTTGCATGCCAGTCGCACTGGAAGGGTACTACAAGGACCAGATTTTTGATCAGCGGGAGCTCCACTTTGAGATCGGCGAGGGTGAGAGTCTGGATCTGCCTTGTGGGCTGGAGAAAGCCATTCAGCACATGGAAAAAGGAGAACATTCCATTGTGCACCTCAAGCCCAGGTGAGGAATGGGCACTTTGTAGAGCAGGTGGGTGAACCAAGGTCAGAGATCTACATGTCCACAGTGAGTTGTATAATTGGCCATGTGTATCCTTTCCTCTGCATGTGTTCACTACCCCCACAGCTTCATTAGTGTTCACGATGCCTCTGGGCACACCAAACATAGGCCATTATGATCTCTCTGCTGTATTTCGGAATGTGGCCACAATTGTCCACATCTCCTTGGATCAGAACGTAATCTTTTCAGTCATGGCTGCTACAGGCTCTCTCTCTTTTTATATAAATATATATATGTGTATGTATATACATACATGTGTAAACATATATATGTTTACACACATAAGTAGTCTTGAGTCAGTGAAAGTTGGTCGAAAAATATCTTGAACATAAAAATATTTTTCTTAATCTTTCCTGCAGTAAGTTTAGTAGAAAGTAGCTGAAATGTATGAAACATAGTCTTTCTTTTTTAAAAAAAATATTTTTATTGATTTCAGAGAGGAAAGGAGAGGGAGATAGAGCTAGAAACATCAATGATGAGAGAGAATCATTGATTGGCTGCCTCCTGCACACCCCACCACGGGGGATCAAGTCCAAAACCAGGGCATGTCCCCGGACCAGGAATAGAACTGTGACCTCCCTGACCAGGAATAGAACCACTGAGCCACACCAGCCAGAACCTACCTATACTTTTCAAGCTTTCTGTATTTCATATATCCATCACTCTGATACTTCCCCTATTTTCATGTCTTTATGAATGCCAGTCCATCATTCCAAAAACAAATTTTAAAATTAAGATGGACTGCCCTGGCTGGTGTAGCTCAGTTCAAACTCAGGCAAAGCAAAAATGCCTTCCAGCACAAGCCAAGAATAAAAGTTGGTGGAACTAACTTGAGCCTTGAAGACTATAAGCAAAATTTGTGGAATTCCCAGTAAAAGCACAGATGATCCAAATCCTAGGGACAAAATGGTCTAGGCCTGAATTAAGAGCTAACCTCGGGGAATAATTAGAAGCTAATACAGGAAAGTCTCAAAAAACTTTAAAGAAAGAGTTAACAGACTAGGGGACATTGAACCCATAGGAAGAGTGAAGAGGACATACAGGTTTAAAAACTAGGGAAAGAACTAAGTAGACCAAGAACCAAATCGGGGAACTCAAGACAGGAACCTCATCTGAGAGGAAGAGGAAATATTGTATGCTTAGGTTTAGACATGTTGAATTTGAGGTGAAAGTAGGACATTTATGGTTTTTAGTACCTGGAGACATAGAACCATAGAGAGGTAAGTCATCTAGAAAACAACCAAACAACCAGAGAAAAAGATCACAACTAGTCCCAACGTATACTCACGACTTAGCATAGGAGAAGGAAAATTCATGAGTAAAGCAATTGGAGAAGTCAGAATGAAGGGTGAGGATCAGTATAATACAATGTAATAGAGTCCAAGACAAGAAAATACAAAGAGTGGTCAACAGAAAATGAGAAAGACTCAAACACTCTCCTGACAGCCTTTTTTATCTACTGACCATAAAGAGTGCAGCTTCAGCAATCATTGAAACACAGAATTTGGGACTGCAGAAGCTTATCACGCAGCTCTGTCTCACTGTATTTTTTTTCCCCTGTAATGGATACAGCCTGAACTAAAGGACACATGTTGAATGTATGTCCTTCAGTAATGCATTATGGTGAAAATTCACTAAATAATAAACTGAAATAATAATAACTGTTGCAGATATGGCATCCTAATTTTATTTGGCTTAATATCAAAAATACTTTATTTTTAATTTTCTTTAGCTTATAGTAAAGCTATATAACAGATGAAAAAGAAATTTTAAAAAGGAAGGCAGCCAAATACCTTCCAAGTGGCAAAGATAACTCAACCCAAAACTCAGTACTTAGAGTGCTTTAACTCATAGGTAGATTGATAAATTATAAGTAGATTGCGTAGAGTAAAGTGAAGTGCCAGTGGAAAAGGGGTTTTCCTAAAAGGTTGAACCATATGAAATCACCAATACACAAAAATTTATTATCTTGTTTCTTATGTTCCTTAGAAAATCACAAATAACAAGGAGTAATTCTCTGCAAAAAATTTCTGTGCCACTGACAAGTTCTGTTAGTCCTTATCAAGAATTAGCAAAAAGGGAGACTTCTTCCAACCTTTTAATACATTTGTATACAGTATACCCACTGAAATACAAGCCTGCATCCCTTCGACACCAAAATAAACATTTTTCAAGTTCATCTGGTCCTCTCTGTTTCACAACTGAGAACCACACCAACTTCAGAATTTTGTATGCACAGAAAAAAGATAGTTATCTGACCAAAGAAACACCCCAGGGGGTTTGGGCAAGTCTCTGCAAGTTGTTCCTATGAGGGCCAAGGCAAATTTTAAACTGCAGAGAAGCAGGACTAAAACCACTGTGTTCACTGATGCTCCCTATATTTGCAAACTCCTTTGCTCTCTCCAATCACCATGGGGTTTATACTGCCTTTCCAAGAGAATTCCAGGAAGCACCAAAGTTACAGCACACACATACTAAAAAAAAAACAACAGCCGAGTAAATTCCCATGATGCCAGGGTACTGGGTAGTTTCCAAGGGCAGAGTGTTCCAGAAACATACAAATAGTTCAGGCTTCCCGAAGAAATTCCAGACAAATACAGACAGCTGCTCTCTCAGAAAGTCATGCAGGCCTTGGCCAGGTTAAAGCACAGTCCCAATACACCATGGCTGTGGCGTATCCCAGGTCAGGATACATACAAGAAGCAACTAATGAATGCATGAAATAAGTGGAACGATAAATCAGTGTTTCTCTCTCTCTCTCAAAGTGACATACATAGATGATAGATAGATAGATAGATAGATAGATAGATAGATAGATAGATAGATAGAT
>NW_005369217.1:132209-160050 GCF_000412655.1 Myotis brandtii
TAATTGATTTCAGATAGGAAGAGAGTGAGAGATGGAAACATCAATGATGAGAGAGTATCATTGACTGGCTGCCTCCTGCAGCCAGGGGGCCTACTGGGGATCAAGCCCGCAACTCGAGCATGTCCCCTTGACTGGAATCGAACCTGGGACCTTCCAGTCTGCAGTTCAGTGCTCTATCCACTGAGCCTAACCAGCTAGGGCAACTCTCTCTACTGACATCAAGATTTCCATCTCCCATGAATTCCTTCACTCATAAATGACATTTATTGAAACACACCTACTCTGTGCCAGACACAATGCTGGAAATTCCTAGGTATTCAGAGACATTGTTCCTGCCATCTATTGACTCATTTTTCAGTGAGATGCCATTTAAATTCGTAATCATGCCAGTGTGTAGTATGAGTTATTCCAAGGGTATGTAAGATACTAAGAGACCAACTGATTGTGTAAAGAGGTCAGGGAAGATTTTGCTAAATAGGAAACATTTGAACCAGGTTTCAAGGGATGGGGAGGTACTTCCAGGAAACAGATAATAAAGCCTTTTCTGTGTGGAGCAGGTTAAATGTTGCTGAGATAACCTAGAGCTTTTTTTGTTTGTTTGTTTTGTTTTTGTCCCCACAGCTATGCTTTTGGCAGTGTTGGGAAAGAAAAGTTCCAAATCCCACCAAATGCTGACCTGAAATATGAAATCCAGCTCAAGAGTTTTGAGAAGGTGAGTTTGCTCAAGGCCTTCCCTATCCTGGAGTCAGTTCCCACCCTGCAAGTGATTCTCTGGGGTAACTGACAGTTGTGTTTCTTCCTTGGGGGATGGCAGGCCAAGGAGTCTTGGGAGATGAATTCAGAGGAGAAGCTGGAACAAAGCACCATAGTGAAAGAGCGGGGCACTGTGTACTTCAAGGTGAGCCAGCAGCCATGGTCCAGAGGATACCCTTCCCCCGATGGCTGAGGTCATTTTCTGGCAGGGAGTAGACAAGTGGCACCTGCAGTCTTCACTGAGTGTATCTGAGCCAGCTGGTCTTGCTGGCGGGGGGGTCATGGGTGAGCAGGACTCTCTTAGGCCCAGAGGCCCACTGGTGTCTGCCCGGTATGACAGCCTGGTGCCACTGGACCTGTGCTGTATGCCTGAGCCTCCTTCCCATTCTAGGAAGGCAAGTACAAGCAAGCTTTGCTGCAATACAAGAAGATTGTGTCCTGGCTGGAATACGAGTCCAGTTTCTCTGATGAGGAAGCACAGAAGGCACGGGCCCTTCGGCTGGCCTCCCATCTCAACCTGGCCATGTGTCATCTGAAACTACAGGCCTTCACAGCTGCCATTGAAAGCTGTAACAAGGTGAGGCCCCTTTAAAGAAGGCATGGGAGCAACATTCACAGGCAAGGTTGGGGTAAGCTGCCAGCATGTCTGCATCTTGCCCTCAGTGACTAGGGTAGGCGTAAGCAGGGTGGAACATTGGGAGCTCAGAGATTAAGGGCCCAGAGGCAGGAGATAGGAGAAGCAAGTGCCTTGGCTTCAGTGGTGGGAGGCAGTTGACCCAGAGATGGAAGGAAACACTGGATGGTAAGAGCTGCTTAAGTGTTTTGTTCACCCTGGTTCTTAGCTTTTCCCTCTTACATACTTGCTTTATTCTAAAGAGAATGGAAATGTCAGAAGTCCTTCTCCCATCTGAAGACCTGTCTTCCCTCTCTGCCTCTTGGACTAAATGAGGTTCTTTCCTAGACCTTGGTCTTTTCCATTTAATGCTCCAAGACTCATTCTTTCTGGAGTAGAGCCAGCGGTTTCCATTCTCCATCATCCTCTGGAACCCAGTCTTGGCCAGATAAGCTACAGTAGCTGAGGTCTCACTGTTGCTTCCTCCCTCATCATTAGGCCTTGGAGCTGGAGAGCAACAATGAGAAGGGCCTTTTCCGCCGGGGAGAGGCCCACCTGGCAGTGAATGACTTTGACTTGGCACGAGCTGACTTCCAGAAGGTCCTGCAGCTCTACCCCAGCAACAAAGCCGCCAAGGCCCAGCTGGCTGTCTGCCATCAGCGGATCCGCAAGCAGCTTGCACGGGAGAAGAAGCTCTATGCCAATATGTTTGAGAGGCTGGCTGAGGAAGAGAACAAGGTGAGGATCAGGACAGACACAGGGACTAGTAATGTCTCTATCTGCCCATCTCATTTCCTCGTCCCTCTGCCCAGCCCAGCTGTTGTGGGCTCTTTGTGATTGTCTGTGCCAGTCCTGGCAACCAGAAGTGGCCCTCATCCCTGGAGCAATAGTGTGGGTGTTCCTCAGTGAAAACCCCTGCTGTCAGGGCCAGCATTCCTCATTGGTCAGGGCTGGAAACCCACTTGCAAGCCTTAGAGGTCAGGAGTTGATTGCTGAGTGTGCTTTCCAACATAAGTTCTCTCTGCCTTTTTAAGACACAGGTTTTAAACATCTATTTGAAAATAGTAATACATTTACATTGTTCAAATTGTACAAAAGAATGTGTAGTAAAAAGCCTCCCACCATCCAAAAGCAACTGATATTACCAGTTCTTGTATCGTTCCAGTATGTTGAATAAATGTACAACCAGATACACTTGTTTTCTCCCTTTTTCCTAATAAAAACTAACATGCTCTATTTTCTGTACTATGCTTTCTTATCATCATACCTGAATACTTTACATCTACAGCCAAAAGAGCTTTCACATTCTTCCTTATGCTTATATAGTATACCATTGCATAGATACATCATATCTCACTTACCCCACTCCCTGTCTCTAGTCTTCGGTGTTCTAGACCAGCATTGTCCTGTAGAAATATGCAGGCCATAAATAATTTTTAAATTTTCCATTAGCTATGTTAAAGAAAAAGAAACAGGTGAAATTAATTTTAATACTATTTAGTTGACCCAATTTATCTAAATATTAAACAAGTTTAAAAATTGCATTTATGTATTTTCAAACTAAGTCATCAAAATCCAATATGTATGTTAGACTTAAAACACATCAATTTGAACTAGCCAATTTAAAGTGCTCAGTAGCCACATGTAGTAGCTACCATGGTGGACAAGTACAGACTAAACAGTATTGCAGTGAATGATTTTATAAATTCATAGTTTTGTGCAGGTGTATCTTTAGGACATATCTGGAAAGGGAATTGTGTCCATGTAATTCTGCTAGAAATTAATGTGTATGTGTTTTTACTTGGGGAATGAGTATTTGTGGGTACAGACTATAGACACGGTGACAGGGTGCTAGGTGTGTGGCACCAGACCAGATGAGTGCAGGCAGGCAAAAGTTGAGGACATGAAATAAAAGTCAGCCTTCTCATCAGGTGACTAGCCAAATGAGAGCTGGAATTCATCCTCTTTCTTTTTGCAGGCCAAGGCAGCAATAGCTGCAGGAGACCGTCACACTGATGCAGAGATGAAGGACGAGCCGAAGGATGTGGCAGGGAGCCAACCTCAGGTGGAGACGGAAGCATAGCCTCTCCCAGCCCTATTTCTGCAGCTGCCTGCTTCCCCTGCTCCCTTCTCTGCTCCACCCTGTTTGTTTTGTAAAAATGAAGAAATTTGAGTGAATTAGACCTTTATTTTTCTATCTGGTTGGATGATGGCTTTGGGGGAAGGGGGAAAGGAGGAGTAGACTGGGGGATTTGAGGTGGGGTATCATTTTAGGTGTCTTCATCCCCTCTTCCCCTCCTCCTTCTCCCATTACATATGAACGGATGTCCACACACACATCAGAATGTTAATTTATTTTGCTTCTTTTTGCTATGCCTGTTTTTCAAATGGTAGAAGGATGTTAGTAGGGATGTGGGGTTGGATGTGAAATCAGGGTGGAGAGGATACCTCCTTGGGCAGCCATTTTCCTCCCCCTTTCCTCCTCCCTGTCCATTTCCAAACATGTAAACTCCATGTGGGTGCTAGGGGCATGGGAAAAACCACTGTTGTGCCCATTACTTCTCCATTCCCTTCCTCACCCAGATGGTGTGGTTGATGCTGTCTTCTGGTGTCATGGTGACCACCCCCTGTAGCCCCTTCCAGTATTTTCCTCTCCAACCTATTTCTCTTCTCAACCAGGTTGTGTCCCCATCCCCACCCCCCTCAGCCTCTTCTCTGCACGTTGCTGAAGGTCCAGGCTCACCTCAAGTTCTACACTTGAGCAATAAAGTGGAAACAATTAAACCTGGGTGTCAGGCAGTCCTTTTTGTTTTGGCCTCAGAGGGTGGGCATGGGTGGGCTACATTATGGTGGTAAAATTGACAGAGTTGCCCTAACCAGTTTGGCTCAGTGGATAGAGCATCAGCCTGGGGACTGAAAGGTCCCAGGTTCGATTCCAGTCAAGGGCATGTACCTTGGTTGCAGGCACATCCCCAGTAGGGGGTGTGCAGCAAGCAGCTGATCGATGTTTCTCTCTCATCGATGTTTCTAACTCTCTATCCCTCTCCCTTCCTCTCTGTAAAAAATAAGTAAAATTTTTTTAAAAAATTGACAGAGCCACCCGTCACATCCCCAGTCCTGCTTGAAATGCAGGCAAGCAGCTCGATGTTTCTCTCTCATCGATGTTTCTAACTCTCTATCCCTCTCCCTTCCTCTCTGTAAAAAATAAGTAAAATTTTTTTAAAAAATTGACAGAGCCACCCGTCACATCCCCAGTCCTGCTTGAAATGCAGCACCTGATAGAGCAGCTGTAGTTGAGCAGGTACAACACTGCCATGCAGGGTCTCCTGGGTACTGTATAGGCTCCGACCAGGGCCTGTGCTGAGACCTTGCCATAGGTTTCCAGTCCTCCCCCCCCCCAAGCAGACTGGCAGTTTTGCCAACTCTGGTTGTCTTCCCAAACACTGAGGAAGAGGGAAATATGAACTTTAAAATACAGGGACCACTTGTGTTTATTTTGAAGTTAGATTTAGCTATTTCCACCTAACTAACATAGAAAGCACAAGCTTCCTTGGTTTCTTAAGGGAAAATCCTGATGTCATACCTATCAGACACCTTTTACACAATTAAGAGGGAAGAACAGTCCTCAAGCCAGGGAACACAGGCACCCAGGCCTGTTTCCCAGCTTTCCTGTGCCTAACAGGAAAAACGTTTGACCCTTCACTCATATAGCATGGGGCCCCGGAGAAGCCAGGGGCACAAGCCAGTTATGCTGACCTGGCTGCAGGCCAAAGCCTACATCTATGCCCCTATCCTCTCCTGTGCAGGCTGCTGAGTAATTCCTACACAGTGACAGAGCTAGTCTCCCTACCCACAGGCCTGTACAGTTCCTTCCAGAATTTTCTTCATACTTTTACTATTGAAGGTGAACATGTGTGAAAAGTTTCACCTAGTCATACAGCATGGCTGGTGCTGGAGCCAGAATTAAAATTTGGGTGTCTTAGTTTCCTAGTATCACCACTTTCCCTCTTGCTAGATTCATGTCATAGTCCTAGGGCCTGGAGTTTGTGTCTGGGTCTTTTTGGTATTTCAAGATTAGACATGGCCCTCCCTGCAGCCAACAATAGGTAACCCTAGTTAACATGATGTAAACCTAGAACTAAGCCAAGAGCCTCATGTGAATTAATCTTAATCCCTGCAACCATCCTACAAAGGAGGTATTACCCTTTTTTTTTTTTTTTATTGATTTGAGAGGAAAAAACATTGACTTGTTCTATTTACGTATTCATTGGTTGATTACATGCCCTGATGGGGGATTGAACCCACAACCTTGGCTTATTGGGATGATACCCTAACCAACTGAGCTACCTGGCCAGGGCAGTATCACCCCATTTTACAAGTGAGGAAACCAAGGCTTGGAAGTTAATGAAAGATCTGCCTGGAATATAAGATCTCTTGAACAAATCCGAAGTCGGCCATGAGGTTTCTGTGACCTTGGACAAGTGGAGCCTATTTCCTCAACTGCAAATGTAGTGAGTGGCTCTGGGCCTCACCCATAGGAAGAACTTTAAAGGTCCTGTTTCTTACCTGGGCATCCTAGGCAGACAGAACTTGATAGGAACCTTCTGACTACTCTTGGAGGAAGAAATGGACAAAGAATCTCCCTAGAAATGTTTTCCTTTTAATGACTCCCTTCCCATAGCAGGTTTCTATTGCAACTATTGTTTGGCTGTTTTGTAAAGAATATGCCACCCAGACAACTGTATCCATGTCATCTAACCAGGAAGATGTACTGGTTAGGCAGTTCTGGGGAGTAAGCCAAAACCCATGCTGATAGAGTGCTTGTCTGAAATAAGACGGGCTATAGATGGTACCAGTGGAGAATGACCAACCATCCCACTAGCAAGAACAAGGATGCTCCTTGGAGAGCCAGGGATCTGTCCACATGGATCTGCAGTGCCTAGTCCTGTGTTCCACTTACTGTGAATTTAATACTCAATGCACTTAAAGTAATTGACACAAGGTGGGGAGAGGCATGGAATGGAAAGACTTGATTCATGAAATATTTCTCTGGAGACTCATCTTTCCTCCCTTTCTAACTTTATTTGGCTCTCTTGACAAAAGCCAAAAGGCATGATATCCAAGTTGTGATCATAATGACATGACCTTCATGGTAAAAACAGAACAAACAGAAATAGGCACCCACCAGGCACAGAAAGGTCAAGAACAAGTGATGAGGAAGATAAAACTAAGGCATTATGTAGAGCTGGGTCAGAATATGATTTAAGAGAACTGATCAAGCAAGGGCACTTGGTAACAGAAGCAGGGTGATCCTCATCTGTGTTGTGCTGGATTATTTACTTATTTGTTTATTTTTTTACAATTTCATTCAAAGGGCTGGAAAAAGAGAAGACAATTTAGAAACAGCAGTGAAAAGAAACATAATTCAAACTAGTTAACTTTACATTTAGAGGTAAGTATTTTAAAACTGGCTTGTTTTTTCACACTTTAAAACCTTACATGAAGTCTGGTGTTTGAGCTAGGATGAGAGAATAGAGATGTGGTAGGGCAACATGAGGTAGCATGCAATCCCTCCATAAATGAGATCATGTACACCTGTGTAACCCAGAGCCTTTGTATGAACCTGGCCAATCCCACAGTACACCAAGAGAAACAGAAACTTCGGGGTATCTGCAATCCCAGTATTTGTCTACACCAGGGGTGGGGAACCTTTTTTATGCCAAGGGCCATTTGGATATTTATAATACCATTCGAGGGCCATACAAAAATTATCATCTTAAAAATTAGTCTGGCCTGGCCGGCATGGCTCAGTGATTGAGCATTGACCTATGAACCAGGAGGTCACGATTCAATTCCCAGTAAGGGCATACATCCAGGTTGTGTGCTCAAACCCCAGTGTGGGGTGTGCAGAAAGCAGCCGATCAGTAATTCTCTCTCATCATTGATGTTTCTATCTCTCCTTCCCTCTCCTTTTCTCTCTGAAATCAATAAAAAATATTTTTAAAATATTAGCCAGCTATATTTGGTCAAACATTTAATTAACTCACTCCTAATGCCTTGCCAGGGTCAGACCAAATGATTTCTTGGGCCTTATAAAGCCTGCTGGCCTGACATTCTCCACCCCTGGCTAGACTGTCTCCTGTTTGCTGTCCTGACATGCTGTTCCTTGTTCTCATCTTATCTGGCCATCAGATCCATTGGAACCTCTAGAACAAAATGTGCCGTCCCTCTCCTGTGCCCCCAGGGACCAAGGTCTTGCCCTCCAGCACCTTCTCTAGGTTCACAAAGCAGAACAAGCCCTGGTCCAACATCCCCAGGTGAAGTAGATATCCTCACTTTCCCAGTATTGATTCCTGAAAAAACAATGTGTAAATCAGCCTGGGCCAGCAGACCTAAACCTTAAAATGCATAGAGCACCTACCTGCAGAATTTAATAAATAACACTTTGACCCTGGCCAGTTTGGCTCAGTGGATAGAGCATCCGCCTGTGGACTGAAGGGTCCCAGGTTCGATTCTGGTCAAGGGCACATGACCAGGTTGCAGACTTGATCCCCAGTAGGGGGTGTGCAGGAGGCAGCCAATCAATGATTCTCTTTCATCATTGATGTTTCTATCTCTCCCTCTCCCTTCCTCTCTGAAATCAATAAAAACACATATTAAATAAATAAATAAATAATACTTTAGTGCCTTAATTGATGAGGCACCCCAAAGAAAGATTGGACTTGATCCAACATGAAAAGTTTCCTTAAGAAGCCAGTCATGATTGTGATGTTCCATTTATACTACAGAGTGGAGCCACTGAGGAAGGGAGACAAGAGTTTTATGATGGGGGCACACAGGGCAGGGCAGGTCCAGAATCTCAGTAACCCTACCTTGTACCCTGAGGACTTTCCTAGGAACTATGACATAAATGATAGAAAGGATGTAGTGTTTTGGATCAAACAATTCTGGTTTGAGTTCCACCTCTACCATTTTCTGCCTTGTTACTTAATCTTACTGAACCTGTTTTTCTCATCCAAAATAATCCTATATAATAAAAGGCTAATATGCAAATCGACTGAACAGCAGAACAACCAGTCGCTATGACGCGCACTGACCACCAGGGTGCAGATGCTCAACACAGGAGCTGCCCCATGGTGGTCAGTTCGCTCCCACAGGGCGAGTGCCACTCGGCAGAAGCCCTGAGCCAGGCTCACAGCTGGTGAGCACAACAGCAGAGGCGGGAGCCTCTTCCACCTCTGCGGCAGCGCTAAGGATATCCGACTGCTGTCAGGGGGAGCAGGCCTAAGCTGTCAGTCAGACATCCCCTGAGGTCTCCTGGACCACAAGAGGGCACAGGCTGGGCTGAGGGACCCAACTCCCCCCATCCCCCCGCACAAATTTCGTGCACCAGGCCTCCAGTCCTATATAACAAAAGCGTAGTATGCAGATTGTCCCTCGTCAGGGAGTTCAACCAGGGGGCAGGGCCAGCCAGGGGAAGGGAGGGAGTACCCGGCTGACAGCTGGCAGCCACTAGAGACCCTACCAGTGCACAAATTTTGTGCACTGGGCCTCTAGTGGAATAATAATAAAGTTCACGTTTTTGTTGTGCTAATTATGAAACAATATGTGAAATGTGCTTTGCATCAAGTGGTTTTCAAACTATTGATCACAAACCACACACACTGGTTTGTTTTTTTACCTTAGCCAGTATATACACATATAAATATATACACTTGAAACAAAGGATTCACTAAAACAATACTTATGTCACTAGGTATTTTCCATTCTATTCTATTCGTGTTTTTAAATGCTGGTTCAATTGACCATATAGTTTTCACAACTCCTAACCGGCAACTTCTTAAAAAAACACTGCTGGAAACTATAAAATTGGCAGTTATTACAATTATGAATCTCAGGGATGATCTGATGACTGGGACTCTTCAACTGTCAGGGCGACAAAGGAAGAGGTCAAGGTTATTAGGTCAAGCACTAGAGAGCCCTGTTGCCAAGGGAATGGATCAGCCCGGTTAGGATTGGTCTGCCCTTGCGATCCAGCCCTCAGGTGAAAACGAGTGGCCCACGCCCCTGTCACTCACATAAGTAGCTGGTCACGCCCCAAGCCCAGCGGGCTCGGAAGACCCGCCTCCTCTCTAAGGTTAAGCGAGGAAAGCCGGGATTGGAGGTTCAGGTGGTGACGTAACTTTCCGCTTTGAGTGGCCTTCCGCTCTGGCGGCGGCCGGGAGAGGCTCGGGGAACATTTAGCCGGGTCCTCCGACCCCTTAGTCCTCGGAAGTGCGATGAGGTCGGTTAGCTACGTGCAGCGCGTGGCCCTGGAGTTCGCTGGCGTGGCGGGCCTGGCGAGCTTTCTAGAGAGCGTGAATGCCCGGGCGGCCTGACCAAGTGTTCCCGTCCCCTGGCCTGGTACTCTTTTAGGAACACAGATGACTGACTTTCTAATTCAGTAACTTATTTACCGTAAGAGCCTATTAAACCTCGGTGGCCACATTTCCTGGTCACTGCTTCTGTCCTTAAGCTTCCGCGAGGGGAATCACTTCTAAAACCATTTTACCTTTCAGAGCCTCAAACTAGGCGGCTGGCTGGCGCCCGGGTTGAGCCTCGACCTATGACTCACCAGGTCACAGTTGGATTCCCGGTCAGGGCACCGGCGGGGGTTGCGGGCTCCATCCCCAGGGTGGAGCGTGCAGGAGGCAGCCAGCCCATCAATGATTCTCATCATGGATGTTTCTATTTCCCTCTCCCTTCCTCTCTGAAATCAATAAAAATACATTTTAAAGAAAATCCTGTTTTTTAAAAAGCCTCAAACTGGGATTTTAAAGCGCCTCTGCTGCTCTCACACTTGGCTCCTCGAGGCGCTGGAATAAATAAACTGTATCCGCCTCGCCTCCGCGGCAAGCTAAGCTCCTCCAGCCGGAGCGACAGAGCCGCCCCCCGCCCCCCCTCAAAACCCCCAATCTTAACGTCTCCCTATGGTACCTGCGCCTTCCTGCACGCAGGTGTCTGGAAACTTTAAAGTCCTTGATTGAGTTACAAAAATTTCCATCTCCCATTTCTTCCCTCGCGTCGTTCCTTTTCCCGTTGTTTAAATGAATTAATACAGGTAAAGCAGGTAGCATCATGCCTGGCCCACAGTTAAACGTAAGTGTTAGCGCCATTAGTGTTCATTTTTAATTATGTTTTTCTGCAAATATTTATTGAACTGCCCACTAGGCGCCAAGGATTGCTACATTCTGGGAATTAAAAAATGAACAGCCTTCAGGTAGCTCATAATCAGGTGGGGTGATAGTCATAGAACAGTGGTTCTCAACCTTCCTAATGCCGTGACCCTTTAATACAGTTCCTCATGTTTCGGTGACCCCCAACCATAAAATTATTTTTGTTGCTACTTCATAACTGTAATTTTGCTACTGTTATGAATCATAATGTAAATATCTGATATGCAGGATGTATTTTTATTGTTAAAAATTGAACATAATTAAAGCATAGTGATTAATCACAAAAACAATATGTGTTTTCCGATGGTCTTAGGCGACCCCTGTTTTGAAAGGGTCGTTGGACCCCCAAAGGAGTCGCGACCCACAGGTTGAGAACCACTGTTAGAATAACAAAATGTAATGAGATGCCTTGATTAAAATATGTAAAAGGTTCTAAGCTTCAAAGAGGATGGGGGCTATTGGTGGTGTGAAACACTTTTTTTTTTTTTGCAGATTTTATCTTTTTATTTATCTCTGAAAGGTTAACATGGTGGTACATGGGCAGGCTAAATAGCCATCTCAGATGGTGACTAAAGAAAGTGGAATTTATTTAAGGAAAGGGGATGGGGGATGGGGTATCCCAAGGGAAGGGCTGCACAGCAGGAGCCAAGGGGTCATTGGGTCTGTGATGGCAGCACTCTGGCTGGAGTTTCATCCTTAGATGCAGTCACGGGTGGGACACTTGTCAGTGGGTCTGGGGGCTGAGCTGGTGGGCTTAGAATGCAGGTGTGCGATCAGATGCCTTCATGCCTTAGGACAGTTTCATTCCTTGTATGATCTGACTCCTGGTGTCCTGCAAGTTTTCCTGGTCTTTTGTTCTCCTGTGGTGGGAAGCTTACAAATGGCCATTCAGGATTGTATTGCCCTCCCTAACAATCTGTATTTAATATTTTTAATACAAAGCACCTTATTGCCTTTTTCTCCTACACTCTGTCCCATCTCCCTACTCTGCCTCCTGCTGTTTTGTACTGTCTTTTGCCTGAAAGAAACAAACAAAAACAAAAAAAGCTAGGGCTAAAACATCCTCCTCTCTTTCCAGATTCCTTTGTGCTGTTATGGAGAGGTATTTTATGAGGCTTCTTTTGGCTCTACCTCCTCTAGGAAGGAAAAAGTTATTCTCATAAATTTGTATTATGTTTTCTGGGCGTTCACATTTTTTTCATATGCCAAGCAGTACAATTTTTATGAGAAAACTAAGGGAGGCATTTTTAAGTAGTAAATTAACAAAATGACTTTAGATGTGCATTATTTTTTTTTATTTGAGTGTCTTCTTTGTTTACAAGGGAAAATACATGCTTTTTAAAATAGCTTCATAGCACTAGCTCTTTTGGAAATTGTGCTTTTCTAAGTGAATTGACTACTACACACTCAGTTCTGCTATGTTGGATATATTATACTTTTTTTCCCCCCTGAGTTGTAAGCGCCATTAGGGTAGGAGTTTTTTGTCTGTTTTTTAACTGTTTTATTCCCAACACTTAGAGTAGTGCCTGGCACATAATAGGGACTCAGTAAATGTTTGTTGAATAAATGAGGATTGTCTTGAAAAGCAAATGTTACTATGTATCTCAAAGCAATCTGAAGGCCTCTGCCTATTAATATAATTGAAAGAAGGCAAGTAGTTGAGATAGTTGGCTAGTGATCAAATGTGGTACACTCAGCCTACAGAAGTGTGGATAGAAATTTTATTATTGGCTCTCCAGGCCAGCATTTGGAGATTTAGGGCAGGAAAAAGACATATTTTATTCTAATACTAGAGGCCTGGTGCACGAATTCGTGCATAAGTGGGGTCCCTCGGCCTGGTCAGCGATCAGGGCCGATTGGGGCCATCTCTCCCAGTCCCCATCGTGTTGATCAGAGCAGCTGGCCTGGGGGAGAGACTGTGGGAGCACATTGACCACCAGGGGGCAGCTCCTGTATTGAGCGTCTGCCCCCTGGTGATCAGTGTGCATCATAGCTACCAGCCGGTTGTCCGGTCGTAATGGTCGCTTAGGTTTTTATGTATATAGAAACCATTAGCCAAAAGTGATGGCCACAGTGTGTGATTAAGTTCTAGTTCTTTGAAACTAATTCATTTTCTGCTAAGTTGGAGGGAGAAACCATGAATAGAATACACTCCCTCTAGAACTACCCACCCAACACCATGGGAGAGAGAGTCTCTACTCTCTAGAAGGATCTTAATTCTGTTCTCCTTTAGCATCTCTGACTGTTGGTGTACTATCCAGCTGGGGTTCTTTAGTGTCACTTAGTGGCCTCCAGAGCCAGAATCAACCAGAGAAGCAGAACTGCTGGGAAGCATTGTACAGTAGTCACCTCTTATCCGCATTTTCAGTTACCTGCAGTGAACAGAAGTCTAAAAATATTAAATGGAAAATTCTGGAAATAAATAATTTATAGGTATTAAATTGCGTGCTGTTCTGAATATCAGGATGGAATCTTGCTCAGTTCCACTATATCCCGCCTGGGATATGAATCATCCCTTTGTCCAGTGTATTCTCACCATAGACATTACCCACTGTTAGTCACTTAACTGGGTTATCAGATCAAGACCAGCCGTCACAGTATTGCAGTACTTGTGTTTAAGTAACCCTTATCTTTTTTTTTTTTAATATATTTTTATTGATTTTTTACAGAGAGGAAGGGAGAGGGATAGAGAGTTAGAAACACCGATGAGAAAGAAACATCGATCAGCTGCCTCCTGCACGCCCCCCACTGGGGATGTGCCCGCAACCCAGGTACATGCCCTTGACCGGAATCGAACCTGGGACCTTTCAGTCCGCAGGCCAATACTCTATCCACTGAGCCAAACCGGTTTCGGCGTAACCCTTATCTTTACTAATAAAAGCCTAAGTGGTCATCACGCCGAGTGCCCTCATGCCGTCACAAGATGGCTGTGCGCACAGCAGGCATGCACTGGTGGGCAGGGCTGGGCTTGACGCTGCATGCCCAGCACAGAGCCTGCCTGGGAGTCCCACCTCCTCCCGGCTCCGCACGCCCCAAAGCATAAGAGTAGTGATGCTAACAATTTGGATATGCCAAGTAGGAGTGGTAAACTGCTTCCTTTAAGTGAAAAAGTGAATGTTCTTGACTTAATAAGAAAAGTAATCCTATGCTGAGGTTGCTAAGATCTGTTATCAGAACAAATCTTCTATCTGTGAAATTATGAAGAAAGAAAAAGAAATCCATGCTTGTTTTGCTGTCATACATGAAACTGTAAAAGTGATGGCCACAGTGCCTGATAAGTGGAAAGGTGGAAGAAAATATGTTCCAGTTGATGGTAACTTGTTACCTCAGAAAGCATTGAGCCGATACAAAGACTTCAACAAGGGACCCCCTGAAATGAGTGAGCATATTTGCATAACTTTTATCATAGTATCTATAATAATAAAGCATAATATGCTAATTAGACTGGACAGTCGAACGACCTTCCGGACATCCTTCTGGATGACCTTCCATACGAAGCCAGGGCTGCAAGGGCCAAGCCCCTTGCACAAATTTCTGGCATCGGGCCTCTAGTATTCTTCTAATTGTTCTATTTTGTTAGTAGTTGTTGTTAATCTCTTACTATTATAAATTAAACTATTAGTATGTATTTATAGGAAAAACATAGTATGTATGAGGGTTCAGTACAGTGTGCAGTTTAGGCATTTACTGTGGTCTTGGAACATATCCCCATGGATAAGGGGGAATTACTGTAGCTGCTAGAGAGCAGATAGGGCTGCCCTGGGAATGTCCTCTTCCAGTGTCATTGTCTCACTCTGCCTGGCTCACTGCACCTACCACACTGTTTTATGATTTTATTCCTGTGTCTGTGCTCTTGTTAAACTCTGAGGTCCTTCTCAGCAGGGAGTTTGTGGCATTTATCTTCGTACCCCTAACTGGTTGTTCAGCTTTACCCGAAAACTCAAGGGCTGACTAACTCAAGGGCATTCTCTTTCATTCTGATTTTTTTTGTTTCTTTCTCTTTTTTAAAAATATATTTTTATTGACTTCAGAGAGAAAGGGAGAGGGAGAGAGAGATAGAAACATCAATGATGAGAGAGAATCATTGATCAACTGCCTCTGTCCCATACTGGGGATCAAGACTGCAACCCAGGCATGTGCCCTGACCGGAATTGAACCAAGACCTCCTGGTTCATAGGTTGACGCTCAACCACTGACCCACACCAGCAGGGCTGATTTTTTTTGTTTGTTTCTTTCTTTAAAAATTCTTTGTTAGTATTTGTCTATTAAGCAAACATTTTATCAAGACCTAGTATAGATTCATTTGTTGAATGAATGTATAATAAAAGAATGGATTACATGAAAAGTGTTAAGATCCCTAGCCTTGGAGATATTTAACTAGAGGCTGAAAACTACTTGGTATTAGTGCTCACTGTATGCCAATCACTTCTAAATGCTTTCCTCTGTTAACTCAGTTCTCACAACAATCTTATGAGGTAGCTACTTTTATGATCCTCATTTTATAGATGAAAAATAGAGGCATAGAGAGCTGGATTCAAATGCAGGCAGCTGCAATCTGAGCCTCTAAGCCAATCTGCTTCTCTCTGTGTGTCTGCAGAAGTCCTCCAGGACCAGCTGTAATTGAAACATCAGGTGTATAGGATTTAATGTAAATAAACTTGTTTTATGCTTCTATGATCTAATATTCCCATAACTATTAAAATAATCTAAGGTTCAGATCAACTAAATCATATTGATAAATTCCAATTCATTGCTAACTTTTCCTTACTGTCTTTCTGTTATGTCTTTGTTGCATTTAGAATTAAATCTTCTTGTGGAATTGTGCACCTGAAACCTGTATAATTTTGTTAACCAATAAATTAAAAAAAAAATTAAATCTTCTGAGACTCTAATATTAACTCTGTTTTGAGGACAGGAAGGGAGTGTTGGATTCCCCACAAGGGAAATCATGAAGCTGTTAGTGGAAATAGGGTTTGGAGCTACCTTATTATTTATTATCGTTAGTCTCTGGAAAGGGTGGCCAGCTTTTGGGGAACCCCTAGGAAGGGGAGTACCCAAAAACAAATAGTGAAGAGGCTCCATGCAGGGAGCCTGCCCTCTTGAGAGCTTAGTTGCCACTTGAGGGCACCAGAGGCCCAGAGCATGGATGCTGATACCCAGCAGCCCCTTCATGTTATCCCCAACCTCCATCCTATATTCACTCATACACACCAAGACCAAAGGTCTTTCTAAAGGAGAAGGGCCACAGAGCTGACATTTTCTTTTTACCTGGCCTCTAATTGAATATGAGGTTTGAAGTTAAATTCTCTAAAAGTTGAATATTTGGAATTGTTTTTAAAATACAGGGTGGGGCAAAAGTAGGTTTACAGTTGTAAGTACGAGAAACAGTTTATTATTTTATCCTACATAATAAAAGGCTAATATGCAAATTGTCCCCTCAACGGGGAGTTCGGACCAGGGGGCGGGGCCAGCCAGCCAACTGCCCACCGCCCCTTGCTCCCTGCTGGCCCGGCCCTATCAGGTCCTATCAGTCCCGATCAGGGCGGGCTGGTCAGACCCCACCCATGCGCAAATTTGTGCACCGGGCCTCTAATATGTATATATATATATATACACACACACACACACACTAGAGGCCCGGTGCACAAAAATTTGTGCACTCGGGGAGGAGGAGGGGGTCCCTCAGCCCGGCCTGTGCCCTCTCGCAGTCTGGGACCCCTCGGAAGATAACGACCTGCTGGCTTAGGCCTGCTCCCGGGTGGCAGAGGGCAGGCCCAATCCCTAGGTGCAGCCCTTGGTCGGGCTCAGAGCAGGGCTGATTGGGGAGTTGGGGCGCCGCCCGCTGTCATGCACAGAGCAGGGCGGATCAGGAGGTTGCGATGCCTCACTTTATCTTCTCTCTTCCTCTGCAGATTGGTATTTTTAATACTGACCTTTAGAACCTTAAATTGGAGTTTGCCTCATTAATAAAATCTAGAAAACATTCTTTTCTACTAAAGTTTTGCCTTTCAAAAGTTTTACTTCAGACCTTTAGTGTATTTTAAGAATAAATTTCCTTTAAATCATCGCATACTTAGTTTTAAGCAAGCAAGTGTTCTTATAGAGATATTATGAGAAATCATCAAAGTGAACAGATTTGCTGTCTTAATGAATGTTTACATTTCCTTTTCTTTTTTATATTACCTTTTCATGATTCAGTGTGCATATATTTTGATAAGGGGAAATCAATATTTATAGTGCTGTACTTAAATTATATGTATTAAGGCTCTTTCTTTGAAAGTAATTAAAATTTAAGGCAGATTAGGGATTGATGACTGAGAGTTTATTGAATGTGATGTAAAGCAGTGCTTTAATAATTTATTGGTTACTGGTTACTATATGTTTTTCTTTTTTTGCCTAACAGATTTAGAATCAATGAGTTGATCCTAGTGAGGAGGAATTGATCTCATCAGATTTGGTCCTTGAGAAATAGTTTATGAAAGGGCAAGAAAAAAAATTATTCAATACTTTGAATAATTATAAAGGTGGTGTTTATTAAAATACATTTCATTTTCAAAATGTAATAGAATCAGCTGTTAAAGTTTGTATACATATTTTTGGGACACCCAAAAATATGTGTATAATACATACACATTACACACACACACACACACACACACACACACACACATACACACACATACTCACAAATATATAAATATATCGCATATATACAGGACATTTCTTTATTATTGCAAAATATGCAGAACAATTTAAATGTTAAAATTTTCTTATATGGAACTACTTGTTTCATATTTTTTTAAAACAAATAATAACTTTGGAAATATTTGCTTCTATCATTTTTTTTAAATGCGTGAATGCGACCTTATTTAGTGCCTATATAACAGTTTTATCTTAACTATAATATCATTAATTTAAAAAACATTTTAAAACATGTCTTTTGGAAGTATTAAAATTTCAATGAAAATTTAAAATAATTATTCTCAGTTTCAAAGAAGTTTAGAAGAGCCACTGTATTCACTAGTATTAAACACATGTGTTGTAGGTTTTCATTAATTTAGATGAAAATATCTCACATGAACATGATTGTCACTGGAAATATTTTAAGCTTTACTTTTAATGATCTCATCTTGCATCCCTAACATTTAAACAGCAAATGTCATTTTTAAAATTTTTTTTTTTTTTTTTTTTTTTACTGTAGTTTATATATGTTGCTTTGAGGAATATTTTAGGATGAACACATTTGTTAATGTTTACAGTGTGACAATAAACTCAGTGTAGTTCACATAGTACTATAGTAAAGCTGCTTTCCCTCCTCTAGTGAAGTTTTTCTTTTATTTTTTTAAATCAACAAATATATATATTTGTTGTTGTTAATCCTCACACGATATTTTTCCATTGATTTTTAGAGAGAGTGGAAGGGAGGGGAGAAACAGAGAGAGAGAGAGAGAGAGAGAAACATTGATGTGAGAGAGACACATCAATTGGTTGCCTCCCACAGGGCCAGGGATCAAGTCTGCAACCCAGGTATGTGCCCTTGACTGGAATCAAACCCAGAACCCTTCAGTTGGCCAATGCTCTATCCAGTGAGCAAAACTGGCTAGGGCAACAGTTTAATTATTGTATTATTTTCCATACAGACAGCTGTAAAACTACTTTGCCCGATTCTATATGTCCTATTTGTAATGGACAAGTATGTAGGGCATTAAGTTGTCCAGATGTCAAACTTTTCTGGGATGGATTCTGTATGGCACTATTCCTCTAATCTCCCCTGCCCATAACACACACACACATACCACCCTTCCCCCCTACAGAATTAAAGAAACTGGGAAACTATGGCTATCTTGGTCACAAAAGATTTTCAGTAAAGTTGATGAAGATTCAAGTTGATGTCCTGTGATTTTCCCGGGGTGGACCCAGTAGAGTTTGAAGTGGGTCAGCAGGATCCCATGCTAACACTCTTCTCTCTCCATTTGAAGTTAAATGAACTGGTGGTGGGAGACACCAGTGGGAAGCTGTCTGTATATAAGAATGATGACAGCCGGCCATGGCTCACCTGTTCTTGCCAGGGAATGGTAAGTATTCAAATACCGGGGTCTATAGGTCTGGGAAGGGATTTCTTCTGTCCAGGAACTGTCAAGGCTGAGACCCACACAGGGGCTAACCAGCGTGTCCTAAACTCACCAGCTGCTCAGCGTAGGTTGTCTAATCTTATAAATTATAGTAGAAAATGAAGGCAGTATTTGAATACGCCCAGAAACATGATAGTCTGGCTATATTAGAGTTTTTGTTTTGTAAAGATTTTGTTTTGAGCCCAAATTGTCTTTACTTCAGGTCTTTGTATTGCCGTCTGGGTAAACCAAATAAACCTATAGCACAATAACTTGATTAACACAGAGTATCAGAGTAAGTCATTGGCAACAGGTTTTCAGCAAATGATGGCAATTAGAAAACCTACTCCTTCCTGCTTCATAGAGATTAGGGAGTACTGGTCTCCCTCTGTGTCTCCCTGAGCCTCCCTTTCTTCTTTTGCAGCTGACTTGCGTTGGGGTTGGAGATGTATGCAATAAAGGAAAGGTAAGAACTCTCCGGGACCTTGGAACTTCAGTGTAACTCCAAGGCCTTACTTAGATTGATTGCTGTCTCAAGGTGGAAATCAGCTGAGGGTAATGGCTTCTGTGTTCTAATGATCAGCCTGTGCTCAGACTCCCTCCTCAGTCCATCTCTTTTATACCTCTGTCTCTCCCAGAATCTCGTGGTGGCAGTGAGTGCTGAGGGCTGGTTTCACTTGTGTGACCTGACACCTGCCAGGACCCTGGATGCTTCTGGGCACCATGAGACCCTAATGGGAGAGGAGCAGCGTCCAGTGTTTAAGCAGCACATCCCTGCCAACACCAAGGTCATGCTGATCAGCGACATCGGTAGGCATGGCTGCCTTGCAGGCAGCTGGGGGAATAGGAGTCAGTGGGCAATAGAGCAGATCTCAAGGGATTCAGGGGAAGGGGGAATAAACCATGGAAAGGAGCAAGAGAGTGTTGAAGTAGAGGTAGCGATTCTAAATGGAGTTGTCAGGGAAGTCCTTGCTGAGAAGATGAAATTTGATCAAAAACTTAAAGATAGCAAGGGAGTGAGCTATATAGATACTGGGTTGATACTTTGGCCAGAAACTGTCTCGAAGGTGGTGGCAGGTATATGCGATGAATCAGGACACCTCGAGTTGTGTATCTGAGGGAAGCAGTGACAGGACCTGTGGAGCAGATGGGTGGGTAGGGCGCAGGAAGAGGTAGGTATTGTCAGGACAGGAAGGGCAGAGGAGCCTGCACCAGACTCAGAGTGTATGAGGTGGCTCCACAACAGATTGGGCTTGAAGTCGTACCAGATAAAATGTCAGCAGTGATGTTAGCAGAGGAGTAGGGATGAGATGCTTGTAGGATTCAAGCTGACGAATGCAGCTTTGGCTCCAAACTCGGCTTATTTTCTGGATCGACACAGATGGAGATGGGTGTTGCGAGCTGGTGGTAGGTTACACAGACCGTGTGGTACGGGCTTTCCGCTGGGAAGATCTGGGCGAGGGCACTGAACATCTGACAGGGCAGCTGGTGTCGCTCAAGAAATGGACACTGGAAGGCCAGGTGAGAGGCTGAGTATGGGGACCACGGAGTCCAGAGAGCAGGGAGGAAGGCCTCCTGAAGGGGGTTGTGGGAGAATAGTCATGGGCCGTCATGCAGGGTGAGATCTAAAGATCATTTCAAATCAGGGTCTTAGGGGAAATTGCTAGTAATGACTAATAGGAAGGAACCCAGTGCTAAGAATTGGGAATGTGAAGGTGGGTGTGGTGGGGCCTGTATCAGGACTGGGCCCCACTTGAGGAATGCACAGAGGAAAGCAGGTGGTGTATGTGGGGAGAGTGGTACCAGGCAGGAGCCCTATGAACACTAGAATTCCTCCTGCTGCTACCTTGGAGCCTGGGGGACTGTTAGCAGGGGCCCTGCCCCACTTCTTTCCCCTGTTCTTTGCAGGGTCCCACTTCCTCTCTCCCCAGTCCTCTTTAAGCCTCTGTTCCCTGGTGCAGGTGGACAGTCTCTCGGTGACTCTGGGGCCCCTTGGTGTTCCTGAACTGATGGTGTCACAGCCAGGCTGTGCTTATGCAGTGTTACTATGCACCTGGAACAAGGATGCTAGGCACTCCACTACCTCTGAGGGGACCACGGAGGGCATTAGGTAAGGGGTGCAGGCCTGTGGATGGTGTGGGGTACATGGGAGCAAGATTGGGTCCCAGATGTCCACGGCAGTGGATGATAGGTCTACAGTTGGCAGAGCTTCTTGAGCTAGGAATGGCACAAGCACCTCTCTCCTAATAAGGGCAGACCTATATTTTGGGACCCAGGGAATCCTGGCTCTAACCTTGTAGCAACTGGAAGAGGTTCCAAGATGGTAGCCTGATAGCTCCATCCCTGTTTCCTACTTGCCACACGGGCCAGACGGGGTCAGCAATAGGTTTCCCAGCTAATTCACAGCTTGGTAGCTCTTATGGAGACATGGCCACAAAGGTGCCGGAGCACTAAGCTCACTTGGTCTCCCACTTAGTCCCCCAGTCTCCTGCCCACAGGGAGACCCCGGCTGCCCGAGATGTTGTGCTGCACCAGACATCCGGCCGCATCCACAACAAGAATGTCTCTACTCACCTCATTGGCAACATCAAACGAGGCAGGTTGCTGAGGACAAACATTACTTTTGGGAGAGGAGATGCAGCTTTTTCTCTCATTTCTAGTCCTGTCCTTCCCTCCCTCCCTCCCTCCCTCTGTCCCTCCCTGCCCTTGGCCATTCCTCGCCCCATGTGCTCTGTTCTTGCCTTTCTCACATTTTCTTCTTCTGGTCCTTCTACCCACAGGCCACACTGCGGAGAGTGGTGGCTCTGGCCTCTTTGCCCTCTGCACCCTGGATGGTGAGTTCCCCAGATCATCTATGGGCCAGTTGTGTGCCTGGGGGATCTGCTCAGGGATCCTGCCTGACCCATCTACCTGCCTCTCCTCCTGCAGGGACACTGAAGCTTATGGAGGAAGCAGACAAGCTGTTGTGGTCAGTGCAGGTGGACCACCAGCTTTTCGCCCTAGAGAAATTGGATGTCACGGTGGGTGGAACACCTGGTGGAGAGGAACATTCTTACCTTCTTCACATGGAGAGATAAGATTTTAGTGAGGCCATTCTCACTTCACAGTTAACTCTCAACCTTTTTAAAAAATATATATTATTTTTTATTTCAGAGAGAGAAAGGGAGAGGGAAAGAGGGATAGAAACATCAGTGATAAGAGAGAATCATTGATCAGCTGACTCCTGTATGCACTCTACTGGGGATCAAGCCCACAGCCCGGGCATGTGCCCTGACTGGGAATCGAACCATGACCTCCTGGTTCATGGGTCGATGCTCAGCCACTGAGCAACACCAGCCAGGCTCAACCTTTATTTTAAGGCCCTCTTTAGACAGCTCTTACTCCCCTTGAAGTGACTCATTCCCCTGTTCCACATGCATAGCACTCTTCTCTGTGCTCTAGGGAATCTCTGATAACAGATAATTACTTGGATCCAGAAGTTAGTCATCAGTCCCAACTGCAGATGTATGTTTTTTCTTGTCCTGTGTGAGTCTGTCTTTACTAAGGCTGTGGCTCCTGAATCCACAACGGGGGCTGTTCTTTGTGCTGCCATCATGCAGGCTCAATGGTGTCGGAGAAAAGGCCTGAGGCTTTGAGGTCAGGTAGAACAGGCTTGGGTTGGAGGCCTGATTCCACCGCCTCCCAGCTGAGTGGCCTTGAGTGCGTGACTTTATTTCTATAAGCTGAAGTTCCCTCAGTATCAAATTGGGAGTAATGTTGCCCACTTCACAGGGTTGTTGTGAGCATTATGTGAGGTGGCTCATTTGACAGCCTCTTTGGTGCCTGGCACATGGGAGAAATTCAGTAAGAAACATATGGTTGTCTTCTTTCCCAGCTGGTGGTTTGTCATCAGAGCCAAGTCCACAGCTCCTTATACAGTATTCTATCCAGCCCTGTCATTAGATCTCTTTCTAAAATGGCTCCTGGCCACCCCTTACAATCTTGTCTCTGACCTTTTTCAGGGCAACGGGCACGAGGAGGTGGTTGCCTGTGCCTGGGACGGGCAGACGTATATCATTGATCACAACCGCACAGTCGTCCGCTTCCAAGTGGATGAGAATGTCCGAGCTTTCTGTGCAGGTGGGCCCCTGCCCCACACCCCCCTAACACACTGTCTGCCTCTTATTTCCATTCTCAGTGTGTCCCCTAATGTGAATCTTCATAAACAAATGAGTTCCTTAGCTCTTTCATTGGAGGGTGATAGGTGAGTACTCAATTGCCATCTTTTTTAAAAATATATATTTTTATTGATTTCAGAGAGGAAGGGAGAGGGAGAGAGATGGAAACATCAATGATGAGAGAGAATCATTGATCAGCTGCCTCCTGCACGCCCCCTACTGGAGATCGAGCCCACAACCTGGGCATGTGGCCCACCAGGAATTGAACCATGACCTCCTGGTTTCATAGGTTGACACTCAACCACTGAGCCATGCCAGCCAGGCTCAATTGCCATCTTTACAGTTTTAAATAAGAAAAAAAAAATAGTGAGATCTCTATTTCTGAATATTTTAAAGAATGTATGATTTCATTTTTTTATTGATTTCAGAGAAGAAGGGAGAGGAAGAGAGAGACATAGAAACATCAATGATGAGAGGGAATCATTGATTGGCTGCCTTCTGCATGTTGGACTGAGCCCACAATCCAGGCATGTGCCCTTGACCAGAATCGAACCTGGGACCCTTCGGTCCACAGGCTGACGCTCTATCTACTGAGCCAGGGCAGAATGTATGATTTCTTATCTATCTGTATGAAGACATCAGAAAGCTCTTTTCCATCTGAGTATATCAAAACTCTGTGAAGAACATGGTCCTAACCCAGTGATGTTCAACCTTTTTCCTCTCATGGCACTAATAAGCTTATCACTAATATCCTGCAGCACATGCAAAAATATATTTTTTGCCATTCTGACCAAAAAAAGTATAATTTTGATTCTTTCACGCTGGACAGCTGTTGTGCTGGCTGCTGTCATTTTTTATTCACAATCTAAGGGAAAAGAGAACAGTGCCCCTGACTAAATAGTCAGGTATTGCATGTTTTAAAAATTCTTGTGGTACACTGGTAGAAAATCGCTGTCCTAGGACATTCCCATTAGTTCCCAGTCGGGACCTTGGAAACCAGCACTCGGGATGACGTGGAGATACGTGTGGTTACCGAAGTGAGAAGAATTGGGCAGTGCGCTGGCATACTTACTCCAGGGCCTTTGCACAGGAGTTGCCACCTCAGAGAAACCTTAGTTTCTGGTTACATTTTGCTGATTTACCCCTTAGATTAGCAAGACTAGTCAAATCAAGTAGCACGTATTTGAATGCTATTCTGCCTGGGTTTTGTACAATAGTTTTTCTATACCTGGAATGGGGCCAGATCGTTTCTGTTTTACCTATTTTACTGAGTTCCCATCAGAGAAGACTTAGAAAGAGAGCCTTTAGTTTTCTGCTTGGCATCTGTAGGAGGGTCAAAACTGCTGACTCGTATTTTGTTCTTGCCTTCCCACCACTGGACTGAAACTTCTGGACCTTTGTCTCACCACCCACCTCCCAGGCCTGTATGCCTGCAAAGAGGGCTGCAACAGCCCCTGCCTCGTGTATGTCACATTCAACCAGAAGATCTATGTGTACTGGGAGGTGCAGCTTGAGCGGATGGAGTCTACCAATCTGCTGAAATTGCTAGAGGCTGAGCCCGAGTACCAGGGCCTGCTGCAGGAGCTGGGCCTGGGTGAGTCCCAGCAAGCTGCAGGGTTAGAAAATCGGGGGGTCCAGGAGAGCCACAGCCTCTTACCAGCCCCTTTCTTGCCCTCAGATCCTGATGACCTCCCAGCAGCCCGCACCCTGGTTCACCAAACCCTCTACCATCCTGACCAGCCACCACAGTGTGCTCCTGCAAGCCTCCAGGATCCCACCTAGCGGGGCTTTCCCTCTTAGCTGAATAAGGATCCTCTGAACCTCTCTACCCCCAAGGTGTCCATGGTATTGGCAGGAGAGGGAATGTATACTACAGAGGAGCATGGACAGATGGCAGCAACCCGAGGGTAACTGTGAACTATAGATCTCATGGTCTTCTCGGTGAAAGAAGAGACAACTTGACTGTCTGCCCATTTTCTTGTGTACCTCACCCATCACATCAGCAGGGTTGTAGGACCCTGACCTTATTCCACATCATCTGGGACTGCCCCCTCCCCAAAACTCCCCGGTCTCGAATGGAAAACAGACTTGTTTGTGAGGAAGGAGCACCAATCTTTTGTGTGGCACTGACACTTGTGAGGAAACTAGGCTTCAGGGCCAGTGGAGCTGTGAGGTAAGGCCTCTGCCCCATCCTAAGCTCCATCTTCATGTCACAGCTCCAGGTCCCCGACAGTGGCGATTATTGCAAGAATGGCAAACTGTCGGCTTTGTTATTGAGGGGCCTTTCAGGACATTTCACAGTCTGGTTTTTCTGTGTCCCCAGCAATCCTGAGATGATTTTGCTCTATTTTCCAAAGAACCTGGGCCAGCAGCCTCTCGTTTTGCCATGTTCTTCAAGTATCACACAGCTTCCTAGGCCTCGCTCCATTTCCCACCCCCCATTTCCACAGAAACACCTTATTGTCCATCAGACAATAGACATTTACAACCTGATGCAGATTTATGATCCAGACCATAATCAGAATTCTATCTTGGGCCATTTCTATCCCTTCTGCTCTTAATTCTGTGTGCTTTAAATCAGTATCTTTCAAATTGTAGGTTGCAATCTTTTAGTGGGATGTGGTCAGCATTTTTTAAATAAATGAAATAGAATATAATAGAATGAAAAATAAAGTATATTGCTCACAGTATATGAAAACATTGTTTTGTTATAATTGTATGTGTATATTGAGTATAATATAAACTGTATTTCCTTCTTTAAATTATGTTCAAAGGAGTTTGAAAGCTATTGCTCTCAATTTTATTGACCCCAGCCTGAGGGGTCATGCTGGGGAAGGGTCCACATTCACATTTCCTTTTGTAAGGGAATACGGGCAGAGTTATCATTCAGCTCTGGTGGGCATGGAAGAAGAACAAAGGAGGACATCACCATAGAGAAACAGGTGTTTATTCAAATGGAGAGGCAGCTGAGCTGAGGGCCAGCCATAGGGCCTGGGGTCTGCAGTCTGTCTACAATTACAGAAGCAGCAGGAGACAGAAGTGAAAGGAGCAGGGTGAGACCAGGAAAGCGGAGGCCATGGAGCCAGGCAGTGAGGGACCAGGGTCCTATCACACTGTGATAGTGAGCCCCTCTCCTCGCCCTGTGAGGGCGGGGGACTTAGCCGAGAAAGGTAAGGCCGGGTGTCACAGGGCAGTTCCTTGCATCCTGGTTCTTCTCTAACCTGCCCCACGCTCAAGATTGTGTTTCCAGCCTAAGGTCCCAGTTCCCTAGGTCAGGTTAGTTACACCACTCTCTTGTCTACCACTCATCCATGATTTCAAAGGCTCAAACCAGCCAGAAAGACACTCGGGGGTCTAGCTTCTTAAGGTTTGGATTCTTCTCCACAGTGAAGTCGGAAGAGCCTCCTTGTCCCTTTGCTTTGGCTTAGAGCCCGCCAGGGGATAGAAAGCCACTGATTCCAAAACAAGACAAGGTCTAGCTCAGGAAGCCCAAGATGAGGGGTAGGAAGAAGGTCTAATGAGGTGGATAGTTCTAGAAATGAGAAGATCTACTGGTCAGGTGAAGTCTTGAGTACTGACAACCCCTCCATCCCGTTCACCTTTGGGGGCAGCTCTCTGCAGGGCTCTTGCACACACACCCTGAAGTTCAGGGACACAGTGGGTGAAAAGCAAGTGGAGAAGGACAAATATCTGGAGGAAATAGAGGTATAGCCAAGGTTTTGCACAGGGTAATCAAATGATAACTTGCTTCAGATGTTTGCAAGCTCAGAAAAGGTAACTAACAGAGCTCCCAGCCTTGTGAGCTGGCATTCCTCTACCAAGCCACCTTCCTAGGGTGTTGAATCATTCTGTTCAGTGTCTCCCCGACCCCCACTCAGCTGTGAGCAGGTGTATGCAGAATCAGAACAGTAAGCACCAGCCGGGCTGGAGAGCTAGTTGGTGAGGTGGGGCATCTAATCCTGAAAGATAATGAGTCCAGAAAGTGAGGTGAGAGATGTGGGAGTGAAGGTAGTCGAGGAGGTTTGGGGTGGCAGGGGATAGGTGGAGGCCAGTTTCTACCATGCCAGGGCCTAGCCCAGGGGTGGGCAAACTTTTTGACTCGAGGGCCACAATGGGTTCTTAAACTGGACCGGAGGGCCGGAACAAAAGCATGGATGGAGTGTTTGTGTGAACTAATAAATTCAAAGTAAACATCATTACATAAAAGGGTACGGTCTTTTTTTTTTTTTTAGTTTTATTCATTTCAAATGGGCCGGATCCGGCCCACGGGCCGTAGTTTGCCCACGGCTGGCCTAGCCTGTAACCCCATTTTCCTTGTATAATCTTTTAAAAAGGTCTTTTAAAAATGATTTTTAGAGAGAGAGGAAGGGAAAGAGAGAAACATCGATGTGAGAGGGAGACATCTTCTCCTGCATGTCCCTCCCCGGGTACCGAGCCCACAACCTGAGCATATGCCCTGCCTGGCAATCAAACTGGCAAACCTCTCTGTGCACAGGATGACACCCAACCAACTGAGCCACACTGGCCAGGACGCTGTGTCATTTTCTGCAGACCTGGTTTGGCTTTGCTCTTCTCTGGAGGGGAATGAGAGAGAACAGGGAAACCAGAGCCCTGAGATCCTGGGCCCTCTCTGGGAAAACTCCTGGGGGATAGCGAAGTCGCCAAGAAGCAGAGAAGATGTGGCCGACAGGGAAATGGAACAGCAGGATCAGGGTGGTGACAGAAGGCACAGACAAAGCGATCCCCAGCTACCTGGCTGTAGTAATGTCCCCATACCCCACATGGCTCTTCCCTAAGTCACAGGACTGCCCCCTGGGGACTGATGGGGCCGGCAGTCACTGGCCAGGCTCTGGGTACAAAGGCAGGAAGGGCAGCTCTGGGAAGGGGGCTTTCAGCCGCAGCACTCGGTGTTCCAGGTCGATACAGCACTGTGGGGTGTGGAGGAAGAAACGGGAGGTTACCTCTGCAGGTAACCTGTCTCCCAGCCCCTCT
>NW_005369217.1:160078-164130 GCF_000412655.1 Myotis brandtii
CATCCCCCCCTCACTGCTTCCCCATTTCCATTCACCTGGACCCCTGTCAGGGAGGGACCCAGTGCTCCACATTTTTCACTTGTGGGCAGATCAGGAACCTCTAGGAAGCAAAGCTGCAGTCCCACATCATGTCTTTCTCTGGAACCTGACCCAGGCTTCCACACCTGTGCTTCCTGCCTCTCTTTCCCAGCCCTTGGTCAGGCCCCGAAGTGCTAGTGTCCTCCTTACCTTGAGAGAAAGCAGAGTCTGCAGTCCGAGACGGAACTCAGGACTCTCCACATCTGCAGGAACCACATGAAAACAAGACTCTGGAGGGTACCCGGTGGTCACTGCTGCCCTCCTGTCAGCGCGTGCCCCTTCTCGCCCAGTCCACCCCCAGGTCTGAGAATCTTGGCACAGATATTGGGGATAGTCAGAGCACCTTTGGGGACGCCTTGTCTGATGCTGACAGGGCTGAAACTCCGCCTTTGCACCCTCCCCCCCTCCCTCTGCCAGGAGAGAAGGTAGAAGAGATGAGAAGAGGGGCTATTGATGAAGGGAGGACTTACCCACCACCTGGGCTGAGCATGCCACAGTCTCCTGGCCTAGCTGTAGCTCCAGCTGCTGCACCTGGGGTGGAAGTCCAGGCGCCAGGTCCCTGTTCCCTAACCTGTAGTGGGGAAGCAAGGGTTATTGCCACTACAGCCCAAACTCCTATTCCTTTAGTCAGCTAATGTCCTCCCACCACCACCACCACCACCACACTGGGTTTTCACTCAATCCCTGGCCCCACGTAGGGTCTAAAGCAGGGGTCCTCAAACTTTTTAAACGGGGCCAGTTCACTGTCCCTCAGACCGTTGGAGGGCCGGACTATAGCTTAAAATAAAACTATGAACAAATTCCTGTGCACACTGCACATATCTTATTTTGAAGTAAAAAAACAAAACGGTAACAAATACAATATTTGTATTTGCATGTGGCCCGTGGGCCGTAGTTTGAGGATCCCTGGTCTAAAGCCTTATCTTCTCTGTCAGAGCCCCATCAACTAGATATAGTTCATATACCATAGGAGTCATCACCCTTTTAAAGTATACAATTATGTGGGTTTTTTGTATTCACAGATATATTCACTACTATCTAATTTCACAATATCATCACTCCCAAAAGAAGCCCCATTCCCCATCCACTATTTTGGGCCGTACTCTTACCCCAGGCGGGTGAGGCATCCAGTGGAGATCTGGTTGTAGTGGGTGCCTGTGTCCACGGCCACCCTAAGAACCTGGTCTTGACACTGAGAAAGAGGGTTGTGGGGGATTCAGTGAGTCCCAGGAGAATGGACTGGGACCTGCACCTTCCCAGCCTTTCAGAAATGAACGAACGGAATGAACTGTGTCTTTAAAAGTGGTTTTCATGGTACTTGTACAACTGAGAAAAAACTGGCTAAGATAAAAAAAATCAAAAAAGGAAGTGAGCTGCATGGGATGGTGAGTCCATCTATTTGGCAACAATTTGACCAGAAATGAATATCTGTTTGTCTAGAGCAGGGGTGGGGAACCACTCTTCTGCCAAGGGCCATTTGGATATTTATAACATCACTCGCAGGCCACACAAAATTATCAACTTAAAAATTAGCCTGCTATATTTGGTCAAACATTTAAACAACCCCTAATGCCTTTGCAGGGCCAGACCAAGTGATTTCGCGGGCCTTATATGGCCCACGGGCCAGACTATCCCCACCCCTGGTCTAGAGGAATTCTTGGGAGGCTGAGGGCCACCAGGTTAGAGAAATCTAGTTGGAGTAGGGGAGGGATGAGGAGACTGGGATACCTTGCTGGGAAATTCAAATGTGAGTAAGAGAGACGTTCACCATGGGAAGCAAAGGAAGACACGTTCATTTTCTTTTGGGCATATACAGACATTTTGGGTTACACTGCATATCACAAACACATGGTTTTCTTATTCCAAACTTTTTTCTTTAATCCTCATCTGAAGATACTTTTTCCATTGATTTTTTTTAGAGAGAATGTGAGAGAGACACATCAATTGGTTGTCTCCTACACACACCTCAACTGGGGCTGAGGATTGAGCCTGCAATCAAGGTATGTGTCCTTAATCAGTAATCGAACCCATGACTCTTCAGTCTGAGGACAAGCTGATGCTCTAATTAGTGAGCCAAACCAGCCAGGGCTCATTCCAAACATTTACTGAGCATCTACTATGTATAGATGTTGCTGGAAGGCACAGCAATGAATACTATTTTTTCAGAGCCTAAGGGAAGTGAAATGTAACTGCTGTATGGTAGAGTCTTAAGACCTATGAAAGGATTGTCAGTAAAGTGTCCTACAAGGAAAGGCTATTTTCTACTGGGGAAACCAAAAGGTTTCAAGGAGGAGGTAACATTTGAGGCTTAAGAGGTTGTGGAATGTGGACGTAAAATGATTGCAAAGCGGGCAGAGGAAATGCTGAGCGAAGACAGTGGCCTAAGAGCAATGGGTGTTTATTAGGAAGGTTCAGTATTGGCAGGTGGTTAAATGGCTTCAGAGATGGCAAGGTCATCACATGAGCTTTTCCAGGAGGGTTGCATTATCCATCCATGCACACACCATTATGTAGAGCACACTGAAGATCATTTACATATTTACATTTAAAGATTATACTTTGATAACAGAAAGGGAGTCGTGGTGGTGACAGCTGGAATTGCACAGAAGGAAGATGGTTTGAGGCAAAGAGTAAAGAAGATAGGGGATCCCATTTTTTGGTCCAGGCTTAGGAGAGAGGTTCCTTTTCTCCCGCCCTCCTTCCCTCACTACCCAGGGCAGAAAGGAGAGTGGGTGAAGTAAGCCAGTCACAGGCAGGTTGGTTAAGGAAAGCCAGTGCCCTGGGAGGCCCCTCACCTTGCAATTGACCAGAAGAGCTGGAACCTCTGGCGTGTTAGTCTTCCTCCTGTTCTCCTGGCCATGCATCAGGGCCTGCACCAGGGGAGACTCCCCCTGACTCCGACTCTGGTTTCCTTCTAACAGGCGTCTTTGGATCACGCTGTGCGGCTGCTAGCTCCATCACAGAACAATAAAGGAAGATAGGTCTGAAGCCAAGTATCCAGGCTGCTCGGTTCCCCGCCTTAGATATCCCAGGACATTGTCTCTAATCCCACCCAGTCCTGAGTCTCACAGGAGTAAGAAAGGGGCAGAAGCTTATTCAAGACTCCCAGCAGTTAGATAATTATAGCAGAGTGAACCCAGTATCAAATCATGCCATTTCCAGGGACCCCAATAATTGCTCAGCGATGAAGAAATGGGAAGGGAATAGCCCATCTGGGTTTGACTGATTAATATTGGCTGATGGTACATTTCAGGAGCTAGTATTATGCTTAGGGAAAATTCTGTCTCAACAGGTTTTTTGTTTGTTCAGACATTTCCACGCCCCCCCTCCCCCTTTGTTGACCTTATCCTTGAATGGGTTGCAGGTCCCAGAGTTGATGGTGTGATTAATAGGAATCAAAGTAACAAAACAAAAAAAAGGAGAAAGTTAAAATCTTCAACATTAGGATGCTGGGAGTCATCCTTGGACTCCCCTTCACCTACAACCCCCTCCCCCCAACCCTGACCAATCTCTTTCTAAATTCTACCAGTTTTGCCTCCTGTGTTTGTAGTCCATCCTGCTTGCTGTTACTGCCTTTATTCCAGACTCACCCCAGCTCTCCTGCTTCACTGGGATGCCTCTTTGCCTTCATAAGAACCTGCCTCCAGTACTGCTCAAAGCCAATGATTATCTAAAACCCTTGCTACTCAAAGTGTGGTCCTCATATCAGCAGCTTTAACATCACTTGGAAGAAATGCAGAAAAGCTACTGAATCAGAAGCTTCAATTCTAACAAGATGCCCCGATAATTGGTGTGCTCATTAAAGTTTGAGAAGCGCCCAAATGAAACAAAACTAAACATGTTACTCCTCTTTTTAAAATTCATCAAAGCACCCCCCTCCCCATTGCTTACATGGTAGAGCTCAAACTTTCTAAGGAGATCCACAGCCCAGATGACCTGGTCACTGTCCTTCTCTGCCTCATCTCACCCTTCCC
>NW_005369217.1:164180-175704 GCF_000412655.1 Myotis brandtii
GGCCCAGCCACCCTACTTACACTGCTTGCACAGGCTGTTTTTCCACCTCCGGGCCTTGGCTTCTGCTCTCCCCTATTCTGGGACCTGGATGACTAGCTCAACACACTTTGCTCAAGAACTAAACTATTCAGGAGAAACGTCTGGGGTTCCATGTGCATCTGGTAATTAGTGCAGGTTTACCTTCTCCAGGGAGCTCTCTCTGACCTCTTTGTGCTCTTCCCTCCACACACAAGGCTGGGTAGTCCCCTTTGTCATGCTTCTCACAGATGTTCTTTGTGAATTTCACTCTCCCATTAACTTGGAGAGTGCTTGAGGTCAGGACTGTATCTCATTCATTTTTCTGTTTTGCTGGGCTTAGCCCAGCATATACTTGCTGAAGAATACTGTCTCCTTCCGGGCTCCACACATGCTTCTCCACCTGCCCTCTCTCCTTGGGAGCCTGGGATTGTTTTTCCACCCATGGCCTAATGAGGCCCTTGAGGCTGCTCCCGCCAGCAAGGCTGCCAGCAGGAGACCCAACTCTGGGAAAAGGGCAGCAAGCTCTGGGACTGGCCAGAAAGAGCAGCTCTGCAGTTCCCAGCTCTCCTCCCACCTTTCCCATGGGGATGGCCCTTCTCCAGGGCCAAATCGATGGTCCCCAAAGGGTAGAGGCTGAAAGGTCCTAGCCACTGGGAGCAAAGAACCTGCTTCACTGTCCATGGTTTCTCAGCTGTGCTTGCTATGCTTGCGAAGAGGAGGTTCTCTCAATTGAAATCTTAATCGGATCAATTTTCCTTTTGGGAGGCTGTTGGGTGGGGGGTTGCTGGCCTCTGGGCAAGGTTCTGGAGGGGGAACATTTGGCTGGGAGGCATATGGAAAGTCGGAGCTGCCGGAATGGCCTGAGGCCCCCAGAAATGCCTTTGTGCCTTTCAGGTTGCAGGAGTACCCACTCTCCTCTCAGACCCTCTGACTCGGAGACAGGAGAGTGAACAGAGTGCTCCCAAACCTTTGTACAAAAGCCTTCCTTTCTTTTATGACCAAGAGGCCAGATATGATGCCAGGTTCTCTGGCTCCTACAGAGCTTCCTTTCTCCCAGGCTGAGTGGAATAAATAGTGGCTGAAGGAATAATAATAATTAGCAATTACTGGTACATATTGCTTTCTCTCACTCAGGTACTGTTCTAAGTCTTTTATGGGTATCAGCTCATGTTAACTCTTGCAACAACCCTATGAGGTAGGTATTGTTAATTTTATCCTCATTTAATAGGTCAAGAAACTGAGGCAGACACATAAAGTAACTTGCCCAAGTAGCAGAGCAGAATCTGAATCTAAGCAGCGTGGCTTCAAAGCCCATGCTCCTCACCACTCTCTCTGAGGGGAATGCACACATGCAGGTCCCCTGACCACTCACCTCCCACGGTTACTCCCCCACCCCATTCCCTCTGGAGGCCAAAGCTGCTGCAGGAAGATGGGAGGAAAGGAGCCTGGAGGGAGGCTCAGAGGGAGGAAGGGGGCCCTCAGGAGGCCAGGTGGCCTGGCAGGCGCCATTAGAAATCCTGGTGATTTGGCAAGGATGGAGGGCTTTAATGCTTCATTCTGAGGGGAGAAAGCAAATGAGTGGCCAGAGCTGGTATGAGGGACTCTGGTTTAGGGAGAGGAAGGAAATCATAACCCTAAACTGGCCAATCCTCCAGGCCCTCCTGCTGTAATCAACTGCTCCAGAGCCTCCGTGCCCCTAAAAACCTCTACTCCCAAACAGCAGAGCTCACTCCAAGATAAGCCTTGGGTTTGGGGGGAAAAGCTGAGCAATGAGAATCGGGTCCCTCGGAGCCACAAGTCATGGGAATATTCCCGATGAAGAGCTGAGAATGATCAGGGGAAGCCCCTCAAGTTGGCAGGACTGCCTGTTCCCACTCTCAGTGAGGGAGGGGAATATGAAGGCTTAGGATCCCCAGTTAAATGTCATCACTCCCACCCTCAGGATAGGGGGTGGAGAGGTGGAGAGGAAGGGCCAGAGGTCTTGGGGGGGGGGGTCTGGGGAAGGGGAGAGGGCTTCCTCACCAAGTCCTTGGAGGTGCCCAGCCTCTTGAGGCTGTCCAGGGGCAGCAGGTCAGCAGAGTCCTTGTGCAGGAACTGGGTGGCCTGTTTGAGCCGGCGCTGCTGGCTCAGGTGGGCTCGGTCCCGAAGCTCTGCCCCCTGTCCCCTCCTGCTGGAGTCTCCCCCCTCTCTTCTGGTCTCCTGCCTGGTGCTCATGGCCACTGGGAGACTTGATGAGCTTGATGTACTGGGTGGGGGCTTCTGAGAGGTCCTCCTTCCGTCCTCTGCCTCCTGTGTCCCGGTAGCTTCCTGCCTGTCTCCGTTTGGGCTGCAGCTCTCCTGACAGGAGGGTCTGGGCGGGAGGAAGAGGAAATAAATAAATAATGTGCAGAGCAGCCGCGTCAGACACCAATTCCCAGAGAAAACGGTAGAGGGAGTGAGACTCTGCTGGAAAAACGCAGCGCTGTAGAGGTCGCTGGGGGCCTGCCACCGGCCGGCCGGCTCTGCAGCAGCTCCAGTTCTGGGGTTCTGGCCACGGTGGGCGGTGGAAGGGGTGTGTGTGCATGCGTAAAGGGCTGTAAATGTGCTGTGGACTGTCCGGGTGGCCAATCCAGCTTGTTTGAAAGGCAGTGTGTGAGTGGGGGTGGCAGCCTGCATGGGTGTGCTTGATGTGAGTGAGACATGCAGGCATGTGCATCCATGGGCCTGGGTACTGGAATGCTCTGCAGCCCTCCACCACCCCCTACCCCCATCTCCTCCACCTGGGGTTCTTGTAGCCCAGGGATTGGGGTGCAGGCCAAGAACTAGGTTCAGAACCAGAGGAGGCAGCATCAAAATGTCCTCCCTTCCTTCCCTCCCCTCAACAGGAGACCTTTCTGGGCTCAGCCTTTCAGTGTGGCTCATCAGTTTCCATTACTCTGGGGTCTGGGGTCTGGGGTCTGGGGTCTGAGGTTTGGGCTCCAGGGGTGGCAAGAGCAACTCTGAATCTTCTCACAAGTCGGCCCAGCTTCTCCCTCTGTTTTATGTAAGGCTCCTCCAGTCCTGGCTTTAAAAAAAAAAAAAATGTCATAATTCAAATAAGCAGAAAGTTATAAAGAAGAACTGATACACCTTACTTGTGGACCTCCTTTTAAAAAAATGCTACAAATATAGCTGAAGTTCCGCTTATACTTTTCCTTCTTCCTGTACGACATCCCTCCTGAATTTGGTGTTTGCAGTTCCCACACTTGTCTTTATATTCTTTATATATATAACTGTGTATGTATCCTGAGCAATACAGCATTTAGTTTTGCCTGACCCATTGCATATATTCTTCTGCAACTTGTCTTTTTTTGCTCAATATTTTACTAGTGAGATTCATCCATGAGATACACATTGCTCTGGTTCATTCACTTTAACAGCTGTGTAGTATTCCTCTATATAAACGTCATATTTAGAAAATCTAGGTTTTCTTTTTCCTTTCTTTTTTTTTTTCCAACCAATGCTGCTATGAACGTTTTTGCACATCTTTCCTGGGGACATGTATAAGCATTTCTCTAGAATATATACCTAAGAGTGGAATTGCTTCCCCATTTATGCATAATGCCAAATCACCCTCCAAAATATTTATATAAGTGTTCACTTCAGTCAGCAGTGTATGGAGTGTCCTGGGGCTCCACTTCCTCACCCATAACTAGTATCAGATTTTTTATAGTGCTGGCTCATCTGTCTTCAGATTTTTCTCTCTGGCCTTTTGTCTTCACCATCATCAAAATGCTTTGGTCAAGCACCTGCTCGCATGTGGTGGACACTCACAGCGTGAGTACCCACCAGAGCCCTGCTCCCTAGGGACACAGTCTGGTCCAAACACCACCAAGGCAAGTGCACATTCAGACAAACCAGGTATCCTCCGGTTTTCTATGAACCAAGCCTCTTTGAGGCACTTTCACAACCACTACAATAGTATGAGGAAGAATTGTATCACGAACCCCATTTACAGCTGAGGAAACCAGCTATGTGCTATGGGTTGTGTCTGACCCACTTCATTTGTTAAAGTCCTAACCTCCAGTACCCCAGAAGATGATCTTGTTTGGAGATAGGGCTTTCATCGAGGTAATCAAGTTAAAATGAGATCAGTAAGGTGGGCCCTAATCCAATATGAGTATATGTCCTTATTAAAAGGGGAAATTTGGACACAGAGGGAGACATACAGGTAGAATACCACGTGAGCATGAGGGCTGAGAATGGGGTAATGCATCTACAAGCTAAGGAATGCCAAGAATTGCCCACAGAACACTAGAAGCTAGGAGAGAGACCCCAAACAGATCCCTCCTCACAGCCCTCAGAAGGAACCAACCCTGCCAACACCTTGATCTTGGAATTCTAGCCTCTACATCTTTGAGACAATACATTTCTCTTCTGTAAGCCACCCAGTTTGTGGTATTTTGTTATGACAGCCCCAGGAAAGGAATAAGACTTAGAAAACTTGCCCAAGACTCACTTTTAGACAGCAGAACCACAGGAATCAAACCCTTGTGTTCTGTTTCTCCCTCAGTTTCCATTATGCCAAAAGGACCTATGAACCAGGAAGTCACGGTTCTATTCCCAGTCAATTCCCATTCGGGTCGCAGGCTTAATCCCCAGTAGGGGGCGTGCAGGAAGCAGTCAATCGATGATTCTCTCTCATCATTGATGTTTCTATCTCTCTCCATCCCCCTTCCTCTCTGAAATCAATAAAATATATATATATATGATAATTTGATAAAAATGATAAACATGGAATGAAAATCAAACTATAGTATGATTCCATTTATCAAGTTCTGGACCACCAGATCCTGGCTTCAATTAGACTCTGTTTTAGTGGAATATTTCAACTCCTTCCCATTCCTTGACATCCACCAGCACCACACATTTGCCTGGGATAAAGGTCGAAAAGGATCTACTGACACGTTGTGCTGGTTTCTGGTGGTTGATTCCCTGGGATTAACTGTTTGCACTAACAAGTCAGTGAGTGACCTGCATACTGGGATGCTGGGCGGGCCCCAACACTGAACTGTGTCTCCCCCAACTTTATTCTCAGCAATTCATTCCTTAGGTTTGAAAATTCTTCAACGTCTTCAAGAGTCCTTTATTAATTCAACTAGAGGCCCAGTGCACAAAATTTGTGCACTGGTCGGGGGGGGGGGGGGAGCCGCCTGGCCTGTGCCCTCTTACAGTCTGGGACCCCTCACTCCTTACCACCCACCTGCTCGCTGCTCCTTACCATTCAGCTCGCTGCTCCTTAGCACTACTGCTGCCACGGAGGTGGGAGAGGCTCCCACCACCGCTGCTGCACTCACCAGCCTTAAGTCTGGCTTCTGGCTGAGCAGCACTCCCCCTGTGGGAGCTCACTGACCACCCGGGGGGCAGCTCTTGCATTGAGTGTCTGCCCCCTGGTGGTCAGTGCATGTCATAGCAACCAGTCATTCTGCCGGTCGTGCCGCCCTTTGGTCTATTTGCATAGTAGGGTTTTATTATATAGGATTTTTAGAGGAGTAATGCTATCAATGAATAAGAGTGAGATGACTCTAGGCCAGAGGTGGGCAAACTTTTTGACTCGAGGGCCATAATGGGTTCTTAAACTGGACCGGAGGGCCAGAACAAAAGCATGGATGGAGTGTTTGTGTGAACTAATATAAATTCAAAGTAAACATCATTACATAAAAGGGTACGGTCTTTTTTTTTTTTTTTTAGTTTTATTCATTTCAAACGGGCCGGATCCGGCCCGCGGGCAGTAGTTTGCCCACGGCTGCTCTAGGCACTTAGCAGGGTTGTCTTGGGCAGCCTAATAACATGGACAAGATGTCTCAGGACTCAAGTGCACTTAGGTCTGTAGACTGCATTCCAGGGAAGACTAAATGTGCCTGCGGTGTAGAATGAAGACTTTGGAATGTATGATTTGGATGGGGTGAGGTTGGGGACATCAGTTCCTCTTCTCTAGTCGGTCTGATAAGGCCTCTATTGCCTGGTCCTAGGAAGCACTTGTACTCAGGAAATGCCATTCTCTGGAATGTAGCTGAGTCACCCTGTGTTCTTTGGTCCAAACTAATATTACCTCACTCACTATCTCACCATCTGGGGTAGGACTCAGGAGTAAGGAGACTCTCTTTTGCCATTTTATGTTCCTTGGTTTATTCCTTTGTAAATTTGTTTTTTACCCAAAGTTTCAGGGTGAACAGGAATGTTCTTGCAATACAAAACTCTGAGCTCTTCTTTGTCAGGGGCGAAAGAAATCTCTTTGTTAGGATGGTGGAGAGTACCAGGGAATGTTCTGTGGCCAATTGTAACCTCAGTTGGGTTGTCTGTATCTTTACCAGTTCACCTCCATTCCCTCCTGTCATTATTATTTTTAAAATTTAATAGTGTTGAAAGTATTACGTATGTCTCCTTTTCCCCCCATTGATCTCTCCCAGCCCTCCCCTACCCCTCAGCACAGGCCTTCACCCCCCTATTGTCTGTATCCATTGGTTATGCTTATATGCATGCATACAAGTCCTTGGTTGATCTCTTACCCCAACCCTCACCCTCCGCTGCCATCCCTCTGAGGGTTGAGGGTCTGCTCGATGTCATTTTTTTAAAATATATTTTTATTGATTCCAGAGAGGAAGGGAGAGGGAGGGAGAGATAGAAACATCAATGATGAAAAAGAATCATTGATCGTCTGCCTCCTACACACCCCCTACTGGGGATCGAGCCCACAACCCAGGCATGTGCCCTTGACTGGAATCGAACCTGGGACCCTTTAGTCTGCAGGCCAACGCTCTATCAACTGAGCCAAACTGGCTAGGGCTATTTTTTAACCATTGAACTCTAATGATGAGACATAGGGGGAGAAAACTTCCAGGAACACTATGAAGGAAGATTAAACCATTCTGGATTGTAAGGAATAGAAGAAACAGGTTTTCCTTTCCAAGTTGCTTAGGACATAGCTGTAATTTCTCTCATTTATTTCATTTTGTGGTTCACATAAAAGAGGATGGATACAAATTCAGAAATTTTATGAGCAAAAATGGAAGTGTGCTATATGGCTCCCTCAGTACATTGGTTCTCCTCTGAATTATAACAAGTTTTCCTTTCAAAATGAATTCAATAAAAAAAGATTTATTGAGCCTTAGCCAATTTGGCTCAGTGGATAGAGCATCAGCCCATAGATTGAAAGGTCGCAGATTTGATTCCCATCAAGGACACATACCTCCATTGCAGGCTTGACACCGCCCCCCCCCCCCCAAGCCCAGGTCAGGGAGTGTGTGGGAGGCAACCAATTGATGTGTCTCTCTCACATCAATGTTTCTCTCTCTGTCTCTCCCCCTCCCTTCCACTCTCTCTCTCTCAAAAAGAAAAATCAATGTAAAAATATCCTCAGGTGAGGATTAATAAAAAATTTTTAATTAAAAAATATATTTATTGAGCACCTATGTTTCAGACATTGGGTGTGTATTGGTGAACCAGATGAAATCTCTGGCGGCAAGGAGTTCACATTCTAATGAGGAAGGCAGACAGTGAACAACTAAATCCATAATGTGAGGCAGTGGTAACTGCTAAAGGAAAATAAAGCTGGGTGAGAGGAAAGAGTGATGGGGTGGGGGCTTGGGGTGGCTCTTTTAGAGCAGATGACATTGCGCAGGGATGAGGACAAGGTGAGGGTGAGGGCCTCGTAGGTACCTGGAGAAGGGGTGTCTAGGACAGAAACTTTGCAACAGTAAGAGAGGCTAGGCCAGGACAGTGCTTATGTTCCACATGCAGCACAGAAAGGGGGCAGATTTCATCCTCTCCATCCCCTCTGTCCAGCCTGGCTCCTCCTGTGACCAGTTATTCACATCAGCAAGACAGACAGGCAGGTTAAGGGGGTAGGGAGATAATAGAGCAGCGGTTCTCAATCTGTGGGTTGCGACCCCTTTGGGGGTCAAACGACCCTTTCACAGGGGTCGCCTAAGACCATTGGAAAACACATATAATTACATATTGTTTTTGTGATTAATCATTATGCTTTAATTATGTTCAATTTGTAACAATGAAAATACATCCTGCATATCAGATATTTACATTACGATTCATAACAGTAGCAAAATTACAGTTATGAAGTAGCAATGAAAATAATGTTATGGTTGGGGGTCACCACAACATGAGGAACTGTATGAAAGGGTCGCGGCATCAGGAAGGTTGAGAACCACTGGGTTAGAGTTGCCTGTCTACCCCAGGATGGAACCCTTTCCTTGTTCTCCTGGACACAGAGCTCTTCCCAGCGGGGCTAACTGCCCCAAACACTGGATCTGACAGACCTGAGAGAGTCAGGGTTTTCTCTACAGAAAGAGAACACAGAACACTGCCCAGTGGGCGCTAAAAATGCCGGAGGTCTGCATATTTCCAACAAAGAGGAAGGCTGAGAGGAGTCCAAAAGGTAACATTTTCTTGGCCTTTAACCTCATAGGCCCCCAGTTGTCCTAGAGAACTTTCTGCCTTTAGATAACACCAGTCTTATCTTGTATTTGCCATTGAACAATGGCAAGATGCAGAACTGTTAAGTCTGACAGTCATTAGCAATTCTAGACTTGTGCTGATCAATACAGTGGCAAAAGCCACATAATGGTTATTAATCACTTGACAGTGACTAGTCTATGTTGAGATGTGTTGTAAGTGTAAAATACACTGGATTTTGAAAATAATATGAAAAACAATGTGAAATATCTCACTAATTATTTTTACATTGATTACATTATTTTGTGGATATTATTGTGGATCTATTGGGTTAAATAAAATATATTATGAAATTAGACTTAACCTGTTGGGCTTTTTTTACTTTTTAAATATGGCCACTAAAAAATTTAAAGTTACATATATGGCTTCATTATATTTCTGTTGGACAGCATCAGTCTAAATAGACTCACAGCTCGTATTTTTAAACCTACTCCAGCATCTCTCCACTGTATCAGGAAGTTCTTTATAGCTAATCTTAACCCCTATAGCTGTATTCAAAATCTCTCCTTCTTGTCAAGCCACAGTAGAGACCGAGGTAAACTGGTTCCCATCTTCCTCAAGATAACCTTTCATGCCTTTAAATATCTTTACACCTTTTCTTTTAATGTTCATTCTCAAGGCTGAATAGTGCCAATTCTCATCTCTGGTAGGATGGGGAGGAGAGTTCATTTGGCTCAGTGAAATCATCCAGTCAAATGCCCTGCCGCATAAGGAAGTTCCCAGAATATTTTTCAGAGTGGGTTATTCAGAGCTACACAAGCAGTTCCCTTGAGCCCATGCAGGGTGAAGGGCAGCCAGTTCTTTTTCGGGCTTTCTCCTCTGGCCATGTCAGATCTGCTGAAGATAGGAATTAAACTATTTTCCAGAATTCTCCTGTCCTGCAAGGGTCCCAGAAGGCTTATGCCAATTTTGAAAATCTATCAACTTACCTCCACCCCCAAAGGCACATCTTCCAAAAACTACCAGGCTAAGGCAACTTTTCCTATTTGGCACTAGGATGATTTTATGGATGGCAAAACCAAGGCCAAGTGTTTGTCTCTACTGATGAGAGCAAACTGAACACAGATATTGAAAGGAACTCAGACAACTCAGTAATTTACTAACTGGGTGACTTTAGGTGAAGTACTTAACCTTTTGGAATCTGTTTCCTCATTTGTAAAACTGAAATAACATATAATTGTAGAATAGCTGTGAAGTTTAAATGAGAAGCAGAATAGCAAAATGTTAAGAGTTCTCTACACCTCATCTCTAAAATGGAGGTTATAATGGGACCTACCTTATAATGTTGTGATGATTAAATGAGTTGATTCATGAAAAGCTCTCAAAACATTACCTAACACATAGTTTGTTTCTTCTCTCTCTTCTCACACAAAATTTGTTCAATGAATTGTTCAGCAGGACTCCAGAGGACACAGAAGGAGACAGGCCATTGTTCCCCCAGCAACTGAAATGATGAGACACTGGACCAGCCTGCTGAGCTCCCCACCTGATTTTTCAAGTCACGAAATCCTGCTGATGCCATAAGCACTCACTCAAAGGCAATCACCCTTTCTACTCATCCCCTTTCCCTTCTACCCATGGGGATTATTTGCCATCCCCTCATCCCCTGGATTCTGTACCATAATCTTTTTTCTTTTAATTTTTACTCCAGGAGTGAGGATATTTTTTCCATTGATTTTTAGAGAGAGTGGAAAGGAAAGGGGATGGGGGAGAGAGAGAGACAGAAAAAAACACACATCAGTGTGAGAGAGACATATTGACTGGTTGCCTCCTGCTCTCACCCCAACAGGAGCGCCGGGGATTGAACCTGCAACCAAGGTACATGCCCTTGACCAGAAAACGAACCCATGATCCTTTGGTCTGCAGGCCGACACTCTAACCACTGAACAAACTGGCCAAGGCTATACCCTAATCTTTATCCTGCAAGTTCCCTCAGAGAATCTGGCAGGATTGCCCTACTTTTTCTAAACATTCTGGACTTCCAAGCTCCAAAAGACTCCAGTTTCGCCTTTCCTCTGGAGTCATCATTCCTCTTCCTTCCTTTTGTGTTTATCTATTTTCTTTCCTGTTTCAATTTCCCTCCATTTTTTTCTTCCTCCTTGCCTAAGCTGTGGGCCTGCCCTTTGCACTCCTAGACATGATCTCCACTTTCCAGTGGTACTCATGCTAACAGAGTCATTGACCGTTATATAGGAACCATGTCATGACTAGTGGCCTGGTGCATGAAATTTGTGCACATTAAAAGGGAATTAATTAGAGGAAATATTTTAATGTTGCTATTTGCCCTTTCTCTATAATAGAAGTGTGAGAGATGAAAGGAAATTAGTAAAATGTATATGAAAATAATATATAAATTTATTAATAAATAAGCAGTAACAAAAAATATAACAACAAAGGCATGCTATAAAAACAACAAAAACATGATATGAAAACAACAAAAACATGATATAAAACAACAGTGATGCAAACAATGACTGATAAGGTGATTAAACTTATTCTAATATCTCCTTGTATACCACATTAAGAGTGAAAACATTTTCAGAGTGCTTGAATAATTTCCCTTGTGATGAAGTATTTAGAACTTTAACTTTAACGTCACATGCTCTTCAAACTCGAGAGAAAGCAACATATAACTGACCATGTGCAAAAACAGGTTCAGGTAGGAATATTCCTACTCTGTCTAGAGTTTGTCCTTGTGATTTATTAACAGTCATCGCAAATGCTGGCATCACAGGAAACTGTCATCGAATTAATTTAAATGGGAGGCCAGTGTCAGATGGGGACAAATTAATTCTTGGAATCAGAACAACCTCTCCCTCTGCAGATCCTGTTAATACGTCAGCTTCGATAATGTTAGGTCGTAATCTTTTGATAATAAATCTGGTACCATTATAAAGACCCCATTTACTATTAAGATTTCTCAATAGCATGATGATTGCACCCACTTTCAATTTTAATTTATGACACAGCATTCCCGAAGGAGTAATACTATTAAGAAATTCGATGGGAAAAATTT
>NW_005369217.1:176012-184309 GCF_000412655.1 Myotis brandtii
CTATCAAGTTTGCCATCTCCAGGTTTTACTAACCATTCACTATAAGCAGAATCCTCTGATCTCATATTTGTTGTAAGAGACAACTTTCTGAAACATCCCAAACATTACAGTACTTTAAACTTATTTGTACTATGGTCGATTGCATAGCATGTGGTACCATACGGAGACATTGTCAAAAATCCCCTCCAAGAAGGAGAACTTTCCCACCAAATACAACATTCAAATTCATAATTTCTCTTAGTAATCTGTCTATGGCGTTTATAGCATGACTGGATGCCATGATGCATTCATCAATAATGAGAAGTTGGGCCTTTTTAATAGTTTTAGCAACTTCACTGTTTATATTGAGTCGAGAAATTGAAGTTTCATTTAATGGAATTGGTAATTTATATTGGGAATGGAAGGTTCTTCCACCGAGAAGTAAATTTGCAGCAATTCCTGTAGACGCTGTGGGTAAAACAGTACCACCACGACCTCTAATATAATGTATTAGAACTTTATAAAGATATGCCTCCATGCTCTGAGGGCCAGTTCCTGCCTCAAACCTTGCCCTCGTGGGAAACAGCTCGGGGAGGGCACAGCCATTGCCAAGGTGACCCCTGCAGGACTGACTTCCTTCCGCCTGGTCGTGATGGGTGTTACACCCAGGGATTTTATATAAATAGATACCTCGTGTTAGTGTTCGGCGAACATCCAGTGAAAATGATGGTGGGCTAAAAGAAGCCCATCAAAACTTCCACCTAAGAATCTGAACAATGGCAAGATGCAGCAGCATTATCTTACAAGCACATGGCATTTGCAAGGGTATGTCTTGGGACCTGCAGAAAGTGTGTTGGCAGGAAACTAACCTGAGATGGGCAACCATGAATAGCCACAAAAATCACCAAATATAATAATAGGCAGCAGCAATTACTTACATGGTGTGATGAAAAGAGTAAATGTATGTGGCTTGGTGGACAGTACAATGAGGAAAGAGCTCAAAGGTGGAAGAGAAGCATGAAGACAAAAGGCTTGAGCAATCGAGTCAGTGATGAGTGGAAATAAGAGGCCAGAGTGTCCTGGGGAAGGTGGAAGTGAGTTTGGGGCAGGCTGGAGAGAGAATCATGGTTCTGACTTGTCATTTCAGGGAGCAGTGATTGAGGATTTTTTAAAACTTAAATATATATTTTTATTGATTTCAGAGAGGAAGGGAGAGGGAGAGAGAGAGAGAAACATCAATGATGATGAAAGATAATCATTGGTCAGCTGCCTCCTGTATGATTGCCCCCTACTGGGGTCCTAGCCCTCAACCCGGGCATGTGCCCTTGACCGGAATCAAACCTGGGACCCTTCTGTCCACAGGCCAACGCTCTATCCACTGAGCAAAACCGGCTAGGATGTGGATTTTTTTTAAATGTATTTTTATTGATTTCAGAGAGGAAGGGAGAAGGAGAGATGGAAACATCAATGATGAGAGACAATCATTGATCTACCTCCTGAATGCCCTACACTGGGAATCGAGCCAGCAACCCAGGAATATGCCCTGACTGGGAATTGAACTGTGACCTGGTTCATAGGTCAATGCTCAACCACTGACCACACCGGCCAGGAGCAATGGGGATTTTTGATGAATGAGGACTGAAGATCATGATTGGCCAAGTGGCTGGCCCTGAATCTCTCCCATGGTTTCCCGGCCTCCACAGCTTCCAACACTCTCTGACCCCCAACAATTCCTCAGGCCCTAAGCAATTCAGGAACCTGAACTGGACTCAGCAACCCAGCTCATGAGGCTAATCCTGGGCTTAGGGAAAGTGAGGTTGTGGAAGGGAAGGTGTTGACCCAGAAGTGGCTTTGAAAGCCTTTGTGCTGGGATTAATTAGGGTCTATGAAGCTGGTGGCATTCAGCAGAGCACAGAAAGTTCTGTGGAGTGATGTTCTGGGGATGTTGGAGATATGGGGGAGGGGATGCCATTCCTCCCTCCCTCTCAGATCTACTTTCAGAAGTTGTGGTGAGAGCCCTGCCAGCTCAGGGGTTGAGCATTGACCTATGAACTAGGAAGTCACGGTTCAATTCCTGATCAGGGCATATGCCCGGGTTGTGGGGCATGCTGGAGGCAGCCAATCAATGATTCTCATCATTGATGTTCCTATCTTTCTCTCTCTCTGAAAGGGGGCAGAAATAGAATGTTGGGGAACCAGCTAGTATTGTAAGAAATATTAATCATGCTCTGTTAACCGTGATTGTTTTGTTCTGATTAAAGAAGGCACATTCTAACTTGGCTGACAGCTGCACTCAGGACCTGGGAGTTTCACCTGGAAATGCAGCCCGCCCTCCCCATTTGGAGCTGCCCCTTTGTTGCAGAAACCAGAACCAGAAATCAGAATCCCCAGCCCATTTTTGCATACCTGCAGGCCTTTGCAAATCTGGAGCCTGCTTATCTGTTAACTGCCCATTTGGCCTACCCTTTGGCTATTTCCCCATGTAACCCCAGCCCTTGCATATCACTAAGCCCTTTGAAGATCCCCTTCCCTTTGCATACCTGTAAACTGCCCATATGCCCTTTTGCCTACTTTCCTTTGTATTTCTACCTATATAAGGGCTGGCTTATGGTGGGCTGCAGAGCAGATTTTGAGGACAACCTGCTGCTCTCCCATAATGTCATCAATATTGGAATAAATGCTCATATATGATTCAACCCTGTCTGTGCTTAATTGGCTTGAGTAGTGACAGGCAGCATAAACCCATTGTTTGTCTAGTTAAATCTTCTTCTCCCTTCCTCTCTGAAAAAAAAAAAAAAAAAAGTTGTGGTGAGAGAACAGGTCTTTAAGACAGACCCAGGTTACAGGAATCCCCAACTCCATCCCACCAAAGGCTTTCAAGAACTCCATATTCATTAGTGTATGTGGGAAGGTGGGGGTGTTCACAGTTGCTGGCAGGCTGAGCTGGGGATTGCCTTACAGAAGTCCTCAGGCCCTGGAGGACATATGGACAGAAGCTAATTCTATCTCCCAGATCTCCATGGCCCAGTGGCATTCAGGAATTTAAGGAGTCTTGCTTCCGCATCTCTGGCTGGCAGCTAGACAAGTCAGCCCCTGATAATTTTGTAGTCCACCTGCCAGCAGGAAGGAGGCACTGTCCAGAGAGCAGAGCAGGCAAGCGGTGGGTGGGGTGGAAGTCCTGCCATGAGGCTGGCAGCCTCTGGGGTGGTCTGGGTCTGCCAAGGCAGGAGTCAGCTTACCTTTCTGCTCTTCACCAGCTCCAGGTCAGAGAGTAGGTGGCTTTCTCTGAAGAATTCCAATGGCCTCCTTCCTTCCACCTCCTAAGTCTTCATATTAACCCTTTATATATCCCCGGCCTCTCACTGTGGAGATGACAAAACCCTGGGTCTTGGGCAAGTAGCCTAAGAAGCAGAATGACAGTATAGGCCCTGGAGTCCTAGTTCACAGCCCTGTGTTTCCTATTGTAGCAGGAGGCCAGGGACTGCCTGTCTTTGTAGCCTGGAGCAAGTTGCTTCTCCAATGGCCCTGGTTTACCTTCTAAACAATTGTTTTCTAATGGACTACTCAGCTCTGACATGTTAGACTCCTAGGTGAAGGGACCTCCTCCTTTCTACCACCATTCCTAATCCAAGGAGGGGATAATGAGTATATTGCCACTTCCCTGGAGTACTCAGGAAATTCTCCTTCACCTCTGACTTCTCTCCACCCACCCCCATACACATAACATGGAGAAAGCTGGCAAAGAGAAAGTCGGTTGAATAGAATTATAGATTTGGAACTATAAGGAAATTTGGAAACTCTCTACACACACACACTATTTATTAAAATTATTTTTTAAAGTTGTTTATTGCTTTGAGAGAGAGAAACATTGATTTGTTGTTCCATTTATTTATGTATTATTCATTGGTTGATTTTTGTATGTGCCCTGACTGGGGATAAAACCCAGAATCCTGGTGTATGTGGATGATGCTCTAATCATCTGAGCTACCCAGTCAGGGCTAAAATTATTATTATGTTATTTATTTATTTATTTATTTATTTATTTATTTATTTATATTCCTTATTAATCCTCACCCAAGGATATTTTCCTTTGATTTTTAGAGAGAGTCAAGGAGAGAGAGAGAAACATCGATGTGAGAGAGACACATTGATTGGTTGCCTCCCACATACACCCTGACAGGGTCAGGGGATTGAACCTGCAACCCAGGTATGTGCCCTGGAATCAAACCTGTAACCCTTGGGTGTGTGGGCCAGTGCTCTAACTGTTGAGCCATATTGGCCAGGGCCTAAAATTATTTTTAATTGAGATGAAATACACATCAAATTTACCATTTTAAAGTACATAATTCAGTGGCATTTCATTCATTCATGATGCTGTATAAGCACCACTTCTATCTAGTTCCAAAATATTTTCAGCCCAAAAGAAAGCCCTGAGCCCATTAGGCAGTCAGTCCCATTCTCTCCTCCCCAGCACCTGGCAGCTGTCAGTTTACCTTCTGTCTCTATGGATTTGCCTATTCTACATATTTCATATAAATGGAATCATACAACAGGCCGCCTTTTCTGGCTTCTTTCATGCAGCATGTTTTCAGGGTTCATTTACACTGTGGCATGGATCAGTACTTCATTCCTTTTTAAAAAAAATTTATTGATTGATTTTAGAGAAACAGGAAGAGAGAGAGAGAGAGAGATTGATTTGCTGTTCCACTTATTTATGCATTCCTTGATTGATCCTTATATGTGTACTGACTAGGGATTGAACCTGCAACCTTGGTGTATCAGGACAGTGTTCTAACCAACTGAGCTACCAGGCCAGGGGTAGTACTTCATTCTTTCTTATGGATGAGTAATATTCCATCCATTTTTTCTTTTATTCTAGGAATAATGGTTATAGCTTTATTTATGGAGAATCTACAATGTGTCGGATACTTTGCAGGTATTTCACTTATGTAATTTTATTTATTCCACTGATTTATACCCTAGTCCCACCTAGGTGCACATGAAAAAAACTGAAAGCCTGAGGGGACAATGACCTTCCCAAAGGTCACATAGCTGGTTAGTGGTTGGTTAACCAGGGCTAGAACCCTGGTGGTGTTTTGATTCCCTGGTGCCCGATGGGCTTGAGAAAAGTGGAGACAAAGAAGCAACGGACAGAAGGCCAAGAGAAGACCAGTTGGGGAAGATCGCCAACCTGGAGTATGACAGGGACAAGAAGAGATGAGGTGACTCTTCAGCAGCCTCCCAGCTGCCTCCCCCCTGCCATCTCCACTAGGTCCCTTGCAGGTCCTCCCCCATCAACCTCCACCCAGCCTGGGTCAGCACCTTTCTGATGTGGTTTGCCTGCTTCCACTTTAGGCCAATTGTCCTTGGTACCCCATTGTAAAAGCTGAGGAATCTGGGGTCAACTGCAGCACACAGGCCCTAACATAATGCTCTGGGGAAACCACTCTGACCTTTGCCTTGTTCTATTCCTGTCCCTCTATGGAGGCCTGGTCAGCCTACCTCAGACTTGACTCTTCCATCCTCTAGCACCAGCCTAGGCCTGACCTCTGCTCCCCCAAACCCTGCATAGGACCTGCAACCCAGCAGAGTTACCTCCAGTCTTTTTCCAGACATCAAATGGTCCATGGAGGGGTGGAATTGAGGTTATTTTTGCCTAAAAAACTTCCTGTACTCTGATAATCCCAGTCTTGTTCTAGTGGGCTATAGGAGTGGAAGTAACTTTTTACCCACATTTCTTACAGTCTTCCCTCCTCCTCCCAACCCTACACACACACACACACACACACACACACACACACACACAGACACACACACACACCACACCGTCGTTTCCCCCACTTTTCATTCTGTCCCTGGGAATGGGAACCCCCCTCTGCTCTCCCTGCTCTCTTTGTCTTCCTCCCCCCCCCCCCCCCCCCACACACACACACACACACCAATCCTCCCACTTGCTATGAGAGAGTCCTCCAAGGAAGACGTAACAATTTAGCATTTCAGTAGAGTCTTGAGGAGCCTGGGCTACAAAGATGGGGAGGAGCTGGAGAGGCTCCATTCTACGAAGCCAGAGTCCTTGAGCCACCCAAAGGCTTCCTGCTTAAGGTACATTTGTTGAGAACACTGGAGCCTGGGGGTCTGTGTCCCCACCGTGGTCCTCACCCATCTGGAGGCTTTTCCAGGTGTGTTCAGGTCTTCTTTTTCTCTTTCTGGGTTGTGCCTTGGAGAGATGGTGGAGAGGCAAGGCAATGCGGTCCTTTATCAGGGTTTGGTAGTTCTTCACGAGGTCCTCTCTCAGGGGCGCACTTGGCAACAAGGCCAGCTTTAGCGCCTTCTCCTGGTAGTGAGGCAGAGGGTTTGGGCAGAGCCTTCTCCTGGCAGAATCACTGGGAAGTGGGGTGGGCAGAAGCTGGAAGCCGAGGGGTTCAAACCTTCCACCAGCTGAGATGTGTTGGTACCTGTTGAGGGGTGAGGGTGTGGAGAGAACAGGAAGTCAGAGAAGAGATCAGGCATGATGGAAGGGGTGAGAAGGCAAAGTACGATGCAGCCCTCCATAAGCTATGAGCAATCAGGCTATAGGGAATTCTTCTGTCTCTTTTCCTAATTGGAAATTGATCTATTCCAAATGTGCCTGTGTGTGTGTGTGTGTGTGTGTGTGTGTGTGTGTGTGTGTGTGTTTGGCATTAGCTGGAATGATTATATTTAGCTGGTCAATCTTTCAACATATTGTAGGATATTTCATTATCCAGATTCTGACTATTCCCCAATACAGCACATGCTTCTTCTCATCACTGGTTAATATGATGCTATCCAAGAGCCCTCCCTGCTCTCACCTGCCGCCTTCCAACACCTGGTCTGATGGCTCCCTCTTCTACAGGCCTGTAGTATTAGATTCAACAGTGAGAATTTGACTTTAAAAAAAATATTTTTATTAATTTCAGAGAGGAATGGAAAGGGAGAGAGAGATAGAAAAAAATCAATGATGAGAAAATCATTGATTGGCTGCCTCCTATATGCCCCCCACTGGGGATCGAGCCCACAACCTGGGCATGTGCCCTTGACCGTAGTCGAACCTGGGACCTTTCAGTCCTGAGGCCGATGCTCTATCCACTGAGCCAAACCAGCTAGGGCTGCCTTTTATAAAAATATATTTTTTTATTGATTTCAGAGAGGAAGGGAAGGAGGGAGGGAGAGAGAGAGGGGGTGGGGGTGGGGAACATCAATGATGAGAGAGAATTATTGATTGGCTGCCTCCTGCATACCCCACACTGGGGATCAAGCCTGCAACCCAGGCATGTGTCCCTAACTGGAATCAAACCTGGGACCCTTCAGTCCACAGGCTGACACTCTATCCACTGAGCCAACCTGGCTAGGGCAAGAATTTGACTTTTTAAAATCCATAGTTAAATGGTGGCAAATTTCCTGTGGCTCAACATGCTTTGCACCTGGTTCACAGATAGCCCTGTTTGCTCTCTTCCATGTACAGCAGAAGTTCTCAGGCCTTGCTGCACAACAGAATCATCCTCAGGAGCTTAATGCCATGCCAGGCTGCCCCCAGGCCAAGTAAGTTAGACTCTTCTGGGTGGTGCTCAAACCTCAACAGTTTTCTACAGAGGCCCAGGTAATTCTGATGTTCTACCAGAGTTGAGAATGGCTGAGTTTATATATAAATGTTCTATTTCCCAGCAAGATCATGAGGATCTTCAGGCTCAGACCTTGTCCAAAATCTCTGGGTCTTTCATGCTCAGAATGTGCTTTCTCATGGATCTAGAGTAATTCTAACAATTTATTTTAACCCCTTACAGAGCTGTTTAAAAGGAACCACAGAACATCTGGCACTATAATTTGACTGAGTTTTTTGAGGAGTGAGCTAAGTCTCCTTCACCTTTGTATGCCTAGTATTGGCACATTTTAACCATCAATAATCTTCATTGCAGCCAGCCGATGTCGCTCAGTGGTTGGGTGTCAACCTATGAACCAGGAGGTCACAGTTCAATTCCACCACCACCCTCTCCACCCCCAGTCAGGCCTGCAGCTTGATCCACAGTGTGGGGCATGCGGGAGGCAGCCAATCAATGATTCTCTCTCATCATTGATGTTTCTATCTCTTTCCCTTTCCCCTCCTCTCTGAATTCAATTAAAAATAATAATAATAGCCCTGGCTGGTTTGGCTCAGTGGGTAGAGCGTCAGCCTGGGGACTGAAAGGTCCCGGGTTCAATTTCGGTCAAGGGCACATGCCCGGGTTTCGGGCTCGATCCCCAGTCGGGGGCATGCAGGAGGCAGCCAATCAATGATTCTCTCTCATCATTGATGTTTCTAT